>NC_090446.1:666005039-666334993 GCF_031143425.1 Pleurodeles waltl | reverse complement strand
GTAACAAAAGTGGGTAAATGGATGAACAGGTGGAAGCAGGGGTTTGAAAGGGTGGATACTGAAGAGGTGAGTCTATGGATGTACAGGTGGATAAATATGGATGGCTGGGTTGGATTAGTGAAAGATTAGATAAGAGAGTGTAAGCTTCAATCAAATGGTGGGTATCAAAGCAGGGTGAATAGAATAGATTAATGAAAAGATAAATGTGTAATAGCTTGGATCAAGAAATAAAGGCGCTCTTGTGGAGAGGGACATGCCTGCTGTTCATCTCATTCGCTTGGTTTGCATGGTTATCAAAGCTTACGTTCAAAGTGGGGTTATTTTAATTTTCTATCGTCTCCCTTAACTCACTGTAGTTGAAGCAAGGCAGATATGTATCCTCCCTCCCGTCATCATACCTCCCTCCCTTTAGTCACCAATGTTACTATGACTTAACTTTAACTGCAGTGTGGCAGTTTACAATAGTGTTTTCTGTGCAATGTATGCATCTGCTTCAGTTAATGTAGCATTTGCAAAGCTATCAATGCATTACAAACTTTAAAAGGTGTGTTTCCTTTCCACCCCAGTGCCCACTCTGTCAACTACTAGTACTTCAGTCCATTATTCTTTCCAAAGTTCGGTCCCAGTCACCCCAAAAGAATGTAAAAATCCCTTTTGGCATGCATCACATTATTGTGTAATTTAATATTTCATGGCTTCCATAATGGATTCATGCCAGTTAAAATGTTAGCCTTTTGACATTCGTCAACTACAGTGATGCATGCGTGAGTAATGGCCGTGTGACTCGTCCTAAATCAGCCACATCAAATTCCAGTGCTCCTAAGGGAACAGCAATTTACTGCTACTCTGCCATTCTACTTTTTAAAGAAATGTGTGCACTGAGCATTGTTTATAATTTCTCATTTTCCTTTTTCTTTCCTGCAATGGCTACTCCTGCTGGACACCATCATCCAACTAGCCAGGAGAAAGCAGCCGGGCTCCGACAGCACAAGCTGGAGGGCATACACAATGAATATCAGTGACTGGCAGCCCTCCAGGAGGGGGAGGATGAAGATGGGGCAGAGGCAGCAGTCATGGCCACTGGCTCTAGCTCCTCCAACCAGCCGCCAATGCCTCCAGCCTCCCAGCTGCACCAACATCACAGCCAGCAGCTGGCATCAGCCCAGCCCAGTTCCACTACTGCTGCCTCCCCACGCCAGGACCGCATATGATAATCAAATCTAGCAATATCAATTTCTTCTCAGCAATGGTGGGGAGATATGAAGCTAAACTCAGGAAATTAAATGATAATGGAGTCAGAAGAAGTGGGCTCAGACTTGAGTGGTTGGACCAGGTTGAGCGTTTATGGAACACACACACACAAGGCATCAATGATGAAGTTGATGGGGCCAGTGTGGAATAATGTACAGGTAACAGAAGGTTAGAAGGTCATGCAGTGAGTGGGTTCTGCTTTCACAACATCTGCCTCACCAAGTGTATGATGGTGTAAAATTAAGTCATAACTCAATAAATCACACAGCGCGGGGGAGGAGTGTTAGGGGCTCAATGAATGAAGGCGATCAGGTTTAGGGAAAGGTGTGTCAAAGACAAACACTAAACAAAAGAAACCACAGCAATATTCATTGGGGTGCTAGGCAGCACACCATCGTCAATCTGTTGTGGAAGGAAACGGATGGATAAGTATGACACAGTTAAGTTAAATGCCTTGCCAACAGTCCTTCTGCCCCAGAGAGGCCCAGATAGTATATCCTAAGTAATATGTCTTCTAGTTTTGAAATATACAAATTAGGGAAGATTTAATTTAACCCACCCAGATCAAAAAATTATGATTGCTAAAAGAAAAATTATACTGTGTTGTCAAATTGGGCGGTGTGGCTTCATACTTCTTGGAATGTCCGTCACTCCAGGGTGCCTGTCTGAACCTCTCAGGTAGGTAAACAGGACAAAAGGAAGCAAGGTAAGCTCCATGAGGACTCAGGATTGAAGATGCAGAGGCAGAGCAAGAACATAAGAGGAGTTTCAAGTATGAGCCAGCAATGCAGCTAACACATACTCAGCAGCATTTCTAAATCAACGCACCGCTCTCCAGTTCACAGAGCTGAGACTTCATCATCATCATGTTTTTTTTTAAGTCAACAACTTCCTCCTTCTAGCTGTTGAGATGGTCACGTCCTGAGTCCTTCCATCCTCTTCCTCCAGATTCTTAGTAACTCCATCCCAGTCCCAAACTGAACATGGTAGACCTGTGAAGTGCGCTGCTGTTGGGGAACAAATAGAGAAACAGAACTGGCGTATTTTGTGTAGATTTGCGTTTGGTAACTAAAGTGACTGGTCAGTTCTGAGGAACCAGAAAAAAGGAGAGGAACCTGCAGATAAATTTCCCTAAGTTTGAAAGGCCAATCACTTCAAGGAAAAAATTATCACCCATCAGATCCCAAACATTAAAAATAATCTGAAACAAGTTTACAAATTTGCTGCACTCCCTCACTCGCTGTCAGCCACCATATACATCAGTCATCAGTCACAAATTCACACTCACTCAATATATCACCACTCATTGGTGCAATAGTTACTTAGTAGTTACCTCTTCCAATCCAAGCACGGTGGTTAAACAAAAAATCTCCTCTTTGATGATATCAACACATTGGAATTTAGCATTGGCACTGACAGTCTTTTAATCTATGATCTTCTAGGGCAGCTATGTTAGGTGATGTAAAACAATAAGATAGGCAATGGTTTGTGAGAGAGGAAGGCATCATCTCCAATGTCCTTAAGGGTATGTGGGGACTTCTTCGCTGTACTTGAGTCTAACTTCAATCGGGGCTTTTATATAACTGTAAAATTGTAGGGCAGCATAAATCTGACACAAACATAATGTTGCACTAGAATTTTTTGTTGCAAAGAAAGAATGAAAAAAAAGAAGTTCAGCGAAAAATGATTATCCAGATCTATGGTGGGAGTGGCACACTCAGTCTGGGAAGTAGAGTTCATCCTCAAACTGTGGTGGTTCACCCAGAAGTTGGTTAACTAACACACTTGATCCTAACCAAACATCCTCTTCCTTCTCCTGTTATGTTTTGGGAATGGTGTAATCGGGTGGTATAAAATGCTGGTTAATTGTGATCATGGTGAATCTCTACAGGTTTTGAGGTGAGAGACTGGTCCTTTTCACTATAACAACTGCACCACCTGCACTGAGCACACATTCAGCAGACATGCTGGCTACAGGACAAGCTAGAAACATTATTGTCAACCTGCTCAGCTTTGGCCATTGGTGCAACTTCCCATACCAATACACCAATGGGTTTTGAGCTACACACACCTCTTTCGGGTCATCCAGATACTCCTGGAACATCCACTGAATGGAAAAAGGAATGGAAGTGGGAAGAATTTCTTTGTAGTGTGAATCAAGTAGGGTGGCACAGATGTACTTTTTGGATGAGATAATGTCATTTTGCATCCTTGCATTACAAGTCAAATGATAGCTTAGGCTCCCAACCACAGCATGAGCTTCTGGGATTTCATTCGCACCCCCAAATGCAAACCTTTCAGACACCTTTTTAACTGCTCCTATAGCAGATGCAATGACAGGATAGCTTGGCCCATTGAACTGTCAACCTTGCTAACTTCCCACATGAAAAGGTCAAAAGAGAGCAGCATCTGTGTGAGGCATTTGACTAGACCTCATTTGTCTGCATCCATGGTGATAGCTTTCTCAATTTCATCTCCTCCTCTTTGAACAACATAGTCATTGATCTGTTTGTACTGCTAAAACAGACATTGTATCATGTAATAGGTTGAGTTCCAGCATGTTGGCACCTTCTGTATCAGGTCTTTAACTGGTATTCTGTTATTACGCTGAATAATCCACAACTGTTTATGGGCTTTGCAGGAATACCTGACTTGAGTGCAGATGCATCTGCAGGTGGCCAGTATGTTGCTATTTCTTCAATGTTGAGAAAGTCTTGCACAACCAGGTTGATGAAGTGCACCAAACACAGGACCCTGAAATAGCCACTGTCTACCACATCTGCCATGGCCTTGACTATGTTACTGCCATTGTACTTTGCAACAAATCCAATTTGAAGACCTCTGGGTCATAGCCATTCAAACACCTTGCTATTAAATTCATCCACGATGTTTACAGCTGCATGTGATTTCTCCATGGTGAACATGGCTACTGCTGCATGCCGCCGAACACTCTTAAAACTTTCTTCAGGGCTGAGGCTTGTGGACAGCTATTGTTTTACCCTCACAAAAGTGACCCAGTGTGCAGTGATGCACGTCTAATCAGTCGCCTGACAACAGGTTCAGATGTCTGTCATCAGGTGGATAGCGTGGACAACACTTTGCTGCAAAACTTGTCTAACCAGCTGCAGCACATCCTGATGCAGCACTGGAACAGCAACTCTGGCAAAATAGGTTTGACTTGGAACCTTACATTTCAGGAAGATGGCTGCCACAAACCCTAAGAATCCTACTCCTTCTACAAAAGAAAAAGGGAGGAGGTCCAGGGCTAAAATTTTTGCCATCTTCCCATTGTACAAACATGCCATGGAGTGGTTGTAAGTTCCCTACTGCCTAAACATGCCTGTAATAGCCTGGATTTTCTTCTTTTTTGGGGCCACTGATGCAGGCGACTTTGGAGAAGTAGTAGGTGATGGTAGACTCACTGTGTATCGTGAGGCAGTTATATTCCATGGTGTCTCACTCTGAGTCTTCTTATGCCATTGAGAGGTCGCTCAAGTGGGTGATGCTAGCGGACTACTGCAGAATGGGCTGCTTTGCCTGAGGATGATGTCACCCTCTTCTTCCTCACCTTCCACCGTGATGTGACCATTTGTGGCTGATGTTTCCCAGCTCTCCTCATCTTCATCACTGCAACCATGTTTAGCCATTCTTTTAAGGTGCTCCTGCCACTGGATTGCATGATGTTTTTCCTATGGGACATCTGGCCTCCAGTACAGTGATGTGAACCAGACTTACCTTGACAAATACTTGCATGACAAATGGAGCATATCACAATGTTCTCCTTCTTTTGGTTAATCGTAAAAAGTCCCAAACTGGGGAGGAGTACTTTCTTATTGGGTGACTGCCAATGCCTGAAGAAGAACTGGAGGTAGGTGGGTGTGTTGATTGCCTCTCTGCAGTGCATAGTTCCACTGAGGCTGGGGCCTTACAAATATGGGAGCTGACGGTGCTGCCTGTGACACATTCCATCGGAGCAGGTCAGACAATGTCAGACTCCTCTGTGGCTGGGCCAGCTCCAAAATGCCTGCCTCTTTGTCATCATCCTCCTTATCATCATCCTCTTCCATGATTCTAAGGCTTTCTGGAACTTTTCTTTTTCCTTGTCTTTCCTGGCGTCTCCTGGAATTGGCGGGGGGTCCACTCCATGTCCCTATCATCGTCATCAGAAGTGGTGCTTGAAGAAGTTGGTAAAGTAGTACCCTTCCTTTTTTTCCTGGAGATGTTGGAGCCATTGATTCCAAAAGAGGAGGTTCTTGCTCGACAGAAAGCTTGACCTCCTGTTCTGCTCCAACTTCAGGAAGAACTGTTACTGCTGTCCACTTTGCTCTGTTTCCTGAAATGATTGGGTACTACTTTGTGAAATGGAGAAATCCAATTCAACATCACTGCTTATTGGTAGTGCCATGATTGCAGTGGCTGCACTGACAGACATGGTCTTGGGCTTCGGTTGGGGTGGTGCTGTTGATGAGGGAGTGCTGCTCCCATGATTCTCCCCGGAGGGCAATGTGACAGGCACACATCTCCTGAAAAAGGTTCTAGTTGGCATGTCACTTGCAGAAAGCTGCTTTTTCTTTTCACTGGCCACTTTCTTGGGAGCAACTTTCTTTGGGGCCATCCTAAGCTCTAGGTTGACAGTGGCATAAAGATGCACAAGTGAAAGAGTTTGGAGTCCCAAAGTAACTGTACGTCCTTCTCTTTGGTAGTACTGTGGGTGATGTGGGGTCTCTTCTCTTGTGCACCTAAAAATAAACAAGCAAGAAAAACATGTAGTTAGTGAAACATGGCATTGTTGCAGGTTGAAATTGTACAGACAAATGCAATCTTAGTGTGGTTGCTTACTTATGTAATAAATACCAATTTAATCAAACTTTGTAAAGGCAGACCACCCCATAAAAAGTTAAATTTCAAATCAGACAGCACAACAGGCAGATCTAGCGCTTGACCTTATCTACATCTATTTTAAAGGAGACACCAGGGGTAGTCAGAGAAAGGTTCATGTGTAAATGGTATAATCTTTTAAATAACCTATGGCAGCCGGTGGTCTAAGGGAAATGGAATACTCATTAACAAAATAAATTATGCTGTTGATTTGGCTGCAGTGCTCTGCAGCCAGAGTGTTCTGGAGGAAATGGAATTATATCTAAAGAAATTAAATGCTGTAGTACAGCTGTGGGTCTTTGATGGATGGATGGATGTGGATGAATAGGTCAAGGCAACATGCAGAATAAAAATAAATAAATAAAAATATATATAAAAATATTTGAAAAAACTAAAATGTAGAAATTAAAATAAAAAAATATTTTAAAAAAATGTAAATTAAACATTAAAATAAAAAAGTAAAAAAATAAAAATTATAAAAAATAGATATTAGAAAAATAGAAAAGAATTAAAAATAAAAATACAAATAAAAAATGAAATAAAATTAACATTAAAATTAAAAATTAAAATAGAAAAAACACAAAAATAAAAATAGAAACTTAAAAAACAAAATGAAAATGGCCTCTGGGCTGGCCATGGAGAACAAAGAGAAATGGTGGACAATGACAAATGCACACGCACACACACACACACTGGCCATAAGGAGGCATGGTGGTGGTGGTAATACTGAAGAAAAGTGACCAACAATTATTACCCAAGAACATATACACTTTTTGCAAAACAAACATGAAATGCAAACGACAGCCAACATTTTCAATTATACGAAAGCCATCCCTGCCCTTAATCAAGTTTTAAATAAATATATACCACTGAAATATTTATTTCATGCACTGCTGACTACTAGTCCTGGGCCTACTGGCTAGATGGCCCTTTGGAAATCTAGGCCACATAGTAAAATATTAGTGCCAATTTTACAAACACGTAGAAAAGGGGAGGTACTACTGAGCTATGAAACAATTTTCCTTTACAAAAGGTGAAAAATCAATGAAATGCAAAATAAATAGCTAGGCCCAGACTGAAACTACAGGCCACCCACCACTATCAATTTCGAAAATCAAATTAAAGTAAAAAGAAATATTGGTGCATGCCCAGGCGAACAAACTACACCCTTATTAAATAGTTTTGGATCTTACTTGTGTGATTTCACAAAATTTCTGACATCAGCCTGGTGGGACAACAAGTCTCAGGCTCCCTTGCTGCTGCCCCTCACCTGGGGGCTATTGACAAGGAATCGCGTGCGCTATTAAGCGCACCGCGCACCATCGCTCCTGCTTTCTGACATCAGCCTGGTGGGACAACAAGTCCCAGGCTCCCTCGCTGCTGCCCCTCACCTGGGGGCTATTGACAAGGAATCGCGGGCGCTATTAAGCACACTGTGCACCATCGCTCCTGCTTTCTGACATCAGCCTGGTGGGACAACAAGTGCCAGGCTCCCTCGCTGCTGCCCCTCACCTGGGGGGTATTGACAAGGAATCGCGGGCGCTATTAAGCGCACCGTGCATCATTGCTGTGCGGGACACGCGCGGGCCGTGCTCGGGCGAAGCCCGGGCCAAGGGCAGGCCCATCCGTGCCCCTCAGAGACTGAAGGAGACTGGGCTGGGCCCCCCCTCTGGGCCCTAAGGTACGGTGCCAGGTTATTCAGTGCTTGAGATAATTTCAAGCACTCCTTGTATTGCACTGAAGTATCTACTTCTTAATGGGGAAGCGCAAGTGAAAGGTAGCCCAGTATTGGTCTCTGTTAAACCCAAAATACCTAAAATTAACAAGACCATGTAACCCCACACCAGTTGTGTCACCAAGGAAATTGATAACCTGATTGAAGAGGTGGAACAGATTTTGAACAAAAAGGAGAGAGCCCCACGGAAGGGGACTAAATCCGGCACTCTTATCCCGTTTTTAACTTCAGGATCGTATACTGTCCACAACCCACAATTCACTACTTCTCCCTACCAGGTGTCAGTCTATCAAGCTCTTCCAAAACCGCCAGTTCTCCTACCCCCCTTGTATCCCACTCCAAATCTGCAGTATCCAAAACCCACCCAACAAATTCTATAATCCCTTGTTCTAACCACTTCTCCCCTTTGGAGTCTCAAGATCTGGAAAATCCCCAACCAATCCCCCAGACCTTGCTGTTCACGTAGAGTGTCCCCCAACAAGATGACTTGCTAGCACTGGTGTTTAGCCTTAAGAGTGAAGTAGGCGAGCTGAAATCCTTACTGCTTGAAATCACTACTCTTCTTAAAAATAAAGATCCCCTTTACACCTGTGAGTCCAAGTCAATTTCTGTGTCAACCAAATATCCTCTTGCAAAAGGCGTTTTGGCAACTAGGCCCCTGCCAATGCCAGTAAGCACAGCAGGCCCAACGCAAAGGCATCGCCTCTGTAGCCCGCATGTGCTCCCTCCTGAAAGCAATACTTCTCCTTTCTCCAATGTACATCTTAAATGGGACACTACAAAAGCACCCCGTCGGAATCTACGTCCGACTAATAACAACTATATATATATATGCGCAACGTTCCACCTTTGCCTCCAAATGTACGGGAAGATAAAGCCTCACTTGTCAACAAGGCCTCGCACTGGCTGAGATACGTCAGAGGCTGTGGCTCAGTTATCCATGATGACATCCTATCGGCTGAACGAGCAAGTGGGCCACCTGGAAACCGGGATTTTATAAAACTTAATCTTAAAAACGCCCACTTGGCAACAGGACTTCTAGATATGGAAGCACGCAATAAAAAGAGGAAGATTTCTGCAATTTTTCTCAGCGATAGCTGCCCTTCTGCTGGTAACACGTGGCTGAATCCTTCCTCCAGAACAGACAATTTGGCTTTGAGTAGTACCACAGGCTATCAAGATATTACGCCATCAGGCCACCAGGTTCTCAATGGTACATCATCTGATCCAGTCTTCATGATTGGCATGGGTCCTGCTCCCAGTGGCCAAACAGCATGTGAACTTGATTCCCAGGGGGCCACTTCAGACATTGATTGACTATGTTTTTCCAAATCCTGCACTTCCAATACTAGCCCTGGTCTACTGGCTACAGGCTTTTCACCTAATCCATCTAGTCCAGGTGTTATATCGCCACGGAAACTACAATCTGTTATTATTAATAATCCCACAAATCTACCTTCTGTGGAGCATTCTAATAGCCATGCCTTAGACAATACTCTTTGCAATCCAAACTGATCCACTGCCCAAGCGATAGCAAACGTCTTGTCCTGGAACGTGGCTGCTATCAATAGTAAACTTGCTGACACTAAATGGGGGGCATATGTCGAGAATTTCAATATCTGTATGTTTCAGGAAACCTGGGCGACACATTGTACGTATAGACAGGGGTTTTGCTCCTTCTTTAAACCAGCTAAGCCATCTCTAGCAGGTAGGGCAGCAGGGGGCTTATGTACTTGGGTAAAAATGACAGAGGTGGGAGGAATCAAGGAGATATATGTAGATTCCCCCGACATCTTGGCCATAGCCATTCAACCAAACTCAGGCTCCCCTGTCCTATGTATAAACACCTATAGTAGACCAGGTCCTTCCAACCATCATTCAGCTACCATCGAGCTCTTGAACACCTTAATCCCGGACCTCCGTTTAAAATATTACATCATAATAACGGGGGACTTCAATGGCCAACTTGAACCCAACGCAGACCTCATAGAGGGCATGCAGTTTGAAGACGACATATGGAATATGCCCCCTTATCCTATACAGCCAACTTCATCTAAAGCTTGCATTAGGGCCACACAGATAATAGATCTCATGATACTCCATGGTCTCCATCTTGGCAACGGTCGCTTTCCAGCAGACACCCCCGCCAGACCAACTTTTTTTAGGGGCTTATACAGTAGCACACTGGACTATATTCTCCTTGATTTAAGAGTTTGGCATCACATAATAGACGTGGAAGTGGGTAACCCATTTACTAGTGATCATGCCCCTCTTCAGATCACGTATGAGAGAACTCTTTTAGCAGGAGCTGCACCTTCTTCCGCTCCTTCTGGTGGCATGAAGTTGTCTAGCAATAGGCATACAGTAAAATGGGACTTCTTCCAGAGATCTAACAAGCTTCGAGATAAACTGCATGCATTAATTTCTACCCACCAGTTATTTGATGACCACTTCACATTTGCCCCACTTGAAGTCACGTCTCTCCATTTGGACCTTTTCGCAATCTTGAAAGAATTGTTCTCCAAATGTGTTAGGCCACCGACCAACTCTTGTGTCCAACTTAGCAGTAAATGGTTTAACAAAAGGTGCAGAGAGGATAAAAACATCCTGATAAAGGTGTTAAGGACAAAGGATAGATTAGGAATTACCAACGCAAGGCGCTATTACGTATTAACATGCAAAATGAGCAAATTTGAGTATGAAGAGGGGCTTTGGAGCGAACTAGCTGAGGCAGCTAAGGCCCACAACTCCAAACGATTCTGGCTTTTGGTTTCTCGTAGTGATCAGAATCGAGCATCCAATCCAGAGTCTCATATTACCCCTGATGTCTGGCTCTCCCATTTCAAGGAACTGTATGGCTCCTCACTGGATTGAGATACACCAAGTCCTGGAGAGATGACAGCATCTCACTCGCCTGTGACTCATTTGCCTCCCTTCACACTAAAAGAAACTGTGTTGGCCATCACTGCCCAAAAAGCAGGGAAGGCCCCAGGGTCGGATGGGATCCCCTCAGACATGTTTAAAGCGGATCTGAACAACTGGAGTCCGTACGTTAGTAGGCTCTCCAATGCTATTCTGACCACCAGATCTTATCCCGACTCATGGAAGGAGGCAATTATTGTGCCCATATACAAGAAAGGAGAGAGAGATTCCCCAGGAAACTACAGACCTATCAGTCTCCTTGATAACCTTCAAAAAATATTTTGCCACCAATTGTTGAGCAGGCTGAGGATATGGATAGTGGAAAATCAAATCTTAAGCCACCTCCAAGCGGGTTTTAGAGAAAAAGTCGGCACAATAGATCAGATTTTCCGTTTTATTTCCATCAAATGGAAAATTGGTGACGTAGATCTAGGCCACTTGTTTGTGGCATTTGTCAATTTGAAATCAGCTTTTGATCTAGTACCCCGCCACAAATTGTGGGAGGTTTTGAGCAAATTGGGAGTTCCTTGTTCTATCCTAAATACTATCAGAGACCTTTATACTGGCAATTATGCCAGAATTAGATGGGGTCCGCGAGGTGAACTAACTGAAGAGTTTCCCACTGCCTGTGGCGTGAGACAAGGTTGTGTACTCGCCCCCACATTATTCCTTCTATTCATCAATGCATGTATCCCCTATCTCATGGAGTGTTCTAATGACGCCCCAATATAGGAGGGCATAAGATTCCTTGCCTCCTATTTGCTGATGACACTTTGTTGATATCCCAAACAGCCACAGGCCTTTCAACCCTGCTCTTGAGGTTTATGGACTTTTGTAATGACCACAGCCTGGAAATCAACCGATCAAAAACTAAATGCATGTGTTTGGGGACAAAAAAGGCAGGATGAGGAGACACATCTACTTAGAGGGCGCCACACTGGAAAGAGTCGGTGATTTCGACTATTTTGGTCTGAAATTAGAAGACACACATAAATGGCACTCCCACCTCCAGAAAGCAACAATGGGTGAGTGGCATTGTAAGATTTGCATCTAGATCCCCCAGTTTTGCCATGACGCCCGCTATAGAAATATATAAATCGCAAGCAAGGGGGGGAGGTTCTATACGGAGCTGAATTGTGGGGTCATTGCAATTTAGATAATTTGGCAAGGGCGGAAAACTCTTTCCTAAAGATGCTGCTAAGAGTTCCCTCCAGTACCCCAACACTTCCTATTCAAATGGATCTAAATTTGCCTCCAATTAACCAGATTGCCGCCCTTAGGCCTCTGCTGTTTTGGATTCGCCTATGGTCACTAGATTCTCTTATTCCTTACAGATGCGGGCTAATTAACCTGGTGGATACCAACCTCAGCTCAAAAATTAAGTGGTGTGCCCATGTGGAATGGACCTTTGTATCCCTTGGCTTGGGGACATACTGGAAGGATCCGTTATCTATTCCTAAAAATGCTACTCAGATTCTGAAGGATGCATTCTGGCTTAATGCTCAATTCTCACAATTGAATGCAGTCTCATCATCATCCATGTCTGGCAGTTTTTTACAAATTAAATGCCATTATGAACCTGAGCGATACATGGATACATTACTTTCCCCACATGCACGTGCATTGTTTATCAGATTTAGGATAGGCTCCCTTCCTTTGTGCACTCTAATTTATAAATGGTCCAATACAAGCTGCAGCTCCAAGATGTGCCCGATGGGTTGCGCAAGGGAGTAATCCATTACCCATGTCCTCTTCCAATGTTCTGCATATCATAAACAGAGGGCTTCCTGGATTATTCCATTATGTAAAAAAATGGGTTTTAGGAATTGCCTATTGGCTTTGAGAGTTTTTAAGTCTGATCCATCTGTTTTAGTGGCTTGCTGTTTGGCAAAAACTTTCGAATCTATTTGGCATTGCAGACTGAATATGTTAAAAAAAACAGGAAAAATCCAACAACAGATGATGGGAGTGGTCATAGATGAACTTACTTGCGAATTATAATGTATGCATACACCAACTCTCTATCATTCAATGAACATTCCATGTTTTTTATATTTGTATATGTTTTAAACTTTTAGGCACTATTTTTTTTGTTGTTTTACTCCTGATGAGCGCAGGCTATCATCTTAAACTTCATGTTTTAACTCTGTATTATAATTTTTTTTTTTACTTTTACTTTTTTTGTTCATTGTTGTGCGCTACGCTTTTATGGTATGTTTTTGCCGAAATAAAGTGATGATGATGATGATGATGATGATTTCACAAAAACAAAGTCCTTAAATCCACCAAAGAGACAAAGAGAGTGATCCTTCCACCTCGAAATGCAAGTGAAAAGTGGCCAGGAGATGGAAAAAGCTCTGGGAGGAGCCTGCAGGAAGTTTGGGTCTCAGACACACACCCTTCCTGTTTGAAAAAAAAGAAAAAGACTTCTCAATGTGAAACAAAATTGCAAGGTCCATTGAAAATCTAGTCACAAATCCCTTTTTGACTAGATTTACAGTCAAAAATCTATTTTTGACTAGATTTTAATCCATCTGGAGTAGGAAGGTGAGGAAGAAGAGGGTGACATCACAAAGTGCCTGAATTCCACACACTCCATTGGCAGAGCAGAGTTCTACACCCAGGCCTAATATGTAAATTGGATCAGAGTTGAAGCACTAAGGGATACAGGTGCAAGTGTCACCATGGTGACTGAAAAACAAAATATCCCCAGAACACTATCTGCAGGTGAAACATTCACAGTCATCAATCTTACAACCAAGCTAAGGTCCATCCCTTGGCAATGGTGATATCCCCTGCAATTTTTGGAGCCTGTCTGCTAGGAAATGATCTGGAGTCCTCAGCATGGGGTGAAGTTGAAAGAAAGACCCATGCAGCTCTGCTGGCTATACCTGAATGGGTGTGTGTGAAAACCAGAGCACAATGCAAATTCCAGGGTAAAAAAGAGGTGCTGGAGCCTGGAAGCTAGGGAGATGACCTGTCAGCCCTGAAAGGAACTGGGACACAGGAACTTGGGCCTTACACGGCAGAGCTCCTAGGCAAAGGGCAGGGTTCTGCAAAGTCGGTCCTGGAGAACCGGGTCCATGCCAGATTTTTAGCGTGTCTACATTTTGAAAAATGTAGATTTCTGAAACATCTTTATTCTAAATGTGGATATGCTAAAAACCTGGCATGGATCTGGCTCTCCAGGACCGACTTTGCAGAACCCTGGCCCAGGGGGACCCTCTAGGGAAGAGCTGTGCTAGGGACATGGGAACTGTCCCACTCTTAAGAGCCTGAGACATCAAGCTGCTATCAATGTCTCCCACAGAACATATTGGGAGGAGGGAATCCTGTGTACTGAGGCCAGAGGCCCCAAGGAGAGTTTTACTGTCTCAGATGTATAGACAGTTTTTACTCACTTTTGCTCATGACATCAACTTAGCTGCGCATCTTGGCCAGACCAAAACTTGATGTAGGTTGGAACCTCACTTCCACTGGCCAGGTATGTCCTAGAACGTTAAGGAGTTTTGAAACTCCTGTGTTACATGCCAAACCAGTGACACACAATGTGGCCACCAAAGGCCCCCTTAATTCTACTCCCACGGGTTGGGGTTCCCTTTGAAAGTGTAGAAGTGGACTTTGTTTGCCTCCTGGACCCTCCAACAGCATTAGGTGACATATTCATACCTGTGACAGTGGATCATGCCACCAGGTACACTGAAGCTATACCCCTTAGGACTGCCACTGCTCCAGCAGTTCCTAGGGCACTATTCAGTATCTTTAGTACCGTGGGATTCCCTGAGGAGGTGGTATCAGGCAAAGGTAGTAGCTTCATGTCTTCAGAAGGCCATGTGGAATGAAGATGGAGTCACTATCCCATATCACCCACAAGGAAATGGGTTAGTTGAGATATTCAACAAGACAATGAAAAGTATTATTGCAGAACTCCCTGAAAAATTCAAAAGGAGATGTGTATCCTGTTACCCTGCTTGCTTTATAAAGAGGGAGTATATTCTTCTCCTTTTGAACTTCCATTTGGTCATTGTGTAAAGAGACCACTATATCTAGTGAGAGAAGGCTGGGAGAGACCTCTCAAAGAGACCAAACAAAACATTGTGGACTATGTGCTTGGCCTATGTTCAAGGATGGCTGGCCAGCCAAGAGCTCCAAGCTCTGGTATGACCAGAAGGCTGCCATGGCGGAGTTCCTATCAGGGTAGAAGGTGTGGGTACTCGAGCCTGGGGATCCTTGAAAATAAGAGTGAGGTCATATATCTGCTTGACCTAGGCACTCCCTGAAACCATCATAGGGTCACCCATGTGAACCGTCTAAAGCTCTTCCATGACAGGGCTGATGTAGCCATGCTGATGGTCACTGATAAGGATCAGGAAGAAGCTGTGGTCCCTATTAGAACCAATGCAAAACAACTCAACCCGATGCAGCCCTTGGTACTCCTCATCAGAACCAATGTGGTACTGTGCAACTCAAAGCAGACCTCACATTTCAGCCCTCACAGCTCCTCATTGAAATTGATGCAGTGCGACTCGATGCATGACTCTGCATTGCTCCTCAGAACTGCCACTTTGTGCACAAAGCCCCTCATCAAAGACATAGGTACAATTCTCATGGGCCCAGTCGGGCCTGCCCATGCTCCATCCCGGTTGGCTTGAACTTGCAACTTTTTTCAGGTCTGGAGTGACCAGATAACCACAGTTGGATCTTTATGCTTTTAAGAACTATTTTTACCTGCACCTTTAAAATTGGAGACCTCAGGTTCTACTAATTTGATTTACCTTGTTTTCACGTCAAATAATTAATTACAATGTTCTCTATGTTTCTAAATTGGTGGCAGATTTTGTTTGTGCTGTGTTTTCAATTTATTACTGTTTTAGTGCTGCATAAATACTTTACATGTTGCCGTTAAGTTAAGCCTGACTGCTATTGGGTAAAGCTACCAACAGGTTGAGCACTGGTTAATTTAGTGAGTTTTTGTTAGTCACCCTGACACGGATTGTGGCTGTTGCTTGAGTGCGGTAGAGGCAAATAAGGAGTAGTGTGTTAATTTCTCAAAAAATGACACTTTGCATGTGTGCCTGCAGTGCACAGCATGCATCCAGTTTGTGAGGAATTTCTAAGTTTGTTTATGCAAAGGAATATACATGAAAGAGCATGCTTCCAGTAGAAATACTATGGTAAACAGTGCACTGCAACTTAGGCACAATGGTGCAAGGCTTTGCATTATGCAAGTCAGCCTTGCTTGATTGCCAGAGTAGGACTGACTGCAGCAGCAGACCAATTTCAAAAGATAAGGCTCTGCACTCTTCTTACCCCCTATCTCAGAGCAACATAGCAGATTTGGATGCTGTGCTGAGAACATGTAAAATTAGAAAATCTGGTTTACCATGCCATGGTGCCACAATTTCCTGCTAGCTCACTAGACCACAATAAAGGATGCAATGATTCAGATGGCAAGGTCCTGGAAGTACCCTTAATGAGAAAGTATGACTTTGTTGAGGATCCTGCCCAGCTTTACAATACAGTGTTTATTTCCAGCATATTTAGATAAAGTGTTAAAACTAAGTTTAGGTGATAGGAATATTAGTTCCATTTCAAACTTGTACTCTCTGGGCAACATCCAGGCCTGATGTTTACCCTCACCTGTACCTTGTACACCTTTTCCAGCCACTCACTCACATTTTGCCCAGATCTAGAACATGCAAAACACATTGCTGCCAGAAGGCCCTTTTTCATGAAGGTCATATAAGCCACATGTGCTGTTGAGATTTGTATTCCCTCTTATTGTGTATTGTGTAGGTATTAGCTGTGTTTGGATAATATTTACACAGGAATACAATTTTTGGATTTGTTAACCACTTGATGAACCTTCATGGAACTTCCCCAAAAAACATTCATCCTCTTCAGATCCTTCCTGAAAAGAATTAAAGTGATCTGTCAATTGGGAGCTGAGAAAAGGGGGGTTCCCAAAATGAGTTTCCCCATGCACAGCTAGAGCCAAAATGGCTGAACGGAATGACACCAAATTTGGCAGAATGCTAGCTCTAGATCCAGAGAGTGTGC
Source organism: Pleurodeles waltl (assembly GCF_031143425.1). Lineage (NCBI taxonomy): Eukaryota > Metazoa > Chordata > Amphibia > Caudata > Salamandridae > Pleurodeles > Pleurodeles waltl. Next base: position 666,318,147 of record NC_090446.1, on the reverse strand, counting down.
TTTTTGTGATCTGCTCTTTCAGCAGTTTTTTGAGAAAGTACGGTTCCACAGATATAGCTATCTAGTGATGTAGTACTCCCAAAGTGCTCTTGCAGGATGCATGCTGGTCAGCACAGGCAAAAACTCAATTTGATTGGCTGGTCACATTGAAGTTCTGAGAAACGGCATGATGTGATTAATAAAAAAGGTTATATGGGATAAGTGGAGGCCTACCCTGACCCTCTATCCCTTGTGGAAAGCTCCCAGAAGAACCCCAATTTTTTTTTAAATGGAAGATAAATAAATGTAACAATTCTTTGGGACTCCGTTGTGAATCCCACAGGACTCAGCATGGCCCCATGTGGTCCTGCGGGACAATTAAAAATAACAACAAATGCTTTCCTGTATAGCGGACTTTACGTCCGGGCAGTGTTGGTTGCTGGGTCCTGTGGCCAACCCCATGCCAGGCTGGTCTACGGCCAAAGGTCATGTGTAGCAGGGCATTGAGCACAGGGCCTGCAGCCAAACCTATGCAAGACATGGACAAAGGCTGTGTGAGGTGGGAGTGTTGGCCATACTTCGATGGTCGAAGGTAGGGCCTGGCTCCAGTTTATGTCCTAAAGCCAACCCAGCACTGTGCACAGCCAAATGCCGTACGTGGGGTAGGCCTTGTTAGGTATGGTAATAAAATCTTATTTTATAAAAAAAAAACTGTGAATTTGCTGAAAAAAGGCTAAAGGCTGTTATATTTAGGTATGGTAATATTATCTGAAAAAAGCAAAAATTAGAGTGATGCTAGAGTAAGGTGAAAATTTCAGTGAAAATTTTACATTTTAAACTAAAAAAACACTGAAATTCATAAGTTATTAATAACTGAAGTAGCAATAACTCATGCCCATGCCAGGTGTTGCTTATTTTCACCTAACTATAACGTCATTTTAACCTTTGTTTTTTTTAGTGAGTGAGTGTGTGTGTGAGTGTGTGTGTCTGTGTGTATGCGTGTGCGTGTGTGTGTGTGTATGCTTGTGTACACAGTCTGTTTACAATTTCCCATTGCAGGTGGTCTACTACTTTTAGGTCTGGTGTTAGCAAGGACATTTTGATTTTACTACTATTTTAAACATATAATCAGACCCACTAGAATTATGCGATTGTGTGACTGCAGCGATTTTTGCCGCATCTGTCATGTGATCCGTAATCTGATGCAAAATCTGCAGATTTTAACCCAAAAAATTGTTTCTAACTCAAATGGTTCAAAAGTTACCAAAGATTCACGTGTTGGTGCAAAGTGGAAGGACCTTTCTAAAGTCTGACTGGTTACCTTTCTGTTGCTTGTTGCTATGTTTGGGTGTTAAACTGAACCAATGTACAGATAGTGTTAACAAGTGTTAAAATGACAAAATAATGAAGCAGTACTATCCTGCATAATTGCCTTATCTTGCCACATAATTTACTCAACCTTAGCTCATAAGTTGCCCCTTCCCTGCCACATAATTCCACTGACCCAGCATATAATTTAACATTTGTGGACATTTCTATAATAAGCTGGCACTTTATATACAGTAGTGGACCAAAAGGAGTTACACTGTGCAAACAGTCCAGGCAAACCCCAAAGGAATTACAGAGGCACAAATTACATCCCAAATGCTCTCTTTTATGGTAGAGTGGTAGGGTGACCAGATTTTGAAAAGAAAAAACCGGGACAGGTTAGACATAAAAATTAGGACTAAAGCCTCTTGTCTCACATTTATATCTGGCCTGTCCTCTAAATGTGTCTGTATATATGTCTAAATATATATATGTATATGTATATATGTGTATATATATATATATATATATATATACATATATATATATATATATATATACATATATATATATTATATATATATATAAAGAAACACACACACACACAAGCAGACAGCAGAAGCATTTAAGACTCTAGAGGTGCATGTGAAAGGAGAGGATACCTTTCACTTCTGATTCGCAGGTTGACCTGATCTTTGTCCCAAAAACCGGGACATTAATTTAAAATTAACAATGCTGGCCTGACCTTTGCCCTAAAGACGGGACATTCATGTAAAATGCACAAAAGCATAGGGGCACCGGGACAGTAGGCATATCAGAGGGTATTGCTAAGCATGTATTGCACACATACACGCAGTAAGTGAGACACACACTCAATAAAAAAATCTGACACCAAATTATAAAAATAATACATACTTTTAAATTAATTTAGATACCAAGATCATTGGCATCAGAAAAGTAATTTTCGAGAAATTAACTTTTACAGTTTTCAAAAGTTGCCACTGCAATTTTAGGAGTGGTAATGTTATCCTTATCCTATGGGAGAAACATATACTGCATATGGGTACTTAGCAGCTACTTACAGGAATATTGTTCTGGAGTTAAGGTTTGTATGGGTCAAGGTCCAAGGCAGCACCAACAGGTCACTTCAAGAGACACTGGGGCGTCCAGGTGCAGAGGTGCTTTTCTGCGTCAGCTGCCCTAATGTTGTTCTATGGGAAAATAAATATATACTGCATTCAGGCACTTAGCAATGACTTACAGAACTGTTCTTCTGAACATGAGGTGAGTATGAGGGAAGGTCCACAGTCACACCCACAGTTCACCTCGGTGGGCTCTGGGGAATCCACGTGCAACATGTGTTACGCGTTGGGTGTCCAATTCATTTTAATAAAGATCAGTCCGGTCAGGAAGAGGCTACAAGAAGGGACTGGGGGTCCTGTGAGATCAATATGGATGCAGGAACACCATTGGCCCACTTCTCAGGCTGTAGGGCTGGGTGCAATGGTGTTTTTTGGCATTGGGTTTCGGTGCAGGGGATACTCGCGGTTGGAGGGAGCATGCAGAAAGAGGCTGCAGGCAGCATAGGGAATTCCAATGTTGGCAAACCCAATGTGGGCTTTGGCTCTTGAGGGTCGAGGGACCACACTGGCACAGATAGCCCACTTGAACACAGGTTAGGGGCCAGAGGTGCAGTGGTGCTGTCTGGTGTTGGGATTTGATGGTCGAAAGTTCTCATGAGTCTTCTTTGGTGCCTGTAGGATGCAGGAAAGCAGCTCCGCCACTTCACAGGAGATCCTGGTTATTTCTCAAAGTGCTGACAGTCCTCCAAGCATTTTGGAGACAGAACAGCTGCAAGTCGAACTGTCTTTGGTGCAATTGTTGAGGACATCAGGCAGGCCAGCGGGGTTGGGACCAAGGCAGTTGCTGCTACTTAGGTCTTGCTTTTCGCCAATTTAGGGTTCTTTCTTCTTCTGTAGTCCCGGTAATCTGAAGTCCTGGTAACTGAGGGTCCCCTAAATACTCAATTTAGTGGTGTTAAGGAGAGTGAGGGATAGTAGCTAATGGGCTACTTACTCCTGGGGTCACTACGCCCCTAGATGATCACTTCCTTTGGGCATCACCCTGTCCCTGAATTCTTAATTCCACTACATACAAGATGGTGGAATTCCTAATTTTGTGTTCACTTCAGGCTGGTAGCTTTAGCTATATGTCCAGCCTAGCAGTGCAACAGGCCTCCTTCAGAGCTAATAATCCCACCTAACGAGGGGCTAAATGGGCCAAGTCCAAGGGGGTCAGCATCTCATCACCTCTGAGGGAAGCCAGATCTGCAGATCACAGGAAGTAGGCTCTTTAAAGCTCCCTGCTTTGGAATGCAGATTTGCTTGTCATTCTGTAGGAAGGGTGTGTAACACCCCTACCAAAGTCAACTTTGTTTCAGACCACCCGAGAGCAGAGGCTCTCACCTTTAGGTGCCAAAACTTGTCTGTGGGTGGCAGGGTGGTGGAAACCAGTCAGCACACCAGTAGTTGGTAGGTTCTCAGGGAGCACCTCTATGGTACTCTCTAGATGAATGGGTTAATAAATCCATCACTGGAATCAGTGAGGGCTAATTAATATCAGATGTTTGATACCAAACATCTCTAGTTTCAGTGAAGCTATCATGTAGCTGTGGAACTCGTATTGACCAGTGCCCAGCACATGTACTTAAAATGGCTTCCCTTATGACTTACTATGTCTAAGAATCGACAGAGACATAGCAGGGTCATATCTGTTTTTGAAAATATGGCCACACTTATAATATAGTGCACTCTGCCTTAGGGCTGAAAGGCCTGCTATAGGTGTGACTTGTACATATTAAATGCAGTGTTAGGGGGCATGGTACACAAATGTGTGTCATGTTGTGTTTTCACTTTTTAGAGCACCTTGTCACCCAGCCTGTAGTGACAGTCTGTATGAGTTTGGTGCTTGTTCCCTAAGAGTGGCACAAGTTAAGCTGCAGCTCCTAGGGACCTTCTTTAGTACCTTTGCCCTAGGTGCCAGAGGTACCACTTTGTAGGGATTTACAGATGTGCTAAAGGCCTGGCAACTTGGGGATCAAGTCACCAGTGGTCTTGTTTTTTGGGGAAGGAACACTGGCACTGGGAACCTGGTTAGCAGGGACCCAGAGCACTCGAGTCAGAGTAGCATTAGAAACCAGGCAAAAAGTGGGGGGACCAATGCAACCAAAACCTAGTTTCCTACAATTTCACCACAAGAAAAACAGCAACACACTCTTGACGTTGGTGTCTGCCCAGCTATGATTGCCATTTTCTTTTTACAGGATACTATCCTGTGTCCCTGTTCTCGTTCAGACTCTGACCATGGACATTTTGCTGCCTACAACTGCAGCACTATGTAATTAAGCGCTTCAGTGCATGCATCAAAATGTTTGACAACATAATAAACGTGGTAAAAAGTTTGACTACCAATATACACTCACTTAAATGGCCTTTCAGCCAACTCTCTTCATCCATTCATCTGTTGCTTGCTTCAGCCCATTACAACATACCGAATAGGGCACTGGGACAGCCTACTTAAGCCACTGGTTAACTTTCCCTTTGAGTGACTGAATTTTGCTCTTTCACAAGGAGCACAGCTCTACAGAAGGTTGCTCCCTTTAGCTGCTGTTTTTGTTTTACTTTATAATTACTTTGGGGTTGTCTTTGTGTTTAGAGCCTTATGTAGTAGCACAATGATTTTGATGTGAGCACGGGGCACATTCCAGCTATATCAGATCCCATATTCTGCTAAAGCTGGTGTAAATTCCTATTGTAGTGGTTTTGTTTGTCTGACTGCTGCTATTTCACATCACCTCACATGAACTCCAAATATAAGCTGATCATTGTGCTCTATATATCTTGCCAATCCTAAATGTCTTTCTTTCTTTCTTTCTTTCAAATCAAATCAAATCATAAACATTAATAAAGCGCGCTACTCACCCGTGAGGTTCTCAAGGCGCTAGGGGGATGGGGTTACTGCTGCTCGAAGAGCCAGGTATTGAGTTGCCTCCGGAATGCGAGGTGGTCCTGGGTGGTCCTGAGGTTGGTGGGGAGGTAATTCCATGTCTTGGCCGCCAGGTAGGAGAAGGATTTCCCACCTGCTGGGGTGCAGCGGATGCGAGGGACTGCGGCGAGAGCGAGGTTGGCGGAGCGAAGTTGACGGGTGGGTGTGTAGAAACTGAGGCGACAGTTGAGGTATTCGGGTCCATTGTTGTGGAGGGCTTTGTGTACGTGGGTGAGATGTCGGAAGGTGATCCTTTTGTTGACGGGAAGCCAGTGCAGGTGTCTCAGGTGGGCGGAGATGTGGCTGTTGCAGGGTATGTCGAGGACGAGGCGGGCGGAGGCGTTTTGAATTCGCTGCAGACGTTTCTGGAGTTTAGCGGTGGTTCCTGCGTATAAGGTGTTGCCGTAGTCCAGACGGCTCGTGACGAGGGCGTGGGTCACGGTCTTTCTGGTGTCGGCGGGGATCCAACGGAAGATCTTTCAGAGCATGCGGAGGGTGAGGAAGCAGGAGGAAGATACGGCGTTGACTTGTTTGGTCATGGTGAGAAGTGGGTCCAAGATGAATCCGAGGTTGCGTGCGTGGTCTGAGGGGGTTGGTGCCATGCCAAGGGCCGTGGGCCACCAGGAGTCGTCCCAGGCGGACGGGGTGTTTCCGAGGATGAGGACTTCCGTTTTGTCTGAGTTCAGTTTCAGACGGCTGAGTTTCATCCATTGTAAGACGTCTTTCATTCCATCTTGCAGGTTGGTCTTGGCGCTGGTGGGGTCCTTGGTGAGGGAAAGTATCAGCTGAGTGTCGTCTGCGTAGGAGGTGATGATGATGTTGTGTCTGCGTACGATGTCGGCGAGGGGGCTCATGTAGACATTGAAGAGAGTCGGGCTGAGCGAGGAGCCTTGTGGGACGCCGCAGATGATCTTGGTGGGGTCTGAGCGGAAAGGTGGGAGGTAGACTCTTTGGGAGCGGTTGGAGAGGAAGGAGGTGATCCAGTCCAGGGCCTGTCCTTGGATCCCGGTGGAGCGGAGGCGGGATATTAGAGTTCGGTGGTAGACGGTGTCGAAGGCAGCCGAAAGGTCGAGGAGGATGAGGGCGACTGTTTCTCCATTGTCCATCAGAGTTCTGATGTAGTCAGTGACTGAGATGAGGGCGGTTTCTGTGCTGTGATTGGCTCGGAATCCGGACTGAGAGCGGTCGAGTAGGTTGTTGTCTTCAAGGAAGTTGGTAAGTTGCTTCTTGACGGTCTTCTCTGTGACTTTGGCATTCTTTCCTTCTTTCTTTCTTTCTTTGTTCCTTCCTTCTTTCGTTCTTCCTCTATTCCTTCTTGCTGTCTTCCTTTTCTTCCTTCTTATTTCTCTTCAGCCTTGCTTTTTGTCTTTCTTTCTTGCCTTTTTTCCTAGCATTTTCTTTCTTTCTTTCTATCTTTCTTTCTTTCTTGCTTTCTTGCTTTCCTTCTTGCTGGCTTTCTTTCCAGCTGGCTTTCTCAACCTGGCAGCCAATAACTCTTTTGGGTTGTGTTAGATAAAACCTTTTGATTTTACTAAAATTATTTGTATACCATCCTCATAGGCAATTTCAGCCAGACTTTAATCAATATTCTGTGGTTACATCCCTCACATTTCTCTTCCACCCTCTCCAGCTTGCATTAAAGAGGATTGTGTCAACCCACTTCAGCCATTGGATGACTTGACTATGACTCGTGGCATGCTCCCTTTTCAAAAGGAGCATATCCATCCCCAAAGTAGTTCCCTACTTGTGCTTTTTTTTAGAACAAAATAACTTTTATGCCTATAGCCAATGTTTTTGCTTAAATAGATGAGTCCCCGGCAATTTCCTCAACAACACAATGCTTTGCCAATGCTTGTTGTCTGTGTTCCCTGGAATGCTGCCCTTCTCTAAAAATCATGTCTAGAGCCACCAGTGATTACTCTGCTCCACCCCTGACCCCACACCACGGAGATGCCATAGGCAACCAAAACCGTTCATCAAATCTGAGGCTAGATGTGCAAAGAATTGTCGCTGTTGCAAATGGCCCACTTCATGGAATCAAACCATTTGATACAACAAAAAAGCTTTTCGTAATGTACAAACATCCAATCATGATTTGGTAACTTTTTACCGGATAGCAGTAAGGGTTTGCCAACAAAAAACAGAACTGCTGTTTTAAAGGGGCGTGTTCAAGGCTTCCATTCCAAAATAGGGAATCTGAATGGCATGTGCTAATGTTTTGTGGCTAAAATGCAGTTGCAAAACTTTCACATTTTACCACCAACTCTCAAAGCTGGAGGTAACCCATTAACAAATGGGAAGGGGTCCCCTGGGAACACCTTCTCATTTGGGAATGTTTAAAAAACTATTTTTTAAGAACAGGCAGTGGTCCCACAGACCACTGCCTGCTCTTACAAAAAATGAAACATGCTTTTTTTCCTTTAAGGAAAATGGCTGCATTAAAAAAAATATATTGCTTTACTTAAAAGCAATCACAGAAATGGTGGCCTGCTGACCGCAGCGGCAACCATCCCTGTGATGGCAGAAATTCCTTGTGTGTCAAAATTGTAACTTACTTCATTAATATTCATGAGGTAAGTCTATTTTTGACCAAATAGGATCGTTAATTTGGATATCAAGGCCACATTTCACTATAGTACATTAGAAATAGCAATTACCAAATAGCGATTCTCAAAAATTTGCTATTTGTAATCCTTATACCTAATGTTTGTACACCTAGCCCATGGACTTAATTTTTTTTTTCTTGCCACTAGTATGAAAAACCTGGGACAGCAAACAACCCTCCTCTAGTTTTGCACGCTCACAGCACTCGCATTAAAAACTGTTACATGTGATTTTGGGACACGCACCCTGATTTAGAGGAAAGAATGCTTTAGTAATCTTTCCAGAAAATTCTTCAGAGCATCGGTGCTTTCCTTTCAGCACTGAAAGCAAATTCGGAAGAAGATAAGCCACATATTGGGCTACTTCGGCGAAAACATCTTTATTAAGATGATGTGAAAGAGATTCTCTGAAACTTCTAAAACTTCAAAAAAGCGAGGAATACAGTGAGTGCAAAATCTTTCTGGGCAAAACTATTCACCACCTAGCTCAATATCAAGCGTTCTCATTCTGAGACCTGCAGGAATTCTGATTGATAAAATCCCTCTGTGGAAACTGTAATCTGTGGGGGATTAGATTAGATTGCACGTCCCTCTGCCGCAGTTTAACTATACATTTTCCACAATACCTCCATAAAAACGTGAAATGGAAATGTCATTGTTTTCTGCACTCAGATCTAAGTTACCCTTGTACTCGGAATAGTAGATTGATTACAAACAATTTTAGTGCATTATCAGGTGTAAATGAGATAAACGAGTATGTGTACAAAGAACTGACGCAGCGTGGCACTGCGCCAAAATTGGCAGCACCGTGCTGCGTCTCTTCTGAAACGCAGTGATGCGATGTACTTACAAAAATACAGTGTGCCCCTGTGTTTCCCCCGGCACTGGTGCTTAATTTAGCTGCCAGTGCCAACGCAGGCATCCATGCAGCATAGTGCATGAGTGTCTGCATTGATGGGAATGATTGTTTATGTGAAGGAAGGTGTCCCTTCCTGCACATAAACAATCTACAATGGCGATTTGGCATTTATGTTTGTGCTGCAGAGTGCAGCACACATAGAACTAGCATGAATGATTGTTTATGTGCAGAAAGGGATACCATCCTGCACATAAATAATCATTCATGCCCTTTTGCTTTTTCTATAGGCAGATTTTTGAAAAGAGGTCCTGCACTTAGGGGGTCATTCTGACCCTGGCGGCCGGTGACCGCCAGGGTCACCGACCACGGGAGCACCGCCAACAGGCTGGCGGTGCTCCCTCGAGCATTCTGACCGCGGCGGTTCAGCCGCGGTCAGAAACGGAAAGTCGGCGGTCTCCCGCCGACTTTCCGCTGCTCGGGGGGAATCCTCCATGGCGGCGGTGCGCGCTCCGCCACCATGGGGATTCTGACACCCCCTACCGCCATCCTGTTCCTGACGGGTCTCCCGCCAGGAACAGGATGGCGGTAGGGGGTGCCGCGGGGCCCCCGTAAGAAGACCCCGCAAAGTATTTCAGTGTCTGCAAAGCAGACACTGAAATACGCGACGGGTGCAACTGCACCCGTCGCACCTTCCCACTACGCCGGCTCCATTCGGAGCCGGCGTCCTCGTGGGAAGGTAGATTTGCCCTGGGCTGGCGGGCGGCCTTTTGGCGGCCGCCCGCCAGCCCAGGGCAAATCTCAAAATACCCTCAGCGGTCTTGTGACCGCGGAGTGGTATTTTGTTGGGGGAACATTGGCGGGTGGCCTCCGCCGCCCGCCAATGTTAGAATCACCCCCTTAGTGCTGTGTATTTATTATACGGCACAGCATGGCAGTAGTTAGGGAACTAGCATCAAAATTGTTGATGCTAGTTCGGCGCTTTGCAGGATTAGCATACAAAATGTTGATGCTAATCCTACAAAGGACCCAGAGGCCCATTGAAACCAAGGGAAGCCTCATTTTAAGCTTTGAGCAGGCGTTAAAAATGCTGGAAAAATTATGCAGAATGCAGCACATATAGAAAATCCCAAAACAAAGAGAAACAAAAGTATTTTTCCTTATTGCGCAATGTTAACGCCACCCCTGGGGTGGTGTTAGTTTGCGGTGCTGCCTCAGATTTATGATTCCTTGTAAATCTAGAGCAGCATCAAAAGCAATGGGTGTTGTGGTGGAACACCCACAGCAACACCCATTGCACGTCCCTCTGCTGCAGAAAACTGCGTTGGAGAGGTATATATTTACAAGGCAGCATCAAGCCACAAAAATTGGCATTACGCATCCTGGTACATATGGTGCACTGCACAACACCACCGGAGTGTCACAAAAAATGATGCTCTGGTGGTGCTAACGGCTTGTAAATATGCCCCATAGTGTTTTGGATGAGGGGTGGATATAAGGGAGATACACCAAGTATTTTTATGTATTGACTTCATTCAATCAGAGATGAAACAGTCTGTGGGTAACATGAAGGACTGAAATAAAAGGGTTGATTATGGGATACCTGTTATTAGGAATGTAAAACTGAAACCTTCGAAGAGAAAGGTTTTCTGGATAAGGACATAAATACAAACTGTCCCCATGCAAAAGGAGCACACACATGTGTAAGTGGAATAAAAGGAATAGGAACTCTCTCAGCTTTAAGGCACAATTAATTTGATATACTTTGTGTAAGCAACTCTATAGGAGCAATAACAAATGTACATAAAGCATCTATGCTAAATGTTTAATGAAGGTAAGGTGCACAACCATTTTGCTCCATTATATAGAGTTTTAGTACCCGGTTAGCATGAGAAAACAAACAGTGGATGATTCAATCAAACAGGTCTTGGAGAATGTACAACTTAAAAAAATATATATTTGTAAACCTTGGCAATCAGCAAAGAGAACTGCAAGAGATCATAAAAATAAAAGAGTGTCCCAGCAGTTCAGCTCCACCAGCATTGAAGTACCCTTCTTTTCAGGTGGCTGTGCACATATGGTCAGACAAAAACCTGTCACTTTTCAAGACGTGCAGTAGTTAAAGTAGGCTTATCCACTCTCCAGTGGAATATGCCGTAGTAGGCAGGAGCAAAATGTGAATGATAACGGCACAGGATAATGGATGAAGAAGGCTGATTCTGATTTTTTTTCGGAGAACATGAGGCTGACGAGTAAGCTGACGCTATCTCCAAGCAAACCTAAAATGTATGGAATGTGTAGGCCTTCGTAGCTTTACTTAGGTCAAAACAATTATAATGTTTATAGATTTCAAGACCTTACAGCGTAATTTCCCTGACACTAATGAAATTAATTTGTAGAAAAAACGCGGATGTTACCCAGAGATGGTGAAGTTGCAATTGTTTCTCCGAAGTCTGTTGAACTGGAAACGTCCAAATTCAGCAGTGATTTATTATCTAACGTGCTCTGAAATCGTTCTATGGTTCAAGTTTAAAGTGCTGGTAAACCTTCTGTGGTTCAAATTCGAGGTTTCCTAATTCTGCATGTAACAGAAAAACATGTTTTTGTTAGGTGCCAAATGGTGTTAAATCTCATGAAAAATGTTAGTAGTATACAGTAATTTAGGACATTACCACTTACATTTCAGACAGCTCAAAATTGTTTTACCTTTAAGTTATTTGGTTCATAGACACATCAAATCTGTTCATTCTTTCAAAGACACACTGGGTAGCTCAAAACAGTAGTAAATTGTTTGACCAAGGACTATGGAGCAGTAACATATGTTTCCTAAGTGTCAGGAGAGTATAATTGGTCCTGACATCTATAGGTAGTGAGCTCTAAGCAGAATTTGCGGCTCTAGAAAAAGATCTGCTCTTGGCAAAGAAGGATGTGAAAGTCAGAATCTCAATTCTAAGATTGTTTCGGCTGCATGGATATCTTTGTCCTCCCAAAATTGGGGATGGAGCAGGCAGGTATGACAGGTGTGCACATCAAGCAGCAGAGGCTGAAGATCATGCTAGCTTTTATAGGTAGCCTTTGTAGTTTGCTTGAGAATTTAGGTCAAATGTCACAACAAAGTCAATAGATTGGCTGCAGAGTGAACTATGGCTTTTGTGGTGGTAGTTGCAATTTGGAAACCACTTTTTAGATAGAGTTGCCAAAGTCCAAATTACAAGGGCATTTCTTTCAGTTGATCTCTGGGTATGATGTTTATAGATTTTTGAGGGTGTGAAGAACAAAGTTAGCACACTTAGCCGTATTGTTAATGTGAGGAACAGAGAACATGATTGGCCTGAGAATAGACGTGAAGCCATCACGTGGTCATTTCTGTTTTCATGGAGGTGAAATTTTCGATCTAAAATACTTGCTTGAAGTTAGAGAGGAAAGAATCACCACAGCTTTCTGAAATCATGCAACGTTGTAAAGTGTTCAGCAGTCTTCCATGGTCCACCATCGTGAAGGCTGCCACTAAATCCAGTATGAAAAAATGAGATGAATTTTGTTGAAGAGTAGCTATCTCAATACTGTGTCCTGATCGAAACCTAAATTGAAGTAGGGAAATAATTTTTATTTTTCGATGGATTGATACTCAAATAAGGCAGTCCAAGCTAGCTGTTGTAGAACTTTATTGTGTGAATTAAAACAATCTTACACAATAAATAAATATATATATATATATATATATCCAAAGTTTAAATCAAATAACTAAAAAAGCAACAAATATAATAATTAGTCTAGACAATACAATGTGGGTACACTAAGGAATGCAACTACTTCTAGAGTAACACAGTAGTGGATCTGACTTGTGGTCGACCCTCCCATTCATAAATTCAAAATAACAGATTAATCATGGCTACAACACCCATTAGATGATAAGGCTAAGCATCTTCCAAGAAACTACAGTGGCAAGCAATACGTTTTTTCTACTGAGTAGTGAAATTACAAAATTAATTAATTTCACAGCACACCAATGTTTTACAACCCCCAAGAAGGCAGATTCTTGTAGTTTTCTGTTTTGGCTAGCAACTTGGTTCCCTAACCAGACGGCAGAACTAGTGATGTTTGGATGTTGTGCAAGGTTGGGCAGACACACTATATATCTTTCTATAGCCACAAATAGATTACACAGGTGACATTCCCAGTAATCTTTAGGTTGCAATAGAGAGATATGTAACATCCAGAGCCAAACTATCCCTTTTTTAGAGCTTTGATTAAATAAAAATTGATTTAAGCTTGTGAGGAATTGATTATATTTTACTTCGCTCCAATTCATATTATCATTCAAAAAAGCTTGGGCCCTGATTTTAGAAAAGCGGTGCTGCACCCTGTGAGAAAACAGGGCTGATTGCAGAGGCCCCATAACTTTTTGCCCCCATTTTCCACTTTATGCTGGTGTTTTCCTGACTCTGATGGTGCCCTGGGTACTGCTAACCAGTCCCAGGGCCTGTGCTCTGTGTAAAATGGATTTGCAAATTAGGCTAATTATAATTGGCTAAGTTAACCTACCTATAAGTCCCTAGTATATGGTAGGGCATGTAGGTTTAGGGACCACAGCATAGGTGGTGCACACCTAGGTGCACTGCTGAGGTGCCCAGTGTCATTTTAAAAGCAAGCCTGCCTTGCTGGCTGCTTTTAAATTAAAGTTATATGCAAATTCGACTTTGGAATTAAAGGTACTTCCAAAGTCTTAAACTACCTTATTTTTACATATAAGTCACCCCTAAGGTGTGCCCTATGTGCCCCTAGGGCTGGGTGCCATGTAACTATAAGCAGGGACTTTATAAAAATAGATGTATAAGCCCTGGTGAGGTAAAAACAGCCAAATTCGTTTTTCCCTCATTGAAGTAAATGGCCTTCATAGGCTAGAATGGGCAGACTTTATTTTAAATTTTAAAGTCTCCTTAAATGTTGCATACCAAGAATTTGGTATCAAATGAATTGTTGTAATAAATCCTACAACTTCCAGTTGTTGGATTTAATATAACTAGTTCAGGTAAAAAGTTTAGACTTTACCTAAAAAGTTGCCAATTTCAGCTCTGCATTGTTTTTGCTGCTGTGCTCTGATTGGCCAGCCTGCAGCAGCTTCTGCCAGGCTGCCTTGATGAGGTGTGAAGTGGCCTAGCTTCACACAAAGGAATGTGCTTGGGGGAAAGAATCTCCCCTCAGCAGATGGTGAGGCAGGAAGGGGGAGGGCTGCCAAACTGGTCTTCAAAGGCAGAGAAGGACATTTGGAGCACCCAGCAACACCCCCACATCCTGCAACCCCAGACAACTAGGTGCCCCCTTGATTAGATTAGGAGAGGGCAGGAGAGGGGTGTGTTTATGATTTTTAGCCACACCAGTGGGTGGGCTCAGCCAGATGTAACCTCCAAAAATCAGATTCAGCCATGTTGGATTTTTGGAGACTGTTGCCTTTTGGGATGGATTTTTGCCACACTTCCCAGGAAGTGGTCATCACAGGGGGACGACCCTGTACCTGATTGGAGGACCAGGACCCCCCTGCTTTTCACCCAGGAGCAAGGATAAAACTGGCAGACCTGCACCCACGCCTCAGATCCCCTCCAGAAATCAACAAGAAAGGAACTAAAGAAGAAGAAGGACTGCCCTGCTGGACCCCTGGCCTGCACCTGGAACCTGCACTCAGAAGGACTGCACCAGCTGCACACTTGGGCTTCACCACAAGAAGGACTTTGCCTGTCTTCAACTGGTTCAAGGAGGGACTCCCTGTTTGCTACAGGTGAAAAATTGCTAACCAGAGTCCCCTGCACCAACTCCTGAAGAAAGCGACCAGCTGACCACTGTCCAGTGGCCAAAAAGGAGTTTGCGCCAGGTGCATTCTGGGAGTTGAAGTCTGTACCCCCCCAAGGACCATCACAGAACTTCTGGACCCTTGGGGTGAGCTGTGGACCCCAAAAGAACCTTAACCCCTTCGCTGCCAGGCCTTTTCCCCCTCCTGTGCCGAGCCTTTTTTTGGCTATTTGGAGCAGTTCGCGCTTAGGCCCTCATAACTTTTTGTTCACATAAGCTACCCATGCCAAATTTGCGTCCTTTTTTTCCAACATCCTAGGGATTCTAGAGGTACCCAGACTTTGTGGGTTCCCCAGAAGGAGGCCAAGAAATTAGCCAAAAAACAGTGAAAATTTCATTTTTTTTTAAAAATTTGGAAAAATGGGCTGCAGAAGAAGGCTTGTGGTTTTTTCCCTGAAAAGGGCATCAACAAAGGGTTTGCGGTGATAAAATCACCAGCTTCCCAGCTTTCAGGAACAGGCAGACTTGAATCAGAAAACCCAATTTTTCAACCCAATTTTGGCATTTTACTGGGACATACCCCATTTTTAAGATTTTTTGTGCTTTCAGCCTCCTTCCAGTCAGTGACAGAAATGGGCATGAAACCAACGCTGGATCCCATAAACCGCAACATTTCTGAAAAGTAGACAAAATTCTGAATTCAGCAAGGGGTAATTTGTGTAGATCCTACAAGGGTTTCCTACAGAAAATAGCAACTGAAAAAGAAAAATATTGAAATTGAGGTGAAAAAAACATCAATTTTTCTCTAAGTTTTACTCTGTAACTTTTTCCTGCAATGTCAGATTTTCGAAAGCAATATACCGTTACGTCTGCTGGACTCTTCTGGTTGCGGGGATATATAGGGCTTGTAGGTTCATCAAGAACTCTAGGTACCCAGAGCCAATAAATGACCTGCACCCTGCAGTGGGTTTTCATTCTATGCCGGGTATACAGCAATTCATTTGCTGAAATATAAAGAGTAAAAAATAGCTATCAAGAAAACCTTTGTATTTCCAAAATGGGCACAAGATAAGGTGTTGAGAAGCAGTGGTTATTTGCACATCTCTGAATTCCGGGGTGCCCATACTAGCATGTGAATTACAGGGCATTTCTCAAATAGACGTCTTTTTTACACACTGTCTTACATTTGGAAGGGAAAAATGTAGAGAAAGACAAGGGGCAATAACACTTGTTTTGCTATTCTATGTTCCCCCAAGTCTCCCGATAAAAATGATACCTCACTTGTGTGGGTAGGCCTAGCGCCCGCGACAGGAAACGCCCCAAAGCGCAACGTGGACACATCACAGAAAACAGACCTGTTTTTAGCAAAGTGCCTACCTGTAGATTTTGGCCTCTAGCTCAGCCGCCACCTAGGGAAACCTACCAAACCTGTGCATTTCTGAAAACTAGAGACCTAGGGGAATCCAAGATGGGGTGATTTGTGTGGCTCGGACCAGGTTCTGTTACCCAGAATCCTTTGCACACCTCAAAATTTGGCTAAAAAAACACATGTTCCTCACATTTCTGTGGCAGAAAGTTCTGGAATCTGAGAGGAGCCACAAATTTCCTTCCACCCAGCGTTCCCCCACGTCTCCCGATAAAAATGATACCTCACTTGTGTGGGTAGACCTAGTGCCCGCGACAGGAAACACCCCAAAGCGCAATGTGGACACATCACAGAAAACAGACCTGTTTTTAGCAAAGTGCCTACCTGTAGATTTTGGCCTCTAGCTCAGCCGCCACATAGGGAAACCTACCAAACCTGTGCATTTCTGAAAACTAGAGACCTAGGGGAATCCAAGATGGGGTGATTTGTGTGGCTCGGACCAGGTTCTGTTACCCAGAATCCTTTGCAAAGCTCAAAAATTGGCTAAAAAAACACATGTTCCTCACATTTCTGTGGCAGAAAGTGCTGGAATCTGAGAGGAGCCACAAATGTCCTTCCACTCAGCGTTCCCCCACGTCTCCCGATAAAAATGATACCTCACTTGTGTGGGTAGGCCTAGCGCCCGCGACAGGAAACGCCCCAAAGCGCAACGTGGACACATCACAGAAAACAGACCTGTTTTTAGCAAAGTGCCTACCTGTAGATTTTGGCCTCTAGCTCAGCCGCCACCTAGGGAAACCTACCAAACCTGTGCATTTCTGAAAACTAGAGACCTAGGGGAATCCAAGATGGGGTGATTTGTGTGGCTCGGACCAGGTTCTGTTACCCAGAATCCTTTGCAAAGCTCAAAAATTGGCTAAAAAAACACATGTTCCTCACATTTCTGTGGCAGAAAGTTCTGGAATCTGAGAGGAACCACAAATTTCCTTCCACCCAGCGTTCCCCCACGTCTCCCGATAAAAATGATACCTCACTTGTGTGGGTAGGCCTAGCGCCCGCGACAGGAAACGCCCCAAAGCGCAACGTGGACACCACCAAAATTTTGGAAGAAAACAGAGGTGTTTTTTGCGAAGTGACTACCTGTAGATTTTGGCCTCTAGCTCAGCCGGCACCTAGGGAAACCTACCAAACCTGTACATTTCTGAAAACTAGAGACCTAGGGGAATCCAAGGAGGGGTGACTGGCGGGGCTCGGACCAGGTTCTGTTACCCAGAATCCTTTGCAAAGCTCAAAAATTGGCTAAAAAAACACATGTTCCTCACATTTCTGTGGCAGAAAGTGCTGGAATCTGAGAGGAGCCACAAATGTCCTTCCACCCAGCGTTCCCCCACGTCTCCCGATAAAAATGATACCTCACTTGTGTGGGTAGGCCTAGCGCCCGCGACAGGAAACGCCCCAAAGCGCAACGTGGACACATCACAGAAAACAGACCTGTTTTTAGCAAAGTGCCTACCTGTAGATTTTGGCCTCTAGCTCAGCCGCCACCTAGGGAAACCTACCAAACCTGTGCATTTCTGAAAACTAGAGACCTAGGGGAATCCAAGGAGGGGTGACTGGCGGGGCTCGGACCAGGTTCTGTTACCCAGAATCCTTTGCAAAGCTCAAAAATTGGCTAAAAAAACACATGTTCCTCACATTTCTGTGGCAGAAAGTTCTGGAATCTGGGAGGAGCCACAAATTTCCTTCCACCCAGCGTTCCCCCAAGTCTCCCGATAAAAATTATACCTCACTTGCGTGGGTAGGCCTAGCGCCCGCGACAGGAAACGCCCCAAAGCGCAACGTGGACACCACCAAAATTTTGGAAGAAAACAGAGGTGTTTTTTGCGAAGTGACTACCTGTAGATTTTGGCCTCTAGCTCAGCCGGCACCTAGGGAAACCTACCAAACCTGTACATTTCTGAAAACTAGAGACCTAGGGGAATCCAAGGAGGGGTGACTGGCGGGGATCGGACCAGGTTCTGTTACCCAGAATCCTTTGCAAAGCTCAAAAATTGGCTAAAAAAACACATGTTCCTCACATTTCTGTGGCAGAAAGTTCTGGAATCCGAGAGGAGCCACAAATTTCCTTCCACCCAGCGTTCCCCCACGTCTCCCGATAAAAATGATACCTCACTTGTGTGGGTAGGCCTAGCGCCCGCGACAGGAAACGCCCCAAAGCGCAACGTGGACACATCACAGAAAACAGACCTGTTTTTAGCAAAGTGCCTACCTGTAGATTTTGGCCTCTAGCTCAGCCGCCACCTAGGGAAACCTACCAAACCTGTGCATTTCTGAAAACTAGAGACCTAGGGGAATCCAAGGAGGGGTGACTGGCGGGGCTCGGACCAGGTTCTGTTACCCAGAATCCTGTGCAAAGCTCAAAAATTGGCTAAAAAAACACATGTTCCTCACATTTCTGTGGCAGAAAGTGCTGGAATCTGAGAGGAGCCACAAATGTCCTTCCACCCAGCGTTCCCCCACGTCTCCCGATAAAAATGATACCTCACTTGTGTGGGTAGGCCTAGCGCCCGCGACAGGAAACGCCCCAAAGCGCAACGTGGACACATCACAGAAAACAGACCTGTTTTTTGCGAAGTGACTACCTGTAGATTTTGGCCTCTAGCTCAGCCGGCACCTAGGGAAACCTACCAAACCTGTACATTTCTGAAAACTAGAGGCCTAGGGGAATCGAAGGAGGGGTGACTGGCGGGGCTCGGACCAGGTTCTGTTACCCAGAATCCTTTGCAAAGCTCAAAAATTGGCTAAAAAAACACATGTTCCTCACATTTCTGTGGCATAAAGTTCTGGAATCCGAGAGGAGCCACAAATTTCCTTCCACCCAGCGTTCCCCCACGTCTCTCGATAAAAATGATACCTCACTTGTGTGGGTAGGCCTAGCGCCCGCGACAGGAAACGCCCCAAAGCGCAACATGGACACATCACAGAAAAAAGACCTGTTTTTAGCAAAGTGCCTACCTGTAGATTTTGGCCTCTAGCTCAGCCGCCACCTAGGGAAACCTACCAAACCTGTGCATTTCTGAAAACTAGAGACCTAGGGGAATCCAAGGAGGGGTGACTGGCGGGGCTCGGACCAGGTTCTGTTACCCAGAATCCTTTGCAAAGCTCAAAAATTGGCTAAAAAAACACATGTTCCTCACATTTCTGTGGCAGAAAGTTCTGGAATCTGGGAGGAGCCACAAATTTCCTTCCACCCAGCGTTCCCCCAAGTCTCCCGATAAAAATGATACCTCACTTGCGTGGGTAGGCCTAGCACCCGCGACAGGAAACGCCCCAAAGCGCAACGTGGACACCACCAAAATTTTGGAAGAAAACAGAGGTGTTTTTTGCGAAGTGACTACCTGTAGATTTTGGCCTCTAGCTCAGCCGGCACCTAGGGAAACCTACCAAACCTGTACATTTCTGAAAACTAGAGACCTAGGGGAATCCAAGGAGGGGTGACTGGCGGGGCTCGGACCAGGTTCTGTTACCCAGAATCCTTTGCAAAGCTCAAAAATTGGCTAAAAAAACACATGTTACTCACATTTCTGTGGCAGAAAGTTCTGGAATCCGAGAGGAGCCACAAATTTCCTTCCACCCAGCGTTCCCCCACGTCTCCCGATAAAAATGATACCTCACTTGTGTGGGTAGGCCTAGCGCCCGCGACAGGAAATGCCCCAAAGCGCAACGTGGACACCACCAAAATTTTGGAAGAAAACAGAGGTGTTTTTTGCGAAGTGACTACCTGTAGATTTTGGCCTCTAGCTCAGCCGGCACCTAGGGAAACCTACCAAACCTGTACATTTCTGAAAACTAGAGACCTAGGGGAATCCAAGGAGGGGTGACTGGCGGGGCTCGGACCAGGTTCTGTTACCCAGAATCCTTTGCAAAGCTCAAAAATTGGCTAAAAAAACACATGTTCCTCACATTTCTGTGGCAGAAAGTGCTGGAATCTGAGAGGAGCCACAAATGTCCTTCCACCCAGCGTTCCCCCACGTCTCCCGATAAAAATGATACCTCACTTGTGTGGGTAGGCCTAGCGCCCGCGACAGGAAACGCCCCAAAGCGCAACGTGGACACATCACAGAAAACAGACCTGTTTTTAGCAAAGTGCCTACCTGTAGATTTTGGCCTCTAGCTCAGCCGCCACCTAGGGAAACCTACCAAACCTGTGCATTTCTGAAAACTAGAGACCTAGGGGAATCCAAGGAGGGGTGACTGGCGGGGCTCGGACCAGGTTCTGTTACCCAGAATCCTTTGCAAAGCTCGAAAATTGGCTAAAAAAACACATGTTCCTCACATTTCTGTGGCAGAAAGTTCTGGAATCTGGGAGGAGCCACAAATTTCCTTCCACCCAGCGTTCCCCCAAGTCTCCCGATAAAAATGATACCTCACTTGCGTGGGTAGGCCTAGCGCCCGTGACAGGAAACGCCCCAAAGCGCAACGTGGACACCACCAAAATTTTGGAAGAAAACAGAGGTGTTTTTTGCGAAGTGACTACCTGTAGATTTTGGCCTCTAGCTCAGCCGGCACCTAGGGAAACCTACCAAACCTGTACATTTCTGAAAACTAGAGACCTAGGGGAATCCAAGGAGGGGTGACTGGCGGGGCTCGGACCAGGTTCTGTTACCCAGAATCCTTTGCAAAGCTCAAAAATTGGCTAAAAAAACACATGTTCCTCACATTTCTGTGGCAGAAAGTTCTGGAATCCGAGAGGAGCCACAAATTTCCTTCCACCCAGCGTTCCCCCACGTCTCCCGATAAAAATGATACCTCACTTGTGTGGGTAGGCCTAGCGCCCGCGACAGGAAACGCCCCAAAGCGCAACGTGGACACATCACAGAAAACAGACCTGTTTTTAGCAAAGTGCCTACCTGTAGATTTTGGCCTCTAGCTCAGCCGCCACCTAGGGAAACCTACCAAACCTGTGCATTTCTGAAAACTAGAGACCTAGGGGAATCCAAGGAGGGGTGACTGGCGGGGCTCGGACCAGGTTCTGTTACCCAGAATCCTGTGCAAAGCTCAAAAATTGGCTAAAAAAACACATGTTCCTCACATTTCTGTGGCAGAAAGTTCTGGAATCTGGGAGGAGCCACAAATGTCCTTCCACCCAGCGTTCCCCCAAGTCTCCCGATAAAAATGATACCTCACTTGCGTGGGTAGGCCTAGCGCCCGCGACAGGAAACGCCCCAAAGCGCAACGTGGACACCACCAAAATTTTGGAAGAAAACAGAGGTGTTTTTTGCGAAGTGACTACCTGTAGATTTTGGCCTCTAGCTCAGCCGGCACCTAGGGAAACCTACCAAACCTGTACATTTCTGAAAACTAGAGACCTAGGGGAATCCAAGGAGGGGTGACTGGCGGGGCTCGGACCAGGTTCTGTTACCCAGAATCCTTTGCAAAGCTCAAAAATTGGCTAAAAAAACACATGTTCCTCACATTTCTGTGGCAGAAAGTTCTGGAATCCGAGAGGAGCCACAAATTTCCTTCCACCCAGCGTTCCCCCACGTCTCCCGATAAAAATGATACCTCACTTGTGTGGGTAGGCCTAGCGCCCGCGACAGGAAACGCCCCAAAGCGCAACGTGGACACATCACAGAAAACAGACCTGTTTTTAGCAAAGTGCCTACCTGTAGATTTTGGCCTCTAGCTCAGCCGCCACCTAGGGAAACCTACCAAACCTGTGCATTTATGAAAACTAGAGACCTAGGGGAATCCAAGGAGGGGTGACTGGCGGGGCTCGGACCAGGTTCTGTTACCCAGAATCCTTTGCAAAGCTCAAAAATTGGCTAAAAAAACACATGTTCCTCACATTTCTGTGGCAGAAAGTTCTGGAATCTGGGAGGAGCCACAAATTTCCTTCCACCCAGCGTTCCCCCAAGTCTCCCGATAAAAATGATACCTCACTTGCGTGGGTAGGCCTAGCGCCCGCGACAGGAAACGCCCCAAAGCGCAACGTGGACACCACCAAAATTTTGGAAGAAAACAGAGGTGTTTTTTGCGAAGTGACTACCTGTAGATTTTGGCCTCTAGCTCAGCCGGCACCTAGGGAAACCTACCAAACCTGTACATTTCTGAAAACTAGAGGCCTAGGGGAATCGAAGGAGGGGTGACTGGCGGGGCTCGGACCAGGTTCTGTTACCCAGAATCCTTTGCAAAGCTCAAAAATTGGCTAAAAAAACACATGTTCCTCACATTTCTGTGGCATAAAGTTCTGGAATCCGAGAGGAGCCACAAATTTCCTTCCACCCAGCGTTCCCCCATGTCTCTCGATAAAAATGATACCTCACTTGTGTGGGTAGGCCTAGCGCCCGCGACAGGAAACGCCCCAAAGCGCAACATGGACACATCACAGAAAAAAGACCTGTTTTTAGCAAAGTGCCTACCTGTAGATTTTGGCCTCTAGCTCAGCCGCCACCTAGGGAAACCTACCAAACCTGTGCATTTCTGAAAACTAGAGACCTAGGGGAATCCAAGGAGGGGTGACTGGCGGGGCTCGGACCAGGTTCTGTTACCCAGAATCCTTTGCAAAGCTCAAAAATTGGCTAAAAAAACACATGTTCCTCACATTTCTGTGGCAGAAAGTTCTGGAATCTGGGAGGAGCCACAAATTTCCTTCCACCCAGCGTTCCCCCAAGTCTCCCGATAAAAATGATACCTCACTTGCGTGGGTAGGCCTAGCACCCGCGACAGGAAACGCCCCAAAGCGCAACGTGGACACCACCAAAATTTTTGAAGAAAACAGAGGTGTTTTTTGCGAAGTGACTACCTGTAGATTTTGGCCTCTAGCTCAGCCGGCACCTAGGGAAACCTACCAAACCTGTACATTTCTGAAAACTAGAGACCTAGGGGAATCCAAGGAGGGGTGACTGGCGGGGCTCGGACCAGGTTCTGTTACCCAGAATCCTTTGCAAAGCTCAAAAATTGGCTAAAAAAACACATGTTCCTCACATTTCTGTGGCAGAAAGTTCTGGAATCCGAGAGGAGCCACAAATTTCCTTCCACCCAGCGTTCCCCCACGTCTCCCGATAAAAATGATACCTCACTTGTGTGGGTAGGCCTAGCGCCCGCGACAGGAAACGCCCTAAAGCGCAACGTGGACACATCACAGAAAACAGACCTGTTTTTAGCAAAGTGCCTACCTGTAGATTTTGGCCTCTAGCTCAGCCGCCACCTAGGGAAACCTACCAAACCTGTGCATTTCTGAAAACTAGAGACCTAGGGGAATCCAAGGAGGGGTGACTGGCGGGGCTCGGACCAGGTTCTGTTACCCAGAATCCTGTGCAAAGCTCAAAAATTGGCTAAAAAAACACATGTTCCTCACATTTCTGTGGCAGAAAGTTCTGGAATCTGGGAGGAGCCACAAATTTCCTTCCACCCAGCGTTCCCCCAAGTCTCCCGATAAAAATGATACCTCACTTGCGTGGGTAGGCCTAGCGCCCGCGACAGGAAACGCCCCAAAGCGCAACGTGGACACCACAAAAATTTTGGAAGAAAACAGAGGTGTTTTTTGCGAAGTGACTACCTGTAGATTTTGGCCTCTAGCTCAGCCGGCACCTAGGGAAACCTACCAAACCTGTACATTTCTGAAAACTAGAGACCTAGGGGAATCCAAGGAGGGGTGACTGGCGGGGCTCGGACCAGGTTCTGTTACCCAGAATCCTTTGCAAATCTCAAAAATTGGCTAAAAAAACACATGTTCCTCACATTTCTGTGGCAGAAAGTTCTGGAATCCGAGAGGAGCCACAAATTTCCTTCCACCCAGCGTTCCCCCACGTCTCCCGATAAAAATGATACCTCACTTGTGTGGGTAGGCCTAGCGCCCGCGACAGGAAACGCCCCAAAGCGCAACGTGGACACATCACAGAAAACAGACCTGTTTTTGCAAAGTGCCTACCTGTAGATTTTGGCCTCTAGCTCAGCCGCCACCTAGGGAAACCTACCAAACCTGTGCATTTCTGAAAACTAGAGACCTAGGGGAATCCAAGGAGGGGTGACTGGCGGGGCTCGGACCAGGTTCTGTTACCCAGAATCCTTTGCAAAGCTCAAAAATTGGCTAAAAAAACACATGTTCCTCACATTTCTGTGGCAGAAAGTGCTGGAATCTGAGAGGAGCCACAAATGTCCTTCCACCCAGCGTTCCCCCACGTCTCCCGATAAAAATGATACCTCACTTGTGTGGGTAGGCCTAGCGCCCGCGACAGGAAACGCCCCAAAGCGCAGCGTGGACACATCACATTTTTTCATTGAAAACAGTGCCTACCTGTAGTTTTTGGCCTGTAGCTCAGCCAGCACCTAGGGAAACCTACCAAACCTGTGCATTTCTGAAAACTAGAGACCTAGGGGAATCCAAGATGGGGTGACTTGAGGGGCTCTGACCAGGTTCTGTTACCCAGAATCCTTTCCAAACCTCAAATATTGGCTAAAAAAATGCATTTTTCACACATTTCGGTGACAGAAAGTTCTGGAATCTGAGTGGAGCCACAAATTTCCTTCCACCCAGCGTTCCCCCAAGTCTCCCGATAAAAATGATACCTCAGTTGTGTGGGTGGGCCAGGTGCCTCCAACAGAATAAGGCCCAAAACTTGTAGAGATACAGGGGATAGTACTGCGAGTTTATAAGGACATATTCTTTTATACATCTTTAGACTGACTCTGCTTTGGGGACCCACATACGTGAGGTGTCATTTTATTTGGGAGACTGAGGGGAACACTGGGGAGTAGGAATTTTGTGCTGGAGTGGTGATCGTACGAAGAAAAGTCAGGAAAATATGCTTTTTTTAAGCACATTTTGAGGTTTACAGAGGAGTCTGGGTAAGAAAATGTTGGGGGATCCACGCAAGCCACTCCTCCCTAGACTCCTTGGGGTGTCTAGTTTTAAAAAATGTCTGGGTTTGGTAGGTTTCCCTAGATGAAGGCCGCACACAGGACCAAAAACATAGGTGCCCTCTCCCCCCCCAAACACAGGTAGTTTTGTAATATTTCGTTTTGATGTGCCCACATACGTCCGTGATGTGCCAAACACTAAAATTTTGAAAAGAAACACACTTAGGTTATGTGAAAAAGACCCCTCACCCACCAACCAAGTTGGTGGCATGCTTCATCATCGGGGTCCCACCTGAGGCACCTAGCGTGTCATAGGTGTGCTGCGACGCCTGATTACAGCGGAGCAGGTTTGGTCATTTTTACCACACATACTGGTTGGATTTGGCACGAGGGTGAGTGATGGTTCAGTGGATCAAATTTTACTAACAAGAGCTTTCACAAAAATGAAAAGCACTGTTAGTAACTGAAAGGCAAAAAACTGAACCAATGACTCACAGCTCGTGAGCTGTAAAGCCGCGACAAGGCACCAACCGCTTTACAGTCCATTCACACAACTTTCATACATGACACACACAAGGCCATTCACACCGCCAGCCACGGGCCCAGCACATTACAACACTCACATCGACAGACAGCGCCACTCAAGGGCCCATCACTTACATACGCCCACATGCCTGATACAACAATCACACCAGCTGATGGGAGTGTGTGGACTGGTGTTTGGCTGGCAGTGTGTTGCAGTAGCCAACATCAAGTCAATATGTACAGTCTCAGCCAAGCCCCACTCCACACACAATGGCATCATATATATATATTTTTTTTTAAACAGAGGAACCCCTAACTAAGTAGAAAGAATTACAAAACAACAAACACAAAAGCTCTAACTAACAACATGACAGAAATGCTAACCATGAAACTAAACACATGAAAATACAAAACAGACATGAGTTTACACTCATGGTTGTTCCCAGAAATTCTTCTGGGTGTGGTAATTCTTAAAACAAGTACCGACACACAGCCCAGGCTTTGAAGGACAATCTGGGCAGTACATTCGAGACTCCCTCCGGATACCTCTTCGAAAACACACTCTACATTTCTTAGCTGGAAAGTCTTTTTTGGGTGTGGGAGGAATGTGCTCAGCAAAGTGGCGATCTTTCAATCTAGCCACATCCTCCACCACTGCTTCTCTAGGAACTCTGGCCTGTTCCACCACAATAAGGCTCTCTATCACTGACTCCTGAAATTTCACAAATGTCATCTTTGAGTCTGGAGACCTATCCCTAAACACAATAAAAGCATTGAAGGTTGCTAAGTGGAAGAGGTGAAGTGCTAACTTCTTATACCAAACATAAGACTTACGAATAGCAGTATAAGGTTCCAACCTCTGGTCAACTCTATCTACACCTCCCATGTGCTTATTATAATCTAAAATGCACACAGGTTTGCGCACTTCAGCAACCTGGCCCCAAACAGTCACAGGGGAAGTACTCTCATCATGGATGGTACTTAGCATGTAGACATCCCTCTTGTCTGAAAATTTCAAAGCTAGCAGCTCCTCGTTCCGCAAGGCACAGCACTGTCCCCTCTCAAGTTTTTTACAGACAAGCTCCCTTGGATAGCCTTTCCGGTTAGAACGGATTGTGCCACAAGCAACTGTGTCCACTCTAAACAATTCCTTGAACAACTGCACACCAGTGTAGAAGTTATCTACATACAAATGGTGACCTTTGTTGAACAGTCGTCTACCAAGATCCCACACTATTTTCTCAGTAACTCCAAAAGTGGGAGGACAACCAGGGGGGTCAATATTGGAATCCCTACCAGTGTACACACGGAAACTATACACATATCCTGTCCTACTTTCAGACAGCATATACAATTTAATTCCATATCGTGCCCTTTTGCTAGGAATGTACTGCCTAAAAACCAAACGACCCTTGAAGAGGACCAAAGACTCGTCCACACTTATCTCTTTGCCTGGAACATAGACCTCCGAAAACCGATCTACAAAATGATCAAGGACAGGCCTAATCTTAAAAAGACGGTCAGAATCTGGGTGATCTCGTGGCAAGGCTAATGCATTGTCAACAAAATGCAGCATCCTAAGAAGAAGCAAATACCGATTACGACTCATGGTAGCTGGAAATATAGCTGTTGCCATCAAGGGACTAGTAGACCAATAAGAAGCCAGTGACGGCTTCCTTATCAACCCCATCAAAAAAGTCAAACCCAAAAACTTTTTTAGCTCCTCCAAATTTGTGGGAATCCACTGGGCAGCTCTAGAGTGTGGCCTAAGTCTAGCAGCGTTGTCCCTCAAATGCTGCTCCGCATACAAATTAGTCTGCTCAACAATCTCTTCCAAAAACACATCATCCATGAATAACTCAAAGAAATTGATAGGCATAAAGTTCTCTGTATTGGCGTTACACCCCGGGAGACCAGTAAAGGCAGGCAACTCTGGCTGCTCCATGTTTGGGGCAACCCAGACATCAGGTCTTCTAACGGGAAACCTTTCAGCCCCAGGTTGCTGCACTATTGGCACATCAAAGTCCTCCTCTAAAACAGAACCTTCATCTGCACTGAGTGTGGCTTCATCATCAGAAGATTCCCCTCCAACAGAAACATCACTGCCAGAATCTCTGACTTCCTCCTCTGCCTCAGATGCAGAGTCCGTCTCATAGTCATGATCAGACTGTGACTCAAAAAGCATACCAACCACCTGCTGAGCGGTCATCCTGCGGCTAGCCATGATCTCTCCTGCTAAAATTAACTGGACAAATTCACCACCAACAACCAGCACTGTGTAAGACAAGTAACAAAGTGTAGCTTTGTTAGTAAGAGTTACAAACTCAAAAACTATACCGCTCACTTGCCTGAAAAAGCTTGATTCACCAGCAACTACACAGCAATCACCAATGATATCCCACTAAAAAGAAAGAAAGAAAGGCAAATTAGAAATAAGACAAAACAAATATCATTGTGCACAAACCTAAGGACAATTTCACACACAATCCTGCATTTAGTACACCCCCTACAAACATGTCATTCATGCATGGCAACAATACTCCTTTGGAGTAAATTGTTTTTACTTACCCAAAACATGCAACTGTGCAAACTGCAGGTCAACCACCGCCAAAACCGCAAGGAGCCACAGCAAATAAAGCAAAAGCTTTGAACTAGAACAAAAAGGAGGAAAACATTTTTTATCACAAATGCAAAGACTTCTTCAGTTGACAAACACCCCACCATCAAACATTTTAGAAATTGGTGCCTAAGTGGATTCTGCCATAGGGGCAGATGGGCCTACTAAAAAAATAGGCCTGTCTGCCCCAAGGAAGCCAAAAAATACCTTTAGTACTGTGTCCCCATGGAGAGCGACCCTTGCCAAAGGGGACAGCCCTCAAACAAAAAAAACACACACAACACTATCCCTGGTGCCTAAGTGGCTTCTGCCCCCTTGGGGGCAGGTGGTTCTAGAAAAATAGGCCCATCTGCCCCCGGGGGGGCAGAAATGGCCAACAGGTCAATGCCCCCCTTGGGGGGGCGCCCGTGCCCAAGGGAACGCCCCCACACAAAAATAAACACATAAAAAAAAAACCCTGGCGTTCCAGTGGTTTCTGCCCCCCTTGGGGGCAGATCAGCCTAAAAATAATAGGCTGATCTGTCTCCAAGGGGTGCAGAAATGGCCTGGGTACATGTGCCCCCAAAGTGGGGGGCGACCCTTGCCCAAGCCCCCCCCATCCACTAACACACACACACACACACACACTATCCCTGGTGTCTACGTGGCTTCTGCCCCCCTTGGGGGCAGGTGGGTCTAGAAAAATAGGCCCATCTGCCCCCAGGGGGGGCAGAAATGGCCAACAGGTCAATGCCCCCCTTGGGGGGGCGCCCCGTGCCCAAGGGGACGCCCCCCCACAAAAATAAACACATAAAAAAACATCCCTGGCGTTCTAGTGGTTTCTGCCCCATCAGCCTAAAAATAATAGGCTGATCTGTCTCCAAGGGGTGCAGAAATGGCCTGGGTACATGTGCCCCCAAAGTGGGGGGCGACCCTTGCCCAAGCCCCCCCCCCATCCACTAACACACACACACACACACACTATCCCTGGTGTCTACGTGGCTTCTGCCCCCCTTGGGGGCAGGTGGGTGTAGAAAAATAGGCCCATCTGCCCCCAGGGGGGGCAGAAATGGCCAACAGGTCAATGCCCCCCTTGGGGGGGTGCCCCGTGCCCAAGGGGACGCCCCCCCACAAAAATAAACACATAAAAAAACATCCCTGGCGTTCTAGTGGTTTCTGCCCCCCTTGGGGGCAGATCAGCCTAAAAATAATAGGCTGATCTGTCTCCAAGGGGTGCAGAAATGGCCTGGGTACATGTGCCCCCAAAGTGGGGGGCGACCCTTGCCCAAGCCCCCCCCCCATCCACTAACACACACACACACACACACACACTATCCCTGGTGTCTACGTGGCTTCTGCCCCCCTTGGGGGCAGGTGGGTCTAGAAAAATAGGCCCATCTGCCCCCAGGGGGGGGCAGAAATGGCCAACAGGTCAATGCCCCCCTTGGGGGGGCGCCCCGTGCCCAAGGGGACGCCCCCCCACAAAAATAAACACATAAAAAAACATCCCTGGCGTTCTAGTGGTTTCTGCCCCCCTTGGGGGCAGATCAGCCTAAAAATAATAGGCTGATCTGTCTCCAAGGGGTGCAGAAATGGCCTGGGTACATGTGCCCCCAAAGTGGGGGGCGACCCTTGCCCAAACCCCCCCCCCATCCACTAACACACACACACACACACACTATCCCTGGTGTCTACGTGGCTTCTGCCCCCCTTGGGGGCAGGTGGGTCTAGAAAAATAGGCCCATCTGCCCCCAGGGGGGGCAGAAATGGCCAACAGGTCAATGCCCCCCTTGGGGGGGCGCCCCGTGCCCAAGGGGACGCCCCCCCACAGAAATAAACACATAAAAAAACATCCCTGGCGTTCTAGTGGTTTCTGCCCCCCTTGGGGGCAGATCAGCCTAAAAATAATAGGCTGATCTGCCCTCAAGGGGGGCAGAAATGGCCCTAAAAGACATGCCCCCCAAAGGGGAGCGACCCTTGCCCAAGGGGGCGCCCCCCCATCCACTACACACACAATCCCTGGTGCCTAAGTGGCTTCTGCCCCCCTTGGGGGCAGATGGACCTAAAAAAAATAGGCCGATTTGCCCCCAAGGGGGGTAGAAAAGGCCAACAGTTCTCTGCCCCCTTGGGGGGGGCACCCCTTGCCCAAGGGGGCACCCCCCCCCACATAAATACACATAAAAATAAAAAACCCTGGTGATCTAGTGTTTTCTGCCCCCCTTGGGGGCAGATCTGGCTAAAAAGTAGCCAATCTGCCCTCAAGGGGGGCAGAAATGGCCCTAAAGGACATGCCCCCCACAGGGGAGCGACCCTTGCCCAAGGGGGCGCCCCCCCATTCACTACACACACAATCCCTGGTGCCTAAGTGGCTTCTGCCCCCCTTGGGGGCAGATGGACCTAAAAAAAATAGGCCGATCTGCCCCCAAGGGGGGCAGAAAAGGCCAACAGTTCTCTGCCCCCTTGGGGGGGGCGCCCCTTGCCCAAGGGGGCACCCCCCCCAACATAAATGCACAGAAAATAAAAATCCCTGGTGATCCAGTGGTTTCTGCCCCCCTTGGGGGCAGATCCGCCTAAAAAGTAGGCCAATCTGCCCCCAAGGGGGGCAGAAATGGCCGTAACAAATTGCCCCCACAAGGGGAGCGACCCTTGCCCAAGGGGCCGCTCCCCGCCAACAAGAAACAGAAAGTACAACAAAAAAAAAAAATCCCTGGTGTCTAGTGGGCATTCCTGCTGCCCGATCGCAATGCGATCGGGCAGCAGGAATGCTCAATGAGACACCGGGGGAAAGGAAAAGCCTTTCCTTTCCCCCGGTGCCTCTTTAGCCCAAACCCCCCACCCACCGGGAAGAGGAACTCACCTCTTCTCCGTTCGCCGCACAGGAAGCAAATGGCTTCCTGTGCGGCGAAATCCCCATAATGAAGTCAGCGCGCGATCGCGCGCTGACGTCATTATGGGGGGGTGGGGGGGTCGGGGGTGGAAGGGGAAGGGCTTCCCCTTCCATCCCTGACTTTGGGGGGGTGGGGGGAAGCACACAGAAGGAGCGAGAGCGCTCCCTCTGGGCTGTGTGCCGAGGACGTAGTGGTTACGTCCTCGGCACAGCAGCACTGTGCCGCGGGACGTAACCACTACGTCCGCGGCACAGAAGGGGTTAAAAGAACATCTGGGTGAAGCCCCAGAAGTTTGGAAAAGATTTGCGAATTTTTGGAAAAAAGCTCCAGAGAGGGACCGACCCGCCGCAGAAATTCTAGCCGGCTTGCCTCAACCGCGACCCGGCCTGACTTCGTGGTTCGTCCCGGTAAAGAAAAACATCCAAAAAAGAGACTAAGTCTGAACGTAAAAAGTTGACCGGGACCTCCCAGCCATCGTATCCGAGAAGGGCTCCATGGATGTCGGATCAAGATCCAGGTTTACCCCGGTCGAAGGATTTTCATCTCGAAAAAACGACTAAGTCCGAAGGTAAAAGTCTCCACCGAGGAAACCCACATCGCGTATCCGGACAAGGGCTCCAGGAGGTCGGATCCAACTGGCAGGTTCGTCCCGGTGAAGAAAAACTTCAAAATAAAGACTAAGTCAGAAGGTAACTTTTTAACCGAGGCTTCCCGCGACCTGTAGCCGAGCAGGGCTCCATTGCGGTCGGCCTGAAAGTTTGACTTTGTCCCGGTCCTGGTGCAACCAGATGACCCGATTGGCGCTTTTTGTTTCTATGCGCTAGAAAATAATAATACTTTAAAAATTCATATCTCCGGTTCCCCTGAACCGATTTTAATCGTTTTTGTGTCATTTTAAAGATAAAAATATAAGCTATTTTTATAAATTGGTTTTGGATTTTTAAACTGTTTCCTGTGTTTTATTTAATTACTGTTGTGTAATATTTGAATGCTTTACACTTTGTCTCCTAAGTTAAGCCTTGACGCTCGATGCCAAGCTACCAAGGGTAGAGCTGGGATTAATTTACTGAGACCTAACTGTACTTTTGTGGAGGTTTGTGGCTTGTTGCTAGGTGTAGGTACCTACCTGCCCTACCAATAACCCATTTTCCAACACACCCATATAAATCACATAGGATATAATGGGATTTATATTGTGATGGACGGGATATCTGTCACCGTTGTGACGGAGTAACTCTCCACCAAACTCTACATCAGGCCCTAAATCAAGGTTGGCATCAACCTGGATTATCTTACTACCATTAATTGACCTTGTATAATTTATTTCAAATTTCACTATCTTAGTTTAAGCAATGTTAATAAGCAAATAGTTGGCTTTATTGTAAGCCTGCTAGGTTATAGATGCCCTAGATAAAAGTATCATTTTTCTGCAAAATGCAGGCAAAACAGCTCTTGGTATATTATAGTAGAGCAGCTCTAGACAGTGCAAAATAAGTCTGAGAGATCATCCATATTCATTGAGAATAGAAGAGGAGCTAAAATACATCCCTGCTTGACACAGTTGGGAGTGGTAATCATAGGAGGGAGACTTCAGAGGTTGGAAAACTTGATACCCATGTTGGGAATGTGAGTCTACTAACAAATGTAATAGTAAAGAGTCTGTTCCGCATTTGCTAAGTTTGGACCAGAGACTGGACATGTGGACACAATCAGATGCCGAGCCATTATAGACATAGCATGCATATCCAGGAAGTGTTCTCTAATCACTGGCTTTAGTTGCCTTCATACAAAGAGCCATCAGGATGTCCATCATTGAACTGCCTTTCCTAAAACCAGTTAGTGATAAATTAACTTTTATACTTTTCATCAAGTTAAAGAAAGTGCCTCATTTTGCATGGTCACTCCCACATTTTGCTGACTGGTACTGCTGGTTTTTACATTCTGCAAAGTTGGGGACTGCAGTCCAGGATCCTGTGTCTATGTTCTGATCCCTAAAACATGGTGAAATTGGCTAATTCTCTATTGACATATGTAAATTAACAGTAACAGTAACTTTGGATGATGGTGAAGAACATTTCATTACTGGTAGGGAAAATTAAGCGTCACCTGTGGACTGCATTACTTGTTGTGCCATCCACTAGAGTACCAAAGAAAAAAGGGATTGGGACTTATCCCTGTAGCCCAACTTCTAAAGCTTTTGAAACTGTAGGAAAACTTGTCAAAGTAACTATTTTTCACAGGAAAGAGCCATCCTTTGAAATATTATGTCAGTCACCACTAAGTATATCATATTGGCTGCCAAGTAGGCTGTTGGTGCAGCTGAGATTTAGCTATTGCCTTCGCTGTCACAATATTGATCTATACATGACCATATTGATATTATAATGTGTGAATTGCTAACAAGCTAACTATAAAGTGGTGCACTCAAAGCTTTTATTAAAGTACATTTACTGAGACTACTGATCTAATGTGATGCTGTATAATCTGAGTATAGCCATTTAACTTGATTTCATATGTTTCCTCATGATCTTAAGAAATAGTTTTCATTGAAACAATACTAAATTTCTTCATAAGAATATTTTCAATGTTGTATGCTAATGTTTCAAAATTTTAATTCCCCATCATACCTACCGACGTGCATCAACAAGCTATTTTACTTTTGCAATTTACTGCAACATGAATATTGACAAGATTTATTAATGATGCAATTGCAATTTCAACATTTATATGTGTTTTGCTTAATGTAGAGTGTACTCTTTTAATTCTATTCTGCTTTAGTTAGCCATAGTGATTTGCTAGGCTTCAGACTTCACAGAACATGAGAAAGCTGTTTTCATTTTGCCAATGTGTAATTTCTTTCCAGATGTTGTTCCCAAAAATGTTAATTTGGAACAGATGTTCTATTGTCTGTTTTGTAGCGAGCCTGAGAAAGTAACCTTGAGGATGGTACATCGAGGATCAGAGAATGTGAAAACAAATCCAATTGATTATTTGTTGAAAAGTTATACAGGAGAGTATTAGTGCGTCCCCTGAATTCTTCTTCCCACCTTGGGTTCAGAAACGTCAAGCACGTTGGTGAGAGACCATCACCAATCTCACATATATAGTCAACTGAACCTTTGAAATTGGCAAAGACTGTAGTACTCAGAATCATTCAATCACAAATCAACAACATTTACCATAAACAATTCTAAACACCACAAACAATTAAACACTAAATCAAACTCCAAACTGAATAAGGTTTTAAAGTTTTACTACAATCCCAAAATCAATGTTACATATATGGAGCACAAAATTAAGTTGTAAACATACATGGACCCAGAGGCTGATCAAAAAGAGATTTAACCTACTAAACATCAACATTGATAGACACTCCCAAAAATATGATATAGATTAACTTTACAATATGTACATTATTATTAGAATTCAAAGCAGATGATGGTGAAATCAGTAAATCATCAAAATACAGTTTTCACGATCATTTTCAGATTTCAGGATTCAAAGCTGGGCCATTACTATCACTTACACAAATTTGGACTTGCATGTGTGGGAACGGGCTAACACATGCGGACAAATCAAAAGTAAAAGAAAGACAAAAATAATATGGAAAACATCTAAATGAGACAACTCAGTATAAAAATACCCTTATGCAAGTACCTAACTGAAAGTGGGAAAAAAAACACATTTAGTTACACCTCTCCTCATGGACCAGCATACATGAGTAGTTCATCAGGAAGGACGGTCACCTTCTTCTGGCTTCAGTTGACAGCAGCATCAGGACAATGCAGAACACATGCTGCACATGGGACAAATCAGCAATTCAGAATTAGTTTTCCTTTTTAGTCCTGAATCCCCTAACAGAATAGGGCCATTTAAACTAAGATGAGAATACTTATTTGGGGACTTAGAGAATAGGAGGGTAACAACAAACACAAACAGAGTTCTGGATAGCTTCAAGGCAGGAGAAGAACTAACTCAAGACTTTCTCAGGACATACTGACGTTTGTTTCGAAGTTCCTCACTAATTAGCAACATGCACTATCTATTCATCGGTCCTTCAGGTGGGGGCACTTCGGACATCAGTATCCAATAGCTGCAGATGGAACCATCAAATATGCAACTTTTATGAATCTTCCCAGCACAGTGCATTGTCTTTGGATGGTTTCACATGTTTCTTAACAAAATATTACATACTCAATTATTTGTTACTTGTGATCCTTTCTCAGGAAACTCAATAAACTAAACTAATATATTTCACATGAGAACTCAGAAATTCCTATTCTGTTCGACAGGTAGAACAAATAAAGCATTAATGTTATTCTGAAACGTTTCTTGCCTTCAATACAATAGGACATTCAATATTACATTAGCAGCCTAGGCAAAGAATTCATGTCAAAGAGAACAGAATAAACAAATGATTTTCCATTACTGCTGCAAAATGAATCTTTCAGGACTACTCATGCTAAGAAGCCTTAATATCCAGTACATTAATACATTAATAGACCTATTGCGCACATTACAATTCACATACTCAGAGGAAATTATTTAATTGCAAACCTTATTTATGACATGTTAAAACTAATTTTAAACCTGATTTTATTTTTCTGCGCATATGTAACTCATATTAATGAAATCATGTATTCAAATATAAATATGATTAATTCATATTCATTTAATACTTTCAATTCTTAATCTACATTTTAATAAAACATTCCTAACATTAATTCACATTAGTACTTTCATTTAGTATAAATGCAAAACTTTCATGTTAAAACATGGTGCTTCATACGAATAGTGGCCACATGGGTCACCATAATTCAAATGTGAACATTTTACAAATCATGTCATTTTCTCTGTTAGGCCTTTAAATACAGAGTAATTTGTCACCATATGCTAACTTTTATGCCACTAATATATTAATAAAAGTTGATCTCTCTCAAGAGCAAAGATGAATGCCTTCACATGATGGACTTGGGAACTTTTCCGTGTGCTGCAGATGCATGTTGCATGATGTGCTATAACTGGACAGTGAAATCATTCAATCTATATGGCATTACTAATGGGAAAATCATCATTCACTTTGGACTTTAATTTCACGTTTCCAGGTTTTAGTTTCGGGGGAACTATTTTATTTGGAATTTGAGAGGTGCAGACCTCTTTACCCTTTCCCCTCACCTTCCTAATGCTTACAGGGAAGACTTAGATTTTTCTTTACCCAATGAGAGGACTTTTGGCCGAGCTCCTGAGATGCTGATACCTTCATTTTTAACTTACTTTTTGCTAATTTTAGTTAGCTTCCCTTTTGCACCAGATGTTTGTTTCAAACCTTTATTTTTCAGTTTTAGGGAACAACAGACAGCAGTATGAGTAACATTACACATAATACTGGGGCAGGTTATGCTGGTAAGACTTAGGCCCTCATTATGACATTGGCTGTAAATCTCTCTTACTGACTGCTGCCAACATACCGCTGCAACAGCGGATATCCGTTCACCATATTATGACACA
This sequence comes from Pleurodeles waltl, assembly GCF_031143425.1. NCBI lineage: Eukaryota > Metazoa > Chordata > Amphibia > Caudata > Salamandridae > Pleurodeles > Pleurodeles waltl. The sequence continues at coordinate 666,281,825 of NC_090446.1, read as the reverse complement.
CATACACCAATCCGTCAGTATTCAGCCACATACACAAATCCGCCACACCAAAGGTCAGTGATAAACTGGTGGTATCAAAACCCACACCGTTATGCCAACAGAACTACGCCCATCACATTATGACTCACGAATCACCACCCCAGACATTCAATGGCGGTAAACCATCAGTGGTACATACCGCCGTGCTCAAAATTGACACACACAAACAAAACAACACCACATTGGACAATTCAAACAACACACACCTGACAACCATACACACAAAACACCCACACACCCACACCACTATAAAACACACACCTACATTACCCACAACTCTTTACAAACAACAAATACTGCTAGGAGATTGACACCAAAACCACTGACACAACCAGAGCCACACACTACACACACCTATACACCACTCACCCACCCTACATCACACACCCCAACACACCCTCACCTACACACCTCACACAACACCCATGGCACCACAAAGACACCCCCGCTTCACAGAGAAGGAGGTAAGGGTCATGGTGGAGGAAATCATCAGGGTAGAGCCACAGCTATTTGGAGCACAGGTGCAGCAGATATCAATATCAAGATGGAGCTATGGCGGAGAATCATGGACAGGGTCAAAGCCGTGGTACAGAACCCAAGAACTAGGGATGACATCAGGAAGAGGTGGAATGACCTACAGGAGAAGGACCGTTACATTGCAGCAAGACACCACCTCGCTGTATAGAGGACTGGTGGTGGACCCCCACCCCCTCCCTCACAACTAACAGCATGAGAGGAGCAAGTCTTGGCAATCCTGCATATTGAGGGCCTGGCCAGAGTAGGAGGAGGACCGGACTCTGGTAAGTCAGCTCTCTACTACTACCTCTCTACTTGAATGGCATCACATACCTCCACCCTCACTCCCATCACCCCTCTACATCCCGCCCACATCCCACCATCACATCTCAATCATCCCAATGAGAAGCCCTGCATGCTCTAACAATGCATGGACACCACTCACAGCCCTGCATGGACACTCATCACTAAAGCATGCACACCATAGAGAACTAAGAATCCCACCATACACCAACATACACAAGTGAAAGCTTCCAGGGCAAATACAACCAAAGAGGCCAAGCCACGGATGCACAATATGTCAGACACAGAAACCACAACACATCATTTACATCCCCACAGGTACCTCAGCCAATGTTGGTGGAGAGGAAATGCCAGCAATATCCAGTCCCCCAACAGAAGAGGCCCACAATGATGACAGCAACTCTGGTCTTCAGGATCTGGATGAGTTACTTGGCCTATCAGGGACCTCTGGACAGCCAGTTACCAAGGCCCAGTCACACACCACCAAAGAGCCTCCCCCTTCAGGTAACACCACCACAGCACCCACCCAGAATACCCATACCTCTGTCCCCAGGACATGTCAATCAGCAGTGTGCCCATCTCTACAGGAACCCCAGGCCACACCAGGGGAGGAAGGAGCAGGGAACCGTCTCTCCAGGAGGCACTCTCCAGGATCCTATGAACCTACCAACATTCCCAGGACATGATGGGCCAGATCCTTGACAACGTGCAGGAGAACAGGCGGCTGCAGTAAGGACAGTACCAGGGGATCAGGAAGGACTTGCAGGCCATCAACAATACCCCGATCTACATTGCAGGGATGCTGGCAGACGTGGCCACCATTATGAGGGAGGCAGTCTCACACTAGCGGGCCCCTGCCACTAGCCAGACATCTGAACAGCCTTCCACCTCCGCTTGTGGCCAGAAGGCCCCACCACAGGACTCACAGATCACCAGGACCCCTCCCCCTGAAGGAGGAGAACCACCCCACAAACATTCCCTGTGATCCAGACAGAAGCCAGAGACACTTGCCAAGCCCCCAGCCAGGAATTGAGACTCTCCTGATTGTCACCCTTGTGTCCCACTCTGTCACTCTGTCCACCTTGAACTGCCATTGCTCCCCTTCCTATGTGCCCTTGGACAATGCAACTGTGCTGCAAACAGACTGGAACAATACCCTGGACTTTCATCCATCATCATCCCAGCCCATTGTGCTTGCCTCTCTATATTTTAGCACTTCAATAAACACCCTTGGAAAAAAAAGAAGTAATGTTTTCAATTATGTATTCATTGAAACAGGTACAAACATTGCAATTCAACTGTACAGAAAATGAGCATAGATTAATGACCTGTAACTGGCTGCAGTGATCACACCAGGAGTGTATGTCAGGTCACCCACATCTGCAAAATGAATTGCCAGAGGGTACAGTAAGTGGGCATAGAAGTGGAAAATAACAGCATGCCAGTGCAAAAGAAATTCCAACAAATGTAAATGAAATGTGAAGTAACACTGTCTTACTTGTGTGTCATTGGAAGTATTGTCTGATCACTGATGTTCTGTTGTCCTCATCCTCATCCTCTGCCTCCTCATCCTCAATGTCCACAGGGTCCACTGCTGGCACACGGGCATCTCCAGCCTCCTCCTCCTGCAGAAAAGGCACATGGCGTCTCAGGGCAAGGTTGTGCAACAAGCAACATGCCACTACTATCTGGCAGACCTTCTTGGGTGAGTAGCACAGGGATCCACCTGTTAGATGGAGGCACAGGAACCTGGCCTTCAGGAGGCCAAAGGTCCATTTCTATTATCCTTCTGGTTCACCCATGGGCCTTATTATAATGTTCTTCTGCCCTTGTCCTGGTATTCCACACAGGGGTCAGCAGCCATGAGAGGTTGGGGTAACCAGAGTCACCTGCAAATTTTTAGGGACAACATTTAGCCACACACTATCCCATATGGCCAACACCATACCCATACACCAACATATACTGGGTGGGAACCAGGGCTCACCTGTTAGCCACCCTGTGCCTCTGTAGTTGGGCTAACACATCTGGGATGCTTGTATTCCTCAGGATAAAGGCATCATGCACCGACCCAAGATACTTAGCATTGACATGGGAGATGTACTGGTCCGCCAAGCACACCATCTGTACATTCATGGAGTGGAAGCTCTTACGATTTCTGAACACCTGTTCATTCTGACTGGGGTGACAAATGCAATATATGTTCCATCAATCGCCGCAATTATGTTGGGGATATGTCCCATTGCATAAAAGTCGGCCTTCACTGTGGCCAGATCTTCAACCTGGGAAAATACAATGTAGCTGCACATGTGTTTAATCAGGACAGAAAACACTCTTGTTAGCACTATTGAGAACATTGGCTGTGACATTCCTGCTGCCAAGCCCACTGTCACTTGGAAAGAACCAGTTGCCAGGAAATGATGCACTGATAGAAGTTGCACAAGAGGGGGGATATCAGTGGGGTGATGGATAGCATATATCAGGTCAGGCTCCAACTGGGCACACAGCTCTGTGATTGTGGCCATGTCAAGTCTATAGGTGAGGATAATGTGCCTGGCCTCCATTATTACCAAGTCCACCAGGGGTCTGTACATGGGGGTATGTTTCCATCTTCTATTCATCTGCAGCGGTAGCAATCTATGGGGCAAAAGAGTGAGGAGCCGGTCACAAACTGAACAATGGAGATACAACAGAACTCTGCATGCTGTTAACTTGTAATGGGTAAGTGTAATTTGTCCAGTATGTCCTAATTTCACCAGTGACGGAGCAAGTTTCCAGGGCCTGCCCCCCCCTGAAATGGCATCCGCCTGTCCTGTGTGGAGGGACAGGTGGAAGTGAGGTAATTCTGCTGACGTTGTGTGCCGTTGCTGGAGGCGGTCGGGAACCGCCGTGCAACTCCTCATTGGTTAAAAGTGGGCCCTATGGGTTACAGTGGCCAATGGTGATCTACACCGGTGGTGCCGGTATGCACCACCTCGGACGCGACCGTCATTTTCTATCTCATCCCTCACTTGCTACCTGATCTTCAACAGGAGAGGACTTACACTGCATGTGCTGCAGTGACCTGTGTCTGAAACCTACCATGGCCCGTGTGACTGGGGAAAGGGCACCAGCCTTCACTTTGGCGGAGTTGGAGAAACTGGTGGATGGGGTCCTACCCCAGTACGGACTGCTGTATGGGCCTTCAGACCAACAGGTAAGTACACTGTGGGCACGATGCATGTGGCATGAATGTATGAAGTGGTGTGCGTGAAGGCCTTGTGTCAGTGGGTTGGGTGGATGTCCTCTGCCGGGCGTATGGGTTGTGTACAGGGCCATGTGTGTGTAAATGGTGATGTGAAGGGGTATGGTGGGCCGTAAGTGTAACAGGCAGGACTGTTTGACTAATTCCATTTTCCTGTGTGTATTGCCTCTGCAAGTCAGCGCCCATCAAAAGAAGGGTAAATGGCATGTCATCGCCAAGGACATGCGGGCCCTGGGGTCTATAGCAGGCGGAGCACCCACTGTCAGAAATGGTGGGAGAACCTGAGACGCTGGGCACAGAAGACGGTAGAGGCCCAGCTGGGGTTGGCCTCCCAATGTGGAAGGGGTGCCCGTCGAACCCTGACCTCCCTGATGGCCTTCATATTGGTGATGGCCTATCCTGAGCTGGATGGGCACTTGAGGGCATCACAGCAGCCACAAGGGGGTGAGTACAGTGCCCATCATTACAACTTACTCATGGAAGGGTGGTATCCAGGTGGGGGATGTGTGTCAGTGGGTGCCCCTAGGCCAGGCCTGACATTGCAGTGTAGGTCCCCTGGTTGCTAGGGTTCAGAAGGGAAAATCTTGCAACCTAGCTCGTAGGCATCCACTAGTGGTCAGGGATGGGTGGGTCCCAGGTGTGCTGCATTTGGCGGTGTGTGCCCCTCCCCATGCCTTGGCTGCTTACTATTTCTCTGGTAGTGCTATGGCATATTGTATAGGGCTGTTCCCTGCATGTGAGGGTGCTATGTATGCCAACGGTGGCTTTGGTGCAGCCATTGACCAAGTGTATCCTTTGTCTCTTCCCCCCCTTTTTGTTTTGTCACCCTGTCCTTATGTGCATAAGCATCATCTGGCGGAGGAGCAGAGGCACCGGTGACGGAGGGAGCTGCATCCCACAGGACCCAGGAGGCAGAGTCCACCAACAGTGAGGGCACCAGTGGGATGAAGGGCGAGGGGAGCACCACGGCGGAGACTGGAGGGGACAGTTCTGACACAGATACCTCCTCCGGTGGAAGCTCCCTGGTGGTGGCGGACACCTCTGTGACCACCCCAGCTACAGGTACAGCTGCCACCCCCGTACCAGCAGCGCCCTCCCAGCAGCTCCTCATCGAGTTTCCCATGCCCGCTTAACCAGGAGGTTGGGCATCTCCTTCGCCCTAGGCACCTCAGGCCCTGCCCCAGTGAGCCCTGCTGCCCTGAGTGAGGAGTCAACTATTGTGAATGCCATCCAGGGGGTGGCATACCAAATGCAACAGACTAATGCATTCCTGAGGGGTATTCACACTGGCTTGGCGGCCCAACAGAGATTGATTCAGGCTCTGGACGCCTCTCTGTTGGCAGCCATTGTCCCTGTTTCCACCCCCCAACTTCCTCTTACCAGTCACATTCTCCTCAACCCCAACCCATCCCAAGCACACAGGCAGACGGGCATGCGCACAAGACAACACTCAAGAGTGGTACAGGCAAACACAAGCACCACAGTTCATCCCACAGGTACTCACACAAACACCATCCAGATGCCGACACACCAATATCCACTATTTCCACCCTCCTCCACCTCCCTCCCAGTTCCGACTACGCTCACACCTGCATGCACTACATCATCATTCACTACCAGCATCATCACTACACCAAGCGGAATACACACCTCACTGGCAGACAACTCCACAACAGCCATGCACACGTCCCCTGTGTCCTCTCCCACTGTGTCTGTCCCCCCCTCCTAAGGTACACAAAGGCAAATACTCAGACACCCAACAGCCATCCACCTCACAACAGCATGCAGCCCATGCACCTGCACCCAAAATCAGCAGACAGACACCTCCAACAACTACTCCCTCTTCCTCCACTCCCATACATTCTCCCACTTCCCACTCCAATGTCCCTAAAAAACTGTTCCTATCCACCATTGACCTCTTCCCTATCCCTCCCCCCATGTCCTGCAAGTATGGGCAAGACAAAGGAGCCTGCAGCAGCTGCTGAGAAGGAAAAGGAGCCTGCCCCATCTGCCAGGAAGACAAAGGAGCCTGCCACAGCTGCTAAGAGGGAAATTACCCTGCTGCAGATGCCAGGAAGAGTAAGGAACCTGCACCAGCAGGCAGGAAGAGCGAGGAGCCTGCAACAGCAGGCAGGAAGAGCAAGGAGCCTGGGGCAGGAACTGTGACAGAGCCCCCACCACCAAACATGTTTGTGAAGCCATCCGAGGTTGGAGGGGATGGGCAGGAGCCTCCGCCACCAGCAGCACCACCACCTCCAGTGAGCAGCCAGCCGAGGTTTCAGCGGTTGGGCAGGAGCCTCCCCCCACCAGCAGCAACACCACTGTGCAGCCGTCTGAGGTTGCAGGGGATGGGCAGGAGCCTCCCCCACCAGCAGCAGCACCACCTCCACTTAGCAGCCGTCACCGCCGGCAGACGGTATGTAATCCTGCCTCCATGGGCTGCTGTGCTGCCTGCCCCATGGAAATCCAGTCAGTATGACACCCACCTGAGAGACTGTAACCTTGCACTCCCCAGGATCAAGAGCACAGGGCACGATGCCCCCTCCAGAACCAGAGGGAAAGTCACCCACCTGAGAGACCGTGGCCTTGTTCTCCTCAGGACCAAGCACAGGGCATGTTGCCCTCTCCAGAACCAATGGGAAAGACACCCACATGCCCAACACTCCCTAGGATCAAGAGCACAGGGCACGACTCCCCCTCCAGAACCAGTGGGTAAGACACTCACATACCCAAGACTCCCCAGGATCAAGAGCACAGGGCGAGAGGCGCCCTCCAGAACCAGTGGGTAAGACACCCACATATCCAAGACTCCCCAGGATCAAGAGCACAGAGCATGATGCCCCCTCCAGAACCAATGGGAAAGACACCCACTCAAGAGACTGTGGCCTTGCACTCCCCAGGACCAAGCACACGGCATGTTGTCCCCTCCAGAATTAGTGAATGAGACACCCACAGGCCCAGCATTCCCCAGGATCAAGAGCACAGGGCATTATGCCCCCTCCAGAACCAGTGGGTAAGACACCCACATACCCAAGACCCTCCAGGATCATGAGCACAGGGCATGATGCCCCCTCTAGAACCAGTGGGTAAGACACCGACATACCCAAGACTCCCCAGGATCAAGAGCACAGGGCATGAGGCCCCCTCCAGAAGCAGTGGGTAAGACACCCACATACCCAAGCCTCCCCAGGATCAAGAGCACAGGGCACGATGCCCCCTTCAGAACCAGTTGTAAAGACACCCACTCAAGCGACTGTGGCCTTGCACTCCCCAGGACCAAGCACAAGGCATGTTGCCCCCTCCATAACCAGTGGGTAAGACACCCACATGCACAACACTCCCCAGGATCAAGAGCACAGGGCACAATGCCCCCTCCAGAACCAGTGGGTGAGACACCCACATACCCAAGACTCCCCAGGATCAAGAGCACACAGCATGAGCCCCCCTCCAGAACCAGTGGGTAGGATACCCACATATCCAAGACTCCCCAGGATCAAGAGCACAGGGCACGAGGCCCCCTCCAGAACCAGTGGGAAAGATACCTACTTGAAAAACTGTGGTCCTGCACTCGCCAGGACCAAGCACAGGGCATTTTGCCCCCTCCAGAACTCGTGGGCAACTTACCCACCTGAGAGACTGTGGCCTTGCACTCCCCAGGACCAAGCACAGGGCATGTTGCCCCCATCCAGAACCAGTGGTCTTGTTCCATCTCCTGGCTGAGGTGCCCCCCGACCCCCATCCCCCTGAGGTGCCTGCAATTTACCTACTGATGCCCCTGCAGTGTTCTCTCCATGTTGATGCAGGTGGCATGTGTGGCCTTGGACTTTGACCTGTGGCCATGTGTGAGAAACTGGGGCTGATTGCAGAGGCCCCATAACTTTTTGCCCCCATTTTCCACTTTATGCTGGTGTTTTCCTGACTCTGATGGTGCCCTGGGTACTGCTAACCAGTCCCAGGGCCTGTGCTCTGTGTAAAATGGATATGCAAATTAGGCTAATTATAATTGGCTAAGTTAACCTACCTATAAGTCCCTAGTATATGGTAGGGCATGTAGGTTTAGGGACCATAGCATAGGTGGTGCACACCTAGGTGCATTGCTGAGGTGCCCAGTGTCATTGTAAAAGCAAGCCTGCCTTGCTGGCTGCTTTTAAATTAAAGTTATATGCAAATTCGACTTTGGAATTAAAGGTACTTCCAAAGTCTTAAACTAACTTATTTTTACATATAAGTCACCCCTAAGGTGTGCCCTATGTGCCCCTAGGGCTGGGTGCCATGTAACTATAAGCAGGGACTTTATAAAAATAGATTTATAAGCCCTGGTGAGGTAAAAACAGCCAAATTTGTTTTTCCCTCATTGAAGTAAATGGCCTTCATAGGCTAGAATGGGCAGACTTTATTTTAAATTTTAAAGTCTCCTTAAATGTTACATACCAAGAATTTGGTATCAAATTGATTGTTATAATAAATCCCACAACTTCCAGTTGTTGGATTTAATATAACCAGTTCAGGTAAAAAGTTTAGACTTTACCTAAAAAGTTGCCAATTTCAGCTCTGCATTGTTTTTGCTGCTGTGCTCTGATTGGCCAGCCTGCAGCAGCTTCTGCCAGGCTACTTTAATGAGGTGTGAAGTGGCCTGACTTCACACAAAGGAATGTGCTTGGGGGAGAGAATCTCCCCTCAGCAGATGGTGAGGCAGGAAGGGGGAGGGCTGCCAAACTGGTCTTCAAAGGCAGAGAAGGACATCTGCAGCACCCAGCAACACCCCCACATCCTGCAACCCCAGACAATTAGGTGCCCCCTTGATTAGATTAGGAGAGGGCAGGAGAGGGGTGTGTTTATGATTTTTAGCCACACCAGTGGGTGGGCTCAGCCAGATGTAACCTCCAAAAATCAGATTCATCCATTTTGGATTTTTAGAGACTGTTGCCTTCTGGGATGGATTTTTGCCACACTTCCCAGGAAGTGGTCATCACAGGGGGACGACCCTGTCCCTGATTGGAGAACCAGGGCCCCCCTGCTTTTCACCCAGGAGCAAGGATAAAACTGGCAGACCTGCACCCACGCCTCAGATCCCCTCCAGAATTCAACAAGAAAGGAACTAAAGAAGAAGAAGGACTGCCCTGCTGGACCCCTGGCCTGCACCTGGACCCTGCACTCAGAAAGACTGCACCAGCTGCACACCTGGGCTTCACCACAAGAAGGACTTTGCCTGGCTTCAACTGGTTCAAGGAGGGACTCCCTGTTTGCTACAGGTGAAAAATTGCTAAACCAGAGTCCCCTGCACCAACTCCTGAAGAAAGCGACCAGCTGACCACTGTCCAGTGGCCAAAAAGGAGTTTGCGCCAGGTGCATTCTGGGAGTTGAAGTCCGCACCCCCCAAGGACCATCACAGAACTTCTGGACCCTTGGGGTGAGCTGTGGACCCCAAAAGAACCTTAAAAGAACATCTGGGTGAAGCCCCATAAGTTTGGAAAAGATTGGAGAATTTTTGAAAAAAAGCTCCATAAAGTGACTGACCCGACGCGGAAATTCTAGCCGGCTTGCCTCAACCGCGACCCGGCCTGACTTCGTGGTTCGTCCCGGTAAAGAAAAACATCCAAAAAAGAGACTAAGTCCGAACGTAAAAAGTTGACCGGGACCTCCCAGCCATCGTATCCGAGAAGGGCTCCATGGACGTCGGATCAAGATCCAGGTTTACCCCGGTCGAAGGATTTTCATCTCGAAAAAACGACTAAGTCCGAAGGTAAAAATCACCACCGAGGGAACCGACTTCGCGTATCCGGACAAGGGCTCCAGGAGGTCGGATCCAACTGGCAGGTTCGTCCCGGGGAAGAAAAACATCAAAAAAGAGACTAAGTCAGAAGGTAACTTTTTAACCGAGGCCTCCCGCGACTTGTAGCCGAGCAGGGCTCCATCGCGGTCGGCCTGAAAGTTTGACTTTGCCCCAGTTCTGGTGCAACCAGATGACCCGATTGGCGCTTTTTGTTTCTAAGCGCTAGAAAATAATAATACTTTAAAAATTCATATCTCCGGTTCCCCTGAACCGATTTTAATCGTTTTTGTGTCATTTTAAAGATAAAAATATACGCTATTTTAATAAATTGGTTTTGGATTTTTAAACTGTTTCCTGTGTTTTATTTAATTACTGTTTTGTGATATTTGAATGCTTTACACTTTGTCTCCTAAGTTAAGCCTTGACGCTCGTTGCCAAGCTACCAAGGGTTGAGCTGGGATTAATTTACTGAGACCTAACTGTACCTATGTGGAGGTTAGTGGCTTGTTGCTAGGTGTAGGTACCTACCTGCCCTACCAATAACCCATTTTCTAACATAATTGGAAGCAGCGACGGGATCCTGTACTTGTGTTCAATATCACGTTACAGTTTTAGGTAAAACAAATTAAAAATCCTTTAAATTGTCCTGGTGCAATTTTTTTTTTAATTTTTAATTTGGATTAATTTCAATTATTGAATTTTTGTAATTTTTCTAAATTCTTGTTTCCAATTTTTGCAAAAGGTTTTTGTTGACACAAAACTAGGGAACCATGGAGCTTGATCTGGCTAGCCTACCCACACTGACAGTAGTCCAGCTTAGGGGGTTGTGTATTGAAAGAGGGTTGCCTGCAACCACTGATCTCAGGAAGCAAATCCTGATCACATCCCTGACAGCATGGGCTGATGCCCAAGAGGTAGAGTCAGAAGAAGCTCCAGAGGAGGGAGAAAGAAGGGAGGATGCAAGCTCTAACCGCTCAGGGGAGGGAAGGCATCTGAGCCCAAGTGAGGATGAGGAAGAACGGTCCTCAGTAAATACAGTCACTAGGGGCAGATCCAAAGCTACTGGTGGGAAGGGGGTCCTTTCAGGAGGAGAGAACCCATCCATCAGAGAAAGAGAGCTGGAGGCCCAGCTAGCATACATAGCTTTGGAAGCAGAGAAGCTGGCCCTAGAAAAGAAAAAGTGGGCATACAAAGAGAAAAGAGATGGAAGCAGCGATAAAGAAGCTGAGGTGTCCATGGGTGGGGGAGTTTGCCCCAGATTACCCAAGGGGGTGGTTCCTGCTTATGTAGAGGGGGATGACATAGATAAGTGGCTGGGGGCCTTTGAGAGGGCACTCCAAATGAGAAGGGTTAGGCCTCAATACTGGGGTTCCCTTTTGTGGGAGTTGGTCCCCAACTCAGGGAGGGATAGGCTTCTGACCTTAAGGGGGGAGGAGGCAGATTCATACCCTAGTATGAAGAGGTGCTTAGCCAAGAAGTTTGGTCTGACCCCAGAGCAATATAAAATGAAGTTCAGGGACACCCAGAAGGTCAGTACCCAGTCTTGGGTTGACTTTGTGGACATTTCACTAAAGGCACTAGAGGGCTGGATTATTGGTAACAAAGTAGATACTTATGAGGGGTTATACAATCTGATCATGAGAGAGCACATCTTGACCAATTGTATCCAAGAAAGGTTACGCCAGCATCTAGTGGACTCTAAGCAGACCAACCCTAGAGAGCTAGGGGAGGCAGCTGATGAGTGGTTGAGAACCAGGGTGGTTGTCAAGTCCCAGGGGGGAGACTCCAAGAAGGGGGGGACAGGTCCCCAAAAACCTAAGGAGGGAGGTGGTAAGCCCACCACAGAGACTCCCTCTGTACCCCAGAACCCTAAGAAGGAGGAGAGTAAATCCCACTCCCACTCTGACAAGCAGAGACAGGGAGACCCAGGGTTAAAAAAACTCTTGGACAGTAGGGCTTCCTTTGACTGTCAGCAGACAGGTCACTTCAGAGGAGATGCAGCCTGTCCAAAGAAGGTGGTTAGCACTGGGCTGTCCAGTGTAGCCATAGAGGAGGATTCCTCAGATGATGAAGTCCTCCTAGCATTGAGCTGGGAGACAGGACCAGATGGTAAGCTGGTGATCCCTGAGGGTGGGAGTAGGCACTTCCACCACATTCAAGTGAATGGGATCCCTACCACTGGCCTGAGAGACACCGGTGCCAGTCACACTATAGTGAGTGACCGGTTAGTGACCCCAGACATGTATGTCCCAGGAAAGACAAAGAAAGTCAGGATAGCCACAGGGGAGGTCACCTCCAAACCTGTAGCCATAGTGCCCCTAGAGAGGGAGGGTATCCTTGACTGGATTAAGGTGGTAGTCAGTGCTGACCTTCCCCTAGATTGTATCCTGGGCAATGACCTCCCAGAGGTGAGTCTGGTCACAGATGGGGTGGTCGCCCAGGGCGCCCCCCCAACCCAAAGTCCTGGGGAGTCAGTCCCTACAGTTAGGAGACAGGGGTCCCCAAGAAAAGGAAAGAAGAAAAGGAAGGGTAGGCCACTCTTAAAGAGAGTTCCAGGGAGCCAAAGGCCTTCTGCCCCAGTAGGGGGGGAGCCCAGAGTTGGCACTGGTGAGGCCTCACCTGACCCCAAGGAAGTCCTGAGTAGTCAGGCAGCTGTCCAGATGCAAGGTGTTGCCCCTGCACTGACAGAAGGGAGAGTGGAAGGAGGGTGTCTGCCACAGGAGGTGGTAGCCCCCCACTCTAGACAGCAAGAGGGGTGCCAGGACCCCAAAGATGCCCCTAAAGCAGCTCAGCCACCTGTCAGTGGAGAGCTTAGGGTGTGGTTCTGGGTACTGACAGCTGTCAGTAGCCTCTGCTGGGTGCTAGCCTTCCAGGCAGCACTGTACTTGGCCTGGGAGGCAGACCCCAGGGCCAATAGCAAAGTAGGCCCCCTGACCCTATTGGTCATGGTGGGGTTGCTCAAGTGTTGGGTGACCTCTTTGGGTAAGCTAGGTGTTGCCCTAGCAAAGTTTGGAGTAGGGGAGGTGGGCACCTCACTACCCAAGTTGGCAGAGAGAGAGGAGGAAGACCCCCCTAGAGGAAAGTTTCAGTTTGAGTTAGGTCCTTTTACTGTTGGGATGGCTTCACTACCCATAGGGAGTGACCCTGACAGGAGGATATAAGGCAGAGTAGGCCCTGCAAAGGGACAGCCAGTTTTCTTCACTGTCTTCCTCGCCTAACAAGCCAGGAAGACTCTCCCAGGGTTGGGCTGAGTCTCCTGGGCGTGTGGGCTGGTGGGGGGTTGTGTGAGAAACTGGGGCTGATTGCAGAGGCCCCATAACTTTTTGCCCCCATTTTCCACTTTATGCTGGTGTTTTCCTGACTCTGATGGTGCCCTGGGTACTGCTAACCAGTCCCAGGGCCTGTGCTCTGTGTAAAATGGATATGCAAATTAGGCTAATTATAATTGGCTAAGTTAACCTACCTATAAGTCCCTAGTATATGGTAGGGCATGTAGGTTTAGGGACCATAGCATAGGTGGTGCACACCTAGGTGCATTGCTGAGGTGCCCAGTGTCATTTTAAAAGCAAGCCTGCCTTGCTGGCTGCTTTTAAATTAAAGTTATATGCAAATTCGACTTTGGAATTAAAGGTACTTCCAAAGTCTTAAACTACCTTATTTTTACATATAAGTCACCCCTAAGGTGTGCCCTATGTGCCCCTAGGGCTGGGTGCCATGTAACTATAAGCAGGGACTTTATAAAAATAGATTTATAAGCCCTGGTGAGGTAAAAACAGCCAAATTCGTTTTTCTCTCATTGAAGTAAATGGCCTTCATAGGCTAGAATGGGCAGACTTTATTTTAAATTTTAAAGTCTCCTTAAATGTTACATACCAAGAATTTGGTATCAAATTGATTGTTATAATAAATCCCACAACTTCCAGTTGTTGGATTTAATATAACCAGTTCAGGTAAAAAGTTTAGACTTTACCTAAAAAGTTGCCAATTTCAGCTCTGCATTGTTTTTGCTTCTGTGCTCTGATTGGCCAGCCTGCAGCAGCTTCTGCCAGGCTACTTTAATGAGGTGTGAAGTGGCCTGACTTCACACAAAGGAATGTGCTTGGGGGAGAGAATCTCCCCTCAGCAGATGGTGAGGCAGGAAGGGGGAGGGCTGCCAAACTGGTCTTCAAAGGCAGAGAAGGACATCTGCAGCACCCAGCAACACCCCCACATCCTGCAACCCCAGACAATTAGGTGCCCCCTTGATTAGATTAGGAGAGGGCAGGAGAGGGGTGTGTTTATGATTTTTAGCCACACCAGTGGGTGGGCTCAGCCAGATGTAACCTCCAAAAATCAGATTCATCCATTTTGGATTTTTAGAGACTGTTGCCTTCTGGGATGGATTTTTGCCACACTTCCCAGGAAGTGGTCATCACAGGGGGGCGACCCTGTCCCTGATTGGAGAACCAGGGCCCCCCTGCTTTTCACCCAGGAGCAAGGATAAAACTGGGAGACCTGCACCCACGCCTCAGATCCCCCCCAGAATTCAACAAGAAAGGAACTAAAGAAGAAGAAGGACTGCCCTGCTGGACCCCTGGCCTGCACCTGGACCCTGCACTCAGAAAGACTGCACCAGCTGCACACTTGGGCTTCACCACAAGAAGGACATTGCCTGGCTTCAACTGGTTCAAGGAGGGACTCCCTGTTTGCTACAGGTGAAAAATTGCTAAACCAGAGTCCCCTGCACCAACTCCTGAAGAAAGCGACCAGCTGACCACTGTCCAGTGGCCAAAAAGGAGTTTGCGCCAGGTGCATTCTGGGAGTTGAAGTCCGCACCCCCCAAGGACCATCACAGAACTTCTGATCCCTTGGGGTGAGCTGTGGACCCCAAAAGAACCTTAAAAGAACATCTGGGTGAAGCCCCATAAGTTTGGAAAAGATTGGAGAATTTTAGAAAAAAAGCTCCATAAAGTGACCGACCCGACGCGGAAATTCTAGCCGGCTTGCCTCAACCTCGACCCGGCCTGACTTCGTGGTTCGTCCCGGTAAAGAATAACATCCAAAAAAGAGACTAAGTCCGAACGTAAAAAGTTGACCGGGACCTCCCAGCCATCGTATCCGAGAAGGGCTCCATGGACGTCGGATCAAGATCCAGGTTTACCCCGGTCGAAGGATTTTCATCTCGAAAAAACGACTAAGTCCGAAGGTAAAAATCACCACCGAGGGAACCGACTTCGCGTATCCGGACAAGGGCTCCAGGAGGTCGGATCCAACTGGCAGGTTCGTCCCGGGGAAGAAAAACATCAAAAAAGAGACTAAGGGCCTCATTATGACCCTGGCAGAAGACCGCGGAGGGTATAATGAGTTTTTCCCTGGGCTGGCGGGCGGTCTCCAAAAGACCGCCCGCCAGCCCAGGGAAAAACTCCCTTCCCACGAGGATGCCGGCTCGTAATCGAGCCGGCGGAGTGGGAAGGTGCGACGGGTGCTACTGCACCCGTCGCGTATTTCACTGTCTGCTACGCAGACAGTGAAATACTAGCGGGGCCCTCTTACGGGGGCCCCTGCAGTGCCCATACCATTGGCATGGGCACTACAGGGGCCCCCAGGGGCCCCACGACAATCCCTACCGCCATCCTGTTCCTGGCGGGCGAGCCGCCAGGAACAGGATGGCGGTAGGGATTGTCAGAATCCCCTCGGCGGCGCAGCGAGCTGCGCCGCCTTGGAGGATTCTTACGGGCAGTGGAAAACCGGCGGGAGACCGCCGGTTTTCCCGTTCTGACCGCGGCCAAAGCGCCGCGGTCAGAATGCCCAAGGGGGCACCGCCGGCCTGTCGGCGGTGCTCCCGCCCCCGTTGGCCCTGGCGGTAGAGAACCGCCAGGGTCAGAATGAGGGCCTAAGTCAGAAGGTAACTTTTTAACCGAGGCCTCCCGCGACTTGTAGCCGAGCAGGGCTCCATCGCGGTCGGCCTGAAAGTTTGACTTTGCCCCGGTCCTGGTGCAACCAGATGACCCGATTGGCGCTTTTTGTTTCTAAGCGCTAGAAAATAATAATACTTTAAAAATTCATATCTCCGGTTCCCCTGAACCGATTTTAATCGTTTTTGTGTCATTTTAAAGATAAAAATATAAGCTATTTTTATAAATTGGTTTTGGATTTTTAAACTGTTTCCTGTGTTTTATTTAATTACTGTTTTGTGATATTTGAATGCTTTACACTTTGTCTCCTAAGTTAAGCCTTGACGCTCGTTGCCAAGCTACCAAGGGTTGAGCTGGGATTAATTTACTGAGACCTAACTGTACCTATGTGGAGGTTAGTGGCTTGTTGCTAGGTGTAGGTACCTACCTGCCCTACCAATAACCCTTTTTCCAACACCATGTGGCCTACGGACATTGTGGACTGGGCTGTGTCCCTTTTTCTGTACATATGGATATAGCTATTATCTTGCTTAACTTATTTTTCTTGATGTGTTGCTCTCATTACATTCACTTTTTCACAGTCGTTTTGCCCTTGCATTATTCATCCAAGTTATGAGGTAAAAATGTTTTAGTAATGCAGCTTCTTGTGTGTATGGTGTTCCTCCCTCCATCCCTTGTGTGCTAGGAGTCTGTACTCACCGTCGCCTTCTTCAACAGCGTTGGTGTTCGTGGTGGAGCAGCACGTAGAAGATCATGGGGAAGACATGCAGTTCGGTCTCCATGATGGCGTGGTTGTTCCCTGTGTCTCCAATGGTGAGTCCTTTCCCTTCTGAGCTTAGTTTCCACCAGGCTTTCAATGTTGTTGGTACCACCCCAGAAAAGGTGGCGGATTGCAGTGTCTTCATGTGGTGGGCATAACATTGACTTCCACCTGGCTGTAGGTGGCTACCGCCGTGGTGGCTCTTGTTTCCGCCCTGGTGGTAGGTGTGGTACATTGGCTGTCTATTGGAGATCTTTCCGCCATGGTCATAATTTGGCGGTAGTTACCGCCACATGGTTGGCGGTATTACAGCCACTTTAACACCAAACGTCAGGGTTGTAATGAGGGGCTTATTGTCCAAATAACAGACACTCGGATGGCCTTTCTCCATCTCCCTGCATTGCTGGACTACACACCAAACTAGCATTGTGAACACCATAATTATGTTGTGGATAGAGTGCTACCCCAAATGGATTTGCATCATCTCTCATACTCACACAGCCATCATCACTATCAGTAGACTTTCATTCTTCGCATTGGTCTAGAGATGTATTGCACACATCACTCCATACTGTCGCGTGGGCTCTCATTATTCTAAATGAGACTACTGGATTTCTAGGCAGCAGGATCGATAACGGTGTGGGGGACTGAGTCTGACCCACGTGTAAAGAACTCTGTCACCCTAAATCCGGTTTTTGCTCCGGCTAACTAGCAGTGCCTCATTTCTCCCATGAGGAAGGAATGATTTGGCAGCCGAGCGCATGACATCTTTGGAACTTTCTCAGGGAAGTCGTGGTCACTCAGATCCAAACCAGCTCTCTTATTTCCAATATGATCTCATATACAAATGACAAAGACAGTATAAGTTTTATATAATGTTTTAATAAAACGACTGTATTTTAGATATTAAGGCGTGAGCCGCAATAACCAGAACGATACAACACAGTAGGATTGAAATAGTCTCCAGGAGAGTAAAACAGAAGAACAAAGCTATCATATTGTCTAACAGTTTCTACTCTCCCTCTGCTTGTTCTATTTTAGAGCACAGCATGTTAAGCTTCTAGCTTGCCTGTCAGAATCACTGTGGAGACATCAGCCCTCATACCTGAGCCAAGACCTGTGATCTTGGTTCAGCATCTGCAACGAGGCAGTCAGCGTCTAGTTGTGGTTCCGTGGTCGGAATCTCCCTCTTGCGTGTACTGGGACAAGGAAGTGATTTTATAACTAACATGTCATCGTGATCAAAAAATGTCCCTACGCAGGAATGCCAAGTCTAAACTCCTACCACGTCTATCGGCAATGTAGCAGACTGTATCATTGACTGAAGCACAGAGTAAATATGTTATGGAGAACTCCAGTGCTGAAGTAGGCAAAACAGTGTGATATGAATAAAAAAACAACACCGTAGAACTGGCTATTTGAAAAATAACAGTACGAAGCCTAATAAAAAGCATGTAGAGCAAAGTGCACAGAGGCTCTAAGCTGTCAGCAAATGAATAAAATATATTCAGGGCAAAGTGCACAAAGGCCTAAAGCCTGAAGCTAAAGCGCAATGAATACGTAAAACTGACCACACTACAATACCATGATATCATTCTCCAGTTTATCATCATGCCGACTCAGCTTCATGTGCACCTCCTCAGCCAGTGCCCAGCCCATTCCTGTACATCCCTATACCACTGGGGGTACACACTGACCCATTCTTGTGATGGTTAATCTATGCCTAGCCAGACCTAGTGCCAGTTGAAGGAATTTGCAGATTATCCTATGACCCTTTGGCCTCTTAACATAGCCCAGAAGATACTGTAATGGTATGTTGTCCATTTGGAGATGCGGGACCCACTGGAGGTTCATCACCACCTGTGCCCAGAAGTCATATACCATCTGGCATCCCAATGCCAGGTGCATGAAGTCCACCCCGCTGGCGTTACAGCACGGGCACATATGTGGCCAGGTGTGGGATATACAATGGAAGGTCTTGGGGGTCAGGTATGTTCTATGGAGGACACCGTAAACGTAAGCATTACACCGTAAGCATAAGTTTGCAGCTACTCGTCCATACATTATCATCCAATGAGGCATCCAGGTCTGATTCCCACGTGGCTTGTGCCCTGGCTGGTGGGTCAGTTGTGTCCTCTCTAATCACCCTGTAAAGATGTGTGATCAAATGTCTCCCCCATCCGCAGGACAATAACACTTCCAGTGTAGCGTGGATTGTAGTATAGCTGGAAATGAGGGCCATGTCAGTTTGGCCATCTCAGCCAATTCAGTTTGATGAAGAAAATGTCATGGCCCTATTGTAAAGTTTTCACAGGCCTGTTCAAACATGATAAAAACTCACCAGGATATAAGTCCCCCAACAGTGCACACCCACCATCCCTTCAGGCCTGAAAGGGTATATTGTCCATTCTCTGCTGAACTGGCACTGGTATACAGAGAGGGAGTTCTCTATGAAAGGAGCATGCCTAAGAACCTCTTCTACATACTGCTGCCATATGTGCACCGTGTGGCGAATAAAGAGAGATCCCTAGTGGTCCCCTCCATTAATGCCACATGGAGGCATTCTGCAGTCATGGACCCAACCATTAGGCGCTTCTCCCAATTATCTCCCTCATTCAGCCACTGGGCTGCATGTTGTAGATGTGCGGTATAATAGTGAAAAGTGTTGGCACCTCAAACCCCTCATTACGCTGGGTCAAAGTAGTCAGGGCTACTTTAGTACGTTGGCCTTGGTTGAAGAACATCTGGGGTATGGGGCAGAGCAAGTTCTGCAACAAATACAGACATTGTGGCAACCACATCATTTTGGACACTGCCACTCTGCCCATGAGTGATAGAGGCAATGTGTTCCAGAAGGCTACTGATTTCCACACGTAATCAGCAATTTTGTCCACATTAAGGCATAGCTGCTGTGTCTCGGTGTGAGCCACTTGCATCCCCAAATAACAAAAACATATCTGTTCCCAATGAAGATGATCTGGTGGTATAGGGGCCAGCGCTGCCGGAGGAAAGAGTAGGGACTTCTAACAGGTGAGGCGGAGAGTGGACAGATCCCCAGACTCATCTAAGAGTTGCAACAGTATTGATAGTTCAACACGTGGGGTCGAAAAATAAAATTGAACATCACCCACATAAAGTGATAAAATATAGCTAGTGTCACCCAGTGGTATGCCCTGTCACACAATTCACAATGCGCCCAGATTGCCAGGGGTTCTATTGTTAACGCAAACAGGAGAGGCAACAGAGCAAACACCCATGCTTCTGAGCGGCTTTGCCCTACGTGCACTCTTGTTCTGTGTTCAGAGTAGAACAGCCCTACCCAGCCATGGTATTGTGAGCCAAGACCCATCACTCTTTAAACTTTAATCAGGTAACCCCAGTCCACTGTGTCAAAGGCCTTTTCTAGATCAATGGAGACCAGTGCCAGCTCTTCATCATCCAGGACATGGGCGAGAGATTCATACCTGCATTACGGTCGAGGATGAATCCACATTGATCCTCATGTACCAGCTAAGACATATCGGGTGCCAGGTGGTTGGCGAGTAACTTGCATAGTATTTTCATGTCAATGTTAATCATGGTTAGTGGCCTATAATCTGCTGGATCAGACTCATCACAGCCTGGGTTAAGGAACATGCAGATCTCTCCCTCCCTCATTGATGGGAACATGACTCTGCTACTGTGCACCTCCAAGAGGACATTCAGGAGACCCTGCTCAACCGTCGCTTAGAACACCTGATAGAACCCAGGCGAGAAGCCATCCCCTCCTGGCACCTTAGCTCGTGGAAACATACTCAGCACCGTGCATATCTCTTCTAGCCCAACAGGGGTGTCGAAGGACTCTGCAGCCAACGGTGCAAGTCGTGGACGGTTCAGACCCTCCAGGAACAGGACATAATGGTCCGGTGTTAAGGCAGGGTCAATGGTATACATTCACCGTAAGTCCTGCTGGAAGATGCTCATTATCTCAGCCCTCGTTGCAACACGGGTGCCATCCACTGACATCAAGTGTGTACTCAGAGGCAGGGGATGCTCCCTATGAATTATCCAAGCCAGTAGCCTTCTTGACTTATCCCCCTCTCAGTGCAGCCTCTACTTGTATTGCTTAAGCATATATTTGTCCTGTCAATCCCAGATGTCCACTATACAGCGATGCACTGTCTGCTCTCTGCAGAGAGCATCAGGGTGTGACTGTTCTCAAGCCTGCAGTGTGGCTAGAGCCGGCTCCTCCCTGCTAAGTTCCTTCTGAAGCTGTTGACATACTCCCCATGTAAAGCCCATACAGTGGCCCCTCACGACCACATTCTACACCTCCACTCAATGGCTCTACTTGACACGGTAATCATGTAATCTGTCTGCATCTGCGAGAGCTCCTCCCTTCCAGCTGAATCCTCCAGGATGTCAGACAACATCCTCCAGGCCTGATCCTCCTGCAGATCGCAATCCCACTGTGGGCCCAGCCTAGATGGGAGTGGTCTGGCAGAAACCGCACAAAGTGGGTCACCAATCGCAGGGTATCCCGTCACCAGTGTCCTGTCTAGTCTACTGTTTGTATTGTGCCTGGCAGAGTAGCAGGTATATGCTGGCTACACTGAGTGGCTTGTTCACCAAATGTCCACTAACCCCAAGCTTCACATCACCTCTCTAAGCGTGGTAGTCATTATTGGTTTGGTATCCACCGCCCTCGCCATTTCTGTTCAAGGCGTGTATCACCTCCATCATCTAAGTGTGTTTCCTGTAAGCAGGCTATTGAGATTTTGTCACTTTAAGAAGGTGAGTACCCTGTATTGCTTAATGTATGTCCCTGATCGTCGGACGTTCCATGTCAGGAGCTTAAGGGCAACCCCCATCATAATGTGTGTCATGTACTAATCACCTGCCAACTCTCTGCAATGCAATGGTACCCACAAACTGCCGCCAACTGTGAAACAAACATGTTATGCACAACAAACCCACTCCCCCCACAGACAAACATAGTTCAACCTTTCTATTATCCATTCCCACCCCATGCATGTGCAGAACATGCAGAGCATCCCAGCCAGTCCAACAAGGACCAGCTAACCCGAGCAACACAGCAGCTACCTGGCCAGTCCCCTGCCTTTCGTGAGTACTGTTCTGTTTCCAGCCATCTCTGAACCTATTCCACCAACATTCACTCGTGTCATACCGAGTATAGTAACATGATCTGACATGTCCATACTGGCAGCACATCATCAGTGGAAGACCTTAGGAGGCACACTGCATTTGCTCTCTTCCCCACCCTGCCGCATCCATCAGCCTCACCTACCCCATACTCACAGCTCACCACAGCATCATCAAAGATAGGGCAGTATCCACATCTTCTCTCACACATCAACAACTCTCCTCACCTCGGGGTGACTAAAGTATCAGGCACAAAGTCCTGTGTTGAACTTGTGCCACTTGCGTCAGTTCCATCAGTCACTGGTAGCATGTCAACATACTGCACCACTCCCTGGGCCTCCACTGTACTGAGCTTCTCAAACTGTGACCCTCCAGTCTCCCAAGGGGAGGGTGTTAGGGCAGTCTCTGGGTTGAGTGCCGTGTCGGGATCCACCTCTGGGGCGGGTGCTCCAGGTAAGTTATTGGACGCGGCCGTAGTGTGGTGGTATCGCCTCTCCATGCATCGCCAGCCATTCCCATACCTCCTCTGGGCTGTCAAAAAAGTGTGCTTTCCCTTCTACTAGGACCTTCAGTTTCTCGGTACGGTAGCATGTAACGAAGTTAAAGCACCCTCAGTTTCTCTTTGACGCAGAGAAAGGACTTACGTTGTTCCTGCACTTGTTTAATATAGTCTAGATATATGGTGGTCTTATGGTTACTGAAGAATGGGGACTGACGCTTGCGAGATGCTAGGAGGATGCAGTATCTGTCACGATAGTTGAGATTTTTATAAATTATGGCTCTCTGGGATGCCCCTGACGGCGGCACCAACACTCTGTAGGCCCTTTCCATCACCCCTTCGCAGTTGTGGTATTCTGGGCTATTTGCCGCTTCAGGGCTACCACTTCCCGCTGCAGGTCTGCTATGTTACCCTCTGCTGTTGTGACTTTGTCCGCAACTCTCCAAAGGTCCACCCACAATAAATTAACAACAATTGATACAGTCTCTATTTTTTGCTCCTATGCAGTTCTGCAGCCTTGTATCACAGCCAATGGGTCCACCTGGGAGGGGTCCGCATCTCCCTGAAACTGTATCTTTTTAGTTTAGTTTTGAGAATCATCTATATTAACCTGAGCATAAGTTTGTAATAACACCCTTTATCTTTATTTCCATCGTGGGTTTTCCTTCTGTGGCCAAATTAGACATACTGTAAATGTAAATTTTGATTGCTTTATGATGTTTAATTTTCTCCTATCTCTTTCCTAGGGTGAAAAAACCTGTTGCGTCAGGGATTTCTAGTCCCATTGTGAAATGTTTCAAACCCAGCCGAAATTTGCATTCCATAGTTTGTTTGGAAGATTAATGGAATTACAGCATTGCTCGTTTGCAGTGCATGTGTGAGTATTAATAGGGTTTGTGCTTGAGTGGCTTTGGCTTAAGATTCAAGTGAAGTGTGATGTTTTGAACAGTTTTGCAGAGTTTTCAGATTTTTGTGTAAATGTGACATTTTCTGCTAAGAAGTCATGTTGGTTAACGGGTTTGACATGGCCTAAGTTCCTGGGATAATGCACAAGTGTAAAAGACAGTTGGTTAATTTATTGTCTTCAGTGGAAGGTGCTGGTTGTGAGACGTCAACAGTACCAGTAGTATTTCTTGAATGAGCGTCAGTGATTAGTATTAGTGAATCCTCAGTGCACATGGAGAAACTGTATCAATCTGAGTGAGATCCAGTGGTCAAGTCTCATTTGCTGTATGATTGTGAAAGCTTAGTCTAAAACTGTATCTCTGTACTGCTTTTGAGCTGTTTGATAAGCCGATCCTTTAGTAGGCAGGCAGTTGTTACTGATTTTTGCTTGCATTATTTTGCATTAGTTTTGCAGCAAGAGCGGTTGTGTGAAAGAAATTGTAAAGGAGGGTGAGCTGCTGAAAGGAGTGAGATTGACGTTACACTGTGTTACGCTGGTATAGGTTGCTTAGTGTGAAGCCACGCTGGTATCGGTAGATTGAATCAAAGAATGTCCTGCCGCCGCCAGACAGAGTTCCCCCGACAGAACACCGCTCCGCGATGTGAAGACCGCCGCAGTGATTCTGTGTTTCCCGCTGGGCTGGCGGGCGACCGCCAGAAGGCCGCCCGCCAGCCCAGCGGGAAACCCCTTCCCACGAGGAAGCCGGCTCCGAATGGAGCCGGCGGAGTGGGAAGGTGCGACGGGTGCAGTTGCACCCATCGCGAATTTCAGTGTCTGCTGAGCAGACACTGAAATTCTTTGTGGGGCCCTCTTACGGGGGACCCTGCAGTGCCCATGCCATTGGTATGGGCACTGCAGGGGCCCCCAGGGGCCCCACGACACCCCATACCGCCATCCTGTTCCTGGCGGGCGAACCGCCAGGAACAGGATGGCGGTATGGGGTGTCAGAATCCCCATGGCGGCGCAGCAAGCTGCGCCGCCATGGAGGATTCCTGAGGGCAGCGGAAAACCGGCGGGAGACCGCCGGTTTTCCTGTTCTGACCGCGGCCAAACCGGCGCGGTCAGAATGCCCTGCGGGGCACCGCCAGCCTCTTGGCGGTGCTCCCGCCGACCCCGGCCCCGGTGGTCGGAATGACCCCCTTACTTCCTGATTGCAAATGAAGATTCCATTGTGAATTATTGAAATTTGATCACATTTTGAAAGCATTGAAATGTTTGATAAAAGTTGATGTATTCGTCCTGGTTAGAGAAGGAATACAGTCTCCACCTGAAGGTACTCCAGGTCATTATGCATTGTCCAACATAGGTTTTCATTCAGGTTTGTGGCTTGAACTGTGGTATAAAATTACTGAGAAATTAGGTGCATTAGCATTTTCCCGCTATGGAACATTCAAATTGAGAATTATTGAGAATTTGAGGGGAATTTTATATGAGATGAAACCACCTCTCAGGCCCGCACAATTTGAAGCACTTAATGCTTGGGAGACAGAAAGAGAAGTATGAGGGCAGAGTAAACAAAGCAATAAGAACTGATGCAAAGTTCAGATGGGATAATCAACAGAGCTTGGAGAGCCGACATAATAGAGGGAACGAGATTGTGTCCTCTCTTAACGAGTGAGGAAGGAGAAAACACAAAACCAAAAGCAAAGAAAAAGACAGAGCAGATAACAGAGATAGAGAAAAAATCTGAAGCTCATGAGAGGGATTCAGGTGATCATTTTATAAATCAGTTACTTGTTAAATCGTCCACTTCCAGACAAATCTGAGCAGACAGGATTGTCAGGTGAGACATCGAGAAATGTGACTTTTGACATGCCTATTGCACCTGTTGAAGAGAAATGTGGTCGGACAGGACAGAGTCCAAAGTTGAATCAAATGAGGCAGAATTGTAATCCAAATCAGACAGGACGTCGTTTCAATATGCATTTAACAGGACAAAGCTTAGGAATGACAGTTTCACAGACTCAAATTAATTTTGCTAATCCAGATGCATTGACAGTTCAGGTACCAATAGGTCCAGTTGTTCCTCTATATGGTCCAAGTATGATAGATAATAATCTGCATACATTACATTTTTCAAATATTCTGAATGCTTCAAATGTCCCAGATGTTCCAAATACCCCAGTTGCTCCAAATGTTTCTTTACCGACGAATACACAGGGATTTGTTAGCCCAAGTAGTTCAGAATTAGAAAGAGTTCTTTCACTTTCGAGACAATTGACCCCTACATAAATTTCGGATCCGACTCCAACAACAAGTCAAATAGGATTCACTCCTGCTGTGAGAGTTCCTTAGAGATCCTCAGCATATTTGGTGTTCAGGTCATAACCTACTCAGAACATTGTTTGTAGCACCCCTAATAGGAGATTGCCCTTTAACTCTTCAGAAGAAGAAATGTCTGTTGGGAATACCCAAAATCAGACAAATTTGAGTCCTTCAAGAGACTAAGCAGTGTTGAATCTTCCAGTAAGTTTGTGAGGTGTCAATGCCCAGGAATTAAATGATTGGTTAAATAGGCTGTGTGCAACAAACACAACAGGAAATACAAATTGCAGTAGAAGATCTGTACACACCCCAGAGAGAGAAATACAACTAAGTGTGCCCGGATTAAAATTGGGGTTAAATGGGATGATATTGGGAACCATAGATACAACTCAGTTAGACACTCACAGAGAGGACAAACTGTGGTTCATATGTAGAGACATTACAAAATGTGCAGGACAAGCTATGAGAGACTAGCTGAATTAGACCAGAGATATGATGTTGATTTAGAAAAATCCAAACCCTTACAGAAGAGTTACATATTAGTATTCAGTGTCAGTGATAGCATGAACATGAGAACTCCGGGAAGAAAATTGCAGATTAGACAATTAATTTGTTACATTAAAAAATGAGGTGCTTTTGACAAGTGGGAAGGGAGATGGACAAAGAAGAAGAATCAGAAGAAAGTAAGAACAGATCTGCCTCTGGCTGGAGCAGGTCAGAGTGAGGGAATTGTGAAGATTCTACCCATGAGAGAAGTTCATGGCGGAGGATACGTTCATGTACCTTGGAGTAGAAGTGATATTCTGTCATTCACAAATAATTTCCCGAATTTGAGAGAAAAGCCAGTAAAATGGTACAGGCAAACTGAAATATTTGTGAAACCTTCCAAATGTTAGTGGGAAGATGTGGATACATTGCTTATCATTGTAGTTCCAAGTGACTTGTGGACTGATTGCAATATTGCAGTTCATTGGCCTGATAGAGAAAGGTGATGCAATTGAACGCTGCACAGAGAACTCAGAATCCACACTTTGCAGGGAATACTAGTAGAATGCAGGGAGAGTGTCAGCAGGGAGCTTAGAGGATAAAGCTAAATGCGGGTTTTCAGCAGCAAGATAGAGGACGAGATGTTTCTTCAGATGTGAATGTAGTTGCAGATATGATGACTTTGAAGAGAATTAATCTTTGTCATGTGTGCAGCAAATTGGGCCATTGATGATGTGAATGGCCACCATATGTCCTTTTAAGTTGATACAGGTGCTACTAACTCTCCTGTGAGAACAGCAAAGGTACATAGCTTGCCACACTCAGGAAATAAGATCCAAGTTGTAGGAGTTGCATATCAGCAATTGACCAAACCTGTAACAGAATTTGTGCCTGTAAAAATAGGTCATTATAAAGATGAGCACTAATTTGTGATGTGTGATTCAAGTTCTCTTAGGTTGCTTGGATGTGACTTGCTATGCAAGTTGAACTGTTCCATCTGTTGTACCCCAGGAGGTGTAGAAATTCACACAAATAATGAGGATGTTGTGTTTAAAATTGTGATTCAAACCCCAAGTGTCACAAAGTACCCTATGTTAACCTGGAATTATTTACCCAGAGATTTTAAAGATACTGTGTCCCCTGAAGTCTGGGACTTTTCAGGAAAGGAGATAGGACTCATCAAAGATGTTGAGTCTGTCAAGATAACTGTGAAAACAAATGCTGTGTATCCAAAAATACTGCAGTATAACACCACACCGAAACAATTGCAGGAATTACCCCAGTGATTGATTCTGTGATAGAACAGGTAATTTAAAGGAGATAATGGGAGATAAGTCCATGTAACTCTCACATTATGGGACTGTGGAAACCCATTGGAAAGTACCATAACTCCCCCATTATGTGACTGTGGAAACAGATTGGAAAGTATTGTATACTCCAGGATCTTAGAAAGGTAAATGAAATAGCTTTTGCTTGTTGTCCCATGGTACCGAATCCAGCACTGATTTTGTTTCAAATTCCATGTGAAGCCGAGTGGTTTTCCATGAATGACTTGTGGCAAGCATTGTTCTCCATACCATTGTATTAGGAGAGCCAGTTTCTCTTCATCCTTTCGGTTTGGCAGTTGTGTTTTGGCATGGTGCAGAGTCCCACAAGGTTTAAGAAAAGCCCATCCATTTTCAACCAGATCTTGAAAAAGAATCTGGAGTCACTTAAAATTCCCTACCACTCAGTCCCGATTCAGTATATTGATGACTTTTTAATGGCATCAAGTACTCAAGATGCTTGCAGGAGAGATACAATTGCCCTGTTGACTCACATAACCTAGAATGGACATAAACTTTTCCCGACTGAATTGCAGTATTGTAAGAAAGAAGTCTTGTACATAGGACACCACAATGAGAAAGGTGTAAGGAAGGTGTCCCAAGATAGAAACTCAGCAGTTCTGAAAAACAACTGTCATAGGCTGCTCTATCTCAACTGCCATACATCCCCCAAATCCATCTCCAGGGACAGTCCATCCACCATCATGCCCAGGTTTGGGGTTATGCTCTTGTTACCTTTAGTGCACATCATTATAGTACTCATTATTTCAGCCCCAAGTACCAAACATGCTTCAGTGAAATGTGCACAACCATAAAAGTACCTCATGTATATTGATATGACGTGCATACCTGTGATGCTTATGCTTGAATAACCTGAGTACAGTGCTGCAATTATGTTTGCAACATTGTGCAAAGTTGTTGAAACATTGTATAATCCTGAACGCTCAAATGCGCTCGACATGGACCGAAATACTGCACAAGACATGCCCATCACTGAACCATGTTCATTTGCAGTAGCAAAAGGGACAGAAGACTATTTAAACCCTGCCCAATGCCGACTGCCTGCTTACCTGAAAGAATCCCCGTTGTCAAAGAAGCCCCCGCTGCTCATTGTTGCTCCACTCTTCAGATACTGCGAACAGACCTGCAAAGAGAAAGACAAGAGTATAAGAAAATCTACACTAAGGTACCCAATGATTTAACACACAAGGCCAATCAGACTACATGGTAACATTTGATGCTGAATTAGAGTGTCATATTTGTTAAGGACTACACAAGTTTAGACAGCACAGTAATTAACTTGCAGTAAAAAGACTAACAAACTTACAAACTTGTTGCTAGCGTGGATGTTTTGTGATGCAACACATCTTACATGAAAGTTAAGCCAGAAAAGGTAATCATAGGAATTGTGCCTACATTTGATGGTGTTTTGCATTACTAGGTGTTACGTTTACAAGGACTATCACTGATCATTGTGTATGTGTGTTCTATTTATGTCTGGAAATCTGAACTGCAGAAACAGACTGACTGACAACACTGGTCACCTAAAGGTCCGAGATATTCACTAGCACACTTAGGTCCTCCACCTCTCTCCAGCTGCATCACACATAGACACTCCAATAGGGCACCTACAGCCAATTCAGGATGGCAAGAGGGTAGTGGGGGGATAAGACAAGATTACTGAGAAATAACACTGATTCCACTCTCTTTTAAGGTTGACGGCTGTCAACAGGCAAGCACCAACCAGAATAGGTCTCCTTCCATGGTTTTAATCACTCTGCTTTTGGTTTATTTAAGGCTCAGGTAGGGACCATTGGAGCACAGGAGGAAAATCACTATTGTCTTTGCGAAGCCACATTGTGGGCCTTACCAGTTAAGAGCCTACGCTGCTGATCTGACAACAACTCAGAAAGAAGTCCTGTTGCATATTACCAGCCACATTTTATCCTGTGGCTTCGGCATTGTCCGTCTGTCTTAAAGCTGTTGCTCTCACCAGTGTCAGCATTGAGCAGTGTGAAAGCATTAACATCGATCATCATTTGAATGCTTTTGTGCCCCACTCTATGGAAATTTTGTTACCCTTGAACAAAACTCACCATATGAATAGTGCCAGACTTACCCATTACTAAGAAGTCACAATAGCTGCCCCTCACATAATGTTGAAGAGATGTACTACTCCTAACCCTGTAACTTTGTTGCCCCTACCTGTTGAAGACAAAAATGTTGACTGTAATGATGAAATTCAGAATGACTGTCTATATGTCACTGAACTATGCACCAAGACCTGATATCCAAGATAATCCACTTCCCAAACCTGATTATGTGATGTTTATTGATGGCTCCTGTTTGAGAGGCCATGATGGAACTCTGAGAGCTGCTTCTGCGGTTTGCACTGTCTCAGGTGTGGTCAAAGCCTACTGGCTTTGAGGAGTCTTTTCTGCCCAAATAGCTGAATTAGTTGCTCTTACAAGATCCTGCTGTGTTTCTGAACAGCTGAAGATGACCATTTTCACTGATAGTCAGTATGCTTTGGTGTTGTGCATGACTTTGGACAGCTATGGTCCCAGAGGTTTTATGACCTCTTCTGGGTCCCCAATCTGAAATGGAGAAACGTTTATAATTTGTTGAATGCATTAAAGATGCCTGCCCAAATTGTGGTCATGAAGTGTTCTGCGAAGTGCAAAGTGAGTGATAATGTTACTCTCTCCTAAAGATATGCTGATGAGGTAGCAAGGTAATGTGTCTTGTATTGTACTTCTATTAACAGTGAGTAAGTCAATAGTCAGGTTCTCAAGTTACTGTGTGTGGCATTACAAGTTGGGCAAAGACTACATTGCAGTTATAGGTCAGAAGCTTTAGGATTGTTGGAACAACAAATGGAATTTTGAAATCCAGACTGGCTAATGTTTGTGCTACCACCTCATTGAAGTGGCCTGATGCATTGCATCTCATTTTGATGAGTCTGTGCAGTACTCCAGACAGAAAAACAGGACAATTGCCACATGAAATTCTCATGGACCGTGCCATGAGATTAACAGCTCTGCCTGAAAATGCACTTGTGAACATCACAGTTGATGGTACTCGATTATTGCAAAGCACTAGCTGATGTGGTTTGTTCTGTGTCTCATCAGGTTGGAGAAGCTGCAGTTCAGCCGCTGCAGGAGCTGTGCCATGAGCTATGTCCAGGTGACTGGATCATGGTAAAGAAGCACATAAGGAAGTCCTGCCTGGAGCCTTGGCAGAAAGGTCATTATCAGATCATACAGATTATGACTACAACTGAATTGTGCTGGTCTCCCCATTTGGATCCATGCGGCACATACTTGCAAAGTTCCAGGTCCCCTTCATGAAACAGCACCTGTCCTTGAAGGGCCTGTTTCAGTCAGACAAAGGAAGCAGGTTTGTCAAGCTGTTGGGGATGAGCAAGTAACAGTAGCAGCCCAATTATGGTCTTAGTGCTGAGTGAGTCAACAGCAGCAAGTGACCAACTGTGCCTGTAGTGCAAGTGCCCCCAACTATTCCAGAAGAAACTGAAGAATCTGGTCAAAGTGACAGTGGTACTATAAGACCAGTAGTTCAGAGATCAAAGCGAAGGTGAGTGCCTTGTCAAAAGTATGCAGCACCTGAATGGACATATTCTGTATCAACTGAATGGGAGAAGGAATTTGCAACCTTTTTTTAACAACATGTAGCAAGTTGAACATTCTTGAATTTGTTCTTAGGACTGAGCTTAACTTTGAAATTTAATTGCCACTTGTCAGACTGAGACATTAGATCCTGGATGTGATTATTAGTGATTTCAAACTGCACATTTATTAGAGACAATTGAAACTTTATAAGAGACATTTGATGAGCCGTGTGGAAATTTTAGCTAAAATATTTTTTATTGAAAATTTTGTAGATCAGATAACAGTACACAATATAACATATGACAGTCAAAGCATGGCAATGCATCACCCTCTTGGTCGTTAATGCAAGGAAGGAAGCAATATAACACTGATAATAGAGTACAACCAGTGGTAGTGAAGCACAACAGAGGGAACAAGAGGGAGCATCATGCACAGTGATCATTAAGCTGTCCTCTGGAAATGTGGAACAAACGTGCATACAAATAACTGAGAACAAACAATTAAGTAATAAAGTTCAGACAGGAACTTTATATGGTATCTGAAACACAAGTGTTCCACTGGGTGGAATATTTTGGGAAAATCCAGGAGTCTGGGGCAAAAGGGAAGGAAAGGAGGGAGGGCCATGTAGGCGCAAGGGATAGAGGAGGCTACTGTCACATGACTTAGTGCACCTTATATGTGACCATCTAAAAAAAAGTTAGAGAGCGTTGAGACTAGGAGGTGTAAAACAGGAGTACTGTAAGCAGGAGAAATAGTCTAACAATATTTGTTACAAATTTAGTTTCAGTGTGTGCTATTTTGTGAGATAGGAGCTCCATGGTCATAAAATGCCCCAGCCGCTGAAACAACTGGGCAGTGAGGGGAGAGGATAGAGGTTTGTTCCAGGGGAGTGCTACCAACTGTCTAGCAGCGCCTAGTGTGTAGCTTATGAAGCACCAATCAGTGTGAGTAATAGCCTCTAATTCCAGTGGACGTGTGCATAGTATAACCGTGTTATATGAGGCCGAGAAGGGAAAACCTAGTGCACCATTAATAATGCCAAGGATCTCCTTCCAGAAAGCTGTGATAAGGGAGCACGACCACCATATGTGAGGAAAGTCTCTGGGGGATGTACCTCACCATCAACAGAGGTTGGAGGCAGCAGGATGGATTGTGCACAGATGGGTCGGCATGTAATACCACCTGTTCATCAATTTGTATGCCATCTCACTCTGTGGTATGCTTTTATATGTTTTAGGGATGTCCCCCAGAGTGTTTCCCATTCTTTCTTGGCGATACCCCCTGTAGTGTCTTTTTGCAACTGAGATTGGTATGGGTGGGTGAGTTCTAGCCTGCGATGAGTGTTCCAGTATCTGATAAGTGCATGAGATCAGTCCCCTAGTGCCATTGTAAGCCCTAACCAGTGATTTAAAGGGAGCAAAAAGTTTTATGGCTCCCTAAACATTGGAGGGGTGGAGCACCCAGTGGAAGAATTGGCAGAATTGCAATGGGGAACTTAAACAATCTGAAATACTGCTTTACAATGCTCAAACATCTTAATGGAATCGTCCTCGAACATTATAGCAGCATTCATCATCTTCCAAGCTGGCAAATGACTGTGATTCAAAGGCAGACCTAAAGTACAGATTGCAAGAGATTGAGGTGTTTGGGGATGGAAAGGCGGTGAAACTCTTTTTGATCACTATCTTGTCTCAGATCTCCAGGACAGACCTAGTGGGAGCAGCACTTTAGGTGCTTCCCGGTCTAGCATGTTTAGGGGCCCAGGCAATATCCCACTGGGGGGGGCAAGCCACAGCCCTGTCCATGTGAATCAAGTGCTTTTCACTTTTATGGGATATCTAGTCAGAAAGATGGCGGAGGTCTGCTGCCCAAAAATAGTCAAGGACGTCAGGGCACGCTAGGCCCCCTCTGTCTCTGGGGAGCATAAAAATAGCGTTAGAGAACCGGGGGTGTTTTCCCCCATATAAAAGTGTCACACTGGATGTGCTGAATGTCATCCTGAGGAAGCAGGTGGGAAGAGAATAGAAGTGGTAAAGAAAGTTTGGGAGAATGATCATTTTAACAGCATTGAGACAAGCCCAGCCATGACACGTGGTGGTTTCCATGGACAAAAATCATCAAATATGGACTTGCAAAGCCCTGGCCAGTTATCCTCTCTCCAGGAGGTTAGGGATGGAGCAAGATTAAGGCAAAGGTAGCAAATTTTCTTTCAGGCCCACTGGAATGGGGCTAGATCCTGAACAGGAAGGTCCGCCTTAGGTATCATGAGGTTCAGGACCTACAAATTTGACATACTAACCTTAAAGCCAGAGACATGCTCAAAGTCTGTTAGGGATTGAATCACTGAGGGGAGTGAAGCAGCCAGTTGAATGAGGGTAAGGAGGAGGTCAGCCACAAAAAGGCAAAGCTTATGTAAGTGACCGCCAAATGGGATGCCTGCAATGGACTCAGGTGGTCATTCCTAGTTTGCGGTCTTTACCGAAGACTGCTGTGCAAGCGGCCGCCGAAAGACTGCCAGTGATGGCGGTGTGAAAACCACCGCATTATGAGTCACCCACACAACACCACCCAAAATACACCCAAAAAACAACACTGTTGGCCAAAACAATGGCGTGAAGGAGGCAGCTGCATCACCAGCACCGTCATGCCAAAAACATCCCACTCACCAAACAAAGATTCACAAATCAGAACCACGGTCCCAACACAGAGGCAATACATTGGCGGTCCGAACCGCCCAAGGGAAAAATGACACCACCACCAGAACACTGCACCACATTGGACAATACCATTTCCCCAACACCTGAGACTCATTCACACACCTGTCCACAGAACTCCAAAACACCCCCCCATACGTACCCAGAACCCTTTGCAACCAGAACCTTTAACAGAGTGAGGCAAGAGCACACTGAAAGGAGGCACTGCACCTAGATATCACAGGCACCATGGCACTGAACATGCATCACACAACACACCACTGCACACAAAAACCACAGAGCTCACGCACATACCACTACCCAAACTCACACCAACAAACAGCACACCCAGCATCCCTACACAACATACACCCGCACCCACAACCCAACCACCATAGCACCACAAAAAAAAACACGATTCACACACGAGGAGCTGAGGGTAATGGTTGATGAAATCATCAGAGGGGAGGCACAACTGTTTGGAGCACAGGTCCAACAGACACTCATAGCCCGGAAGAAAGACTTATGGCCGAGGATAGTCGTCAGGGTGAATGCAGTGGGGAACCATCCACGCACAAGGGAGGACATTAGGAACAGGTGGAACGACCTACGGGGAAGGTACAGGCCATGGCCATTCTACATCCAGAAGGGCTGACGGGAATCTAGTGAACTGGACACTGGTAAGTCAACTGCACTCCCGGGCCAACATCTCTCTGTGCACAGCATGTACCCCCATCACCCTCTCACCCTCTCACACCACCCTAAAGTGCACAAGCCCACCATGGACCCAATACCCATCCTTGCATGCCACAGTCCCCTGCTGATACCATCCCCTCACAGGCCCACCTAGTGCATAGATACCCTATATAGGAGCAAGTAGCACAACTACCACAATGCAGCACTCCCTACCCTTGCATGACTGCTACATCCACTTCACATCACTGCAATTGCACATTGAACCATGTCACTCCCTATCACCAATCCTTATAAGGAATGCACATCAGCACATGGCATTGACACTGGCAAGACAAACATTAACTATTCTCTAAAATAGGCCCATTGCAACATTCCACTGACTGTAACACAAGCAGTGGACTAGTAACTGTCAATGTAATTACTGCCCTGCAAATCCAGTCAATGATGGCATACAACCATGTGTGTCACTGCTACAATACCATCATCTGACACAATCCCTCTCATTCCACATGGCTCCAAGTACTGCCACGCAGCAGAGGAGGCCAGTGACAGAAAGCCCAGGCCTGGAAGCAGGTCCAATAGGGGAGGATTCCTCTGGAAGTCTGGATATGGGCGATGAACCTGGCCCATCAGGCATGAGTGGTCAGTCTACCACCACCAACCATACCCTTCCCACAACTGAAACCACCTCCCCTGTGGCAGCCAATGCACAGCAGAGCTGACCTTCCCATACCAGTGTCCCAAGGTCACATCAAACATCAGGAGTCAATGGTGCAAACAGAAGACAATGACGGTTCTGGTGTCAGTGGGAAGGGGCACACTGCACCAGGGGCACAGGCACAAGGGGCAAAGGCCAGTGGGAGGGCAACTGTGGGCCAAGGGACAAGGCAGGTACAGGGCACGACTGGCCAGGTGGCCGTCTCCAGGGTCCTGGGAGCCTACTAGCAAACCCAGGACAAGATGGGCCAGATACTCACCACCTTGCAGGACACCCAAAGGCTGCAGGGGGAATACCACCAGGAGGCCATGCAGCAGTGGCAGACACCATGGTCTCCATATTAGGTGAGTACAAGGAATTGAACAATATACTGCAGACATCCTCCACCCAACAGCAGGCCCCATCCAGTAGTCAGGCAACACCACTGCCATCAACATCAGCACCTGCTACTGGAATGAAGGCCCAGTAGGAGGACCCACAGGCTACCAGCATCCCTACCCCTGCAGCTGAGGGACCCACGTAAAAGAGGTCGCCCACCCAGACATCCTGCAGGACCTGAGGCCAAGATCAATCCCCCCACCAGGAAGTGATCCCTCTTCTGAACTCTCACCCTTGTGTGTCACTGTTAGACCCTGTTGGCTGTCCAAAAACAAGTTCAAATCATACCGGGCAAATGGATACAGGACTTGTGAGACAAACAGCTGTACCACCCATTCTGATCAGCAACTAGACCATTACCCCACTCCTCTGGACTGTGATGTCATACACTTAATAAACACAAATTGACACAAGTCATGGTGCACATCCCTTCCTTGTATGTAGTTGCAATCCTGTTTCCAAGCAGCAAATATATACACATATCGGCACCACAATAATGTTAAAGTGAGAGATGTAGTGGGACACTTCAGCAGGTGTGCAAGTACATCCAAATTACAATGATTTCCAGCATTAACAATGGCAACAGACAATATAGTAATCAGCTTTCAGACAGAGATGTGACCTGAAGACGGAAAATGAAATGGAATCCGGCACAGTGTTGTAAGGCATATGAACAACATCCAGAGCATTTGAACACATAAACGTGATGACTGGCCTAGCAGCTATGATACCACATATGTAAGGGCCTGCATAGGCACTCACACATGTGTAGGACAGTAAAGATGAAACATAGGTAACATCCTCTATTGTTCACCTCCCTGAGTAGTCCGGAACAGGTAGTTGCCACAGAGCATCTGACAGTGCAGCATGACATGCCTACGCAGCAGGGCAAAACTGATAAGTCCCACTTACATTTACCCAAACGGGCAGACTGAGGACTCTAAACCTTTGGTAGAACTATAAGGCTGTACCGCAATGGCACCAGCATTCCACACATGTGCTTAGCAGCAGTGGCATTTCCACTACCCCTCATGGTAAGTCAGCTACCTTTCAGGGTCGCAAACCAAGATAGAATGCTGTAGTCCCCACACACACCTTGATGCATGCAAATACTTATTACAAGCTGGCTTCAAAAATACATCTTCCATGTGCAGATGACATACAAATCAGACATTCCTGTACATAATTGAAAGTATTGATGAATCAGGTCAGTCCTTTTGTCATTTGCCTCATCCTCGTCTGCCTCCCCCTCAGCATCAGAGTCACCGGTCCTAGATACTGCTCCAACGTCAATGTCCCCTTCCTCCAACAGTGGGATGTGCCTTCTGAGTGCCAGTATATACAGCATGCAGCATGCTACAATGATCTTGCAGACTTTCCCTGGTCGGTACTGTAGGACACCACCGGACACATAGAGGCAACAAAATCTAGCTTTCAAGAGAACGAACGTTCCTCAATCACTCGACACATCCAGCCGTTTGCCTCATTGTACCTGTTCTCCCCTCCTGTAGTTGGATGTCTCACAGGTGTCAGGAGCCAGTGCAGGTTTTGGTATCCGGAGTCACCTGTGTGGAAAAGGGAACTTGACTATAGGTAACAATGCTAGGCACAGTGCAGACTGTGTTTGGAGGGGTACAAACATCTGATATGGAGAGCAGTACACATACCTATGAGCCAGGCCTTTTCTCCCTGTAGGTGTGACATCATTGCAGGGACACTGATGTTCCTCAGGACGTATGAATTGTGTACTGATCCTGGGAATTTTGCATTTACATGTGTTATATACTTGTCTGCAAGACACACCACTTGTACATTGAGCAAATATGTACTCTTCCGGTTTCTGTAGACCTGTTCATTGATCCTCGGAGGTACCAAGGCGATGTGAGTCCCATCTATGGCCCCAATTAAATGTGGGACATTTGATATGTTGTAGAAGGCTTCTTTTACAGTGGGCAATTTAGAACGTTGTGGGAACCTAATGTACCTGTGCACATGCTTGAGTAGGGCATCCAGCACATCCTGCAACTCCTTACTAAACTGGGGCTGTGACAACTCTGCAGCCGGTCCCACTGCAACGTTGGAAAAAGCCACTCTCCAGAAAATGCAGGACTGACAACACATGGACTGTTGGTGGAATGGCATGGGGATTTTTCAAACCCGGCAGGAGGTCTGGCTTCAACTGGTCGACCAGTTCCCTGATGCACAAACGGTTCAGTCCATAGGTCAGGATGATGTGGTGCTCTTCCATGGTATCAAGATCAACGAATGGCTGGTAAACTGGTGCATTCCTCATCACTCCATTGTGGTGATATCTGGGCAGGGACAAAAACAACAATTTGGGAACCTCTCACAATGCAGTGCACCAAGTATGACATACGACAGTCCCGAAGTTTTGTTCATGCAAGTTGGCTGTCATGTTGTGGAAAGACACATTACTCCAGACTGTATTCCTAACCAGACAATGGCACATAATCCCTGTGACAATGGATGTATAAAGGACATGTAAACATAAACCTTCCATCTGTTCCACTATGAGGATCATATATACTGACAACTGTAGTGACAAGTGTGGTGATGTCGCCAAACACTCACTACATATGTCATTATCAACAATGTGTGACCTAATGTATACATTTGTGACAACATGCAGGTAATTACAGAGTGTGAACCCAGGATAGTCATTTTAAAGACTAATATGACATCTGCCTGTCCGGCATGCGTTAGACAGCTGGAAGTGACCTTGTTCCGCCGGCGGAAATCATCATGGTGTAAGGTAGTCTGAACAGCTGTGCAACTCCTCATTGGTTAACATTGACATCTATTGGAGAGTGGGACCAATGATGATCACCGCCATTGGAGACAGTCATGACCGCTGGTGTCGAAACCGCCATTTTGTATGGGCCAGCTCCCTTGACTCCTGGCATTCGGGCAAGACAGACTTCCAATTTGTGTGCTGCTGTGTCCTGTATCTTGGAACAACAACGGCACGCACCGCAGGGGATAGGGCCCCAGCCTTCACTACAGAGGAACTGGAGAAACTGGTGGAAGGGATCCTACCCCTGTTTGGGCAGTTGTACGGTGCTCTAGGGCAACAGGCCAGTACAACGTCCTTTGACCCACATGTCGGGTGGTATTTGAAGATGTATGTGTGTGCACATTGACATGTCATGACTGATCAGGTGTTTGCATGCACATGGTATGTGTGGTATATTGGCAGTGTGCATGGTCCTTGTTTGTTTTGTGTCGCCAAAGGTGTCAGCTGTCTTTTGGAATGTTTCCCATGCAGGTCAGCACCCACCAAAAAAAAGGTTTATGGAGAGCCATCGCCAAGGAAGTGTGGACCCTGGGGGTCTATAGCCGGTATAGATCCCACCACAGGAAGCGGTGGGAGGACCTGACACTCTGGGCCAGGTAGACTGCAGAGGCCCAGCTGGGGACAGCCTTCCAATGAGGGACAGGTGCACGTCAGACCCTGACCCCGCTAATGGCCCGCATACTGGCAGTGGCCTACCCAGAGTTGGATGGGTGCTTGAGGGCAGCACAGCAGTCACAAGGGGGTAAGTGTTGATGTTAGGTGACTTCTGCATGGTTGTGTACTGTGACCCTCACTCGACTTGGGATTTACGTGGTCAGATGAGATTTAGGGAATGTACAGTCCTGGTTGTCACACCAATCATGTAGGAGTTTGACAGGTTAGCTATGTTGAACCATGCAGGAAAATAAGTGGTGGTACTGTGACACACGTTCATCTGTACGTTTGGGTCACTCAAGTATGCTATCATGTCACTGGCTCTATCCTCCATCTCAGCATATACTGTAGTAGTACAAAGTGATCATATTGGCACTGCATTTGGGTAATGACAGGCATCTTTTGTGTGGACATTACAATTTCTTCAATTGCTACATCAATGGACCTCTGTACCACATGTACTCCACACATTCCTGTCAGTTAGTTTGTGTGCTCAGTTCCTCTGACCTCAGATTTGTCTCATCCCGTAATGGATATCGTTTGGTATGTTACTGGGCTGGATTGTTGGATCAGTCATTAAGCCAGTTGATAGGCATTGTCTTTATTCAGGTGTATAGGCTGCAGGGTTGAGGTGATCACTGAGAAGTTTGGGTATTGCTTGAATTGTAATTGATTGTAAAATGGTCTCTTGTTTACCTGGCAGGGGCTGAGTTATATATTGTTTGTAGGTGAAGTGGATGTGTGTGTTATCACCATTTCCTCCCATTCTGTTTCTCCCATCCTCCTTCTCTCTCGACCTCTGTCTATGTGTTTATTGGCATCATCTGGCGAAGGAGGAAGGGCACTGGCGTGTGGGGATGCAGCAGCCCATGGGACCCAGGAGGCTGGCACCAGCGAAGCCGAGGGGACCAGAGGGACAGAGGGCGAGGGGGGCACCACAGGGGAGACTGGAGCAACCACCACATCTGATACAGATTCCCCCTCCAATGGTGGCTCCCTGGTGGTGGCGGACCCATCTGGGACCAGCCCAGCACCATCCTTGTCTTCCACCCCCTTACCAGCACTGCCCTCCCTGTAACACCCCACCCAGTTGCCCGTGCCCACTCACCCAGGAGGGGGGGGCATCTCCTTTGTCAGAGGCACCTTTGCCCCTGCCCCAGTCAGCCCTGCTGCCCTCAATAAGGAGGCTATTGACCTCCTGAGGTTCATCTCTGTGGGGCAGACAACCATGGTGAATGCCATCCAGGGACTGGCATCCCAGATGCAGCAGTCCAATGCGTTCCTGGAAGGCATCCACGGTGCCTTGTCTGGACTACAAAGATTGTTTCAGACTCTAGCCTCCTCGTTGATGGAAGCCAGTGTCCCTTCATCTTCTATCCCCCCTCCAGCTGCTTGTTCTCAATCCACAACCCCTCTCCCTACACCCGTCCGAAGCACATCTACAGACCAGCATACACCCAGTACAACAGATAAGGTGCACAAAGTCAGACATAGGCGTCACAAACGTTTCCACAGGCATGCACACACACAACACACATCTGCATACACAACAAGAGATACTTCACCCTCCACCTCGTCCCTTACAGTCACATCTCCACTCACACCTGCCAGCACTCCATCATCACACACTGGTCCTGCTAGCATTCCTGTCATACCCTCAATCACCACAACAGCAGACTCACAGACACACACCCCACACACTACATCCGCACTCACCACGACTACAGTCTATGCCACCTGCAGCACATCCACTTCAATTGCACACACCACCGCAACTTTCACTCACACATCTCCCATTCCCTCTCCCTGCATCTCTAACCCCCTCCTCCCAATAATTGCACACGCACCCACTCACCCACCCAACCTTCAGCCACCACACACATGCACACATTGCACACACCAGCATCCACGTACAGCACACCAACACGTCACACAAGCACTCCCTCTACCTCCACTCCCAACTTCAATCATGTGACAGCCCCCGTGTACCTAAGAAGGTTTTCCTTGCCACCCTTGACATCTACCCTACTCCTCTTCCACCCTGTGTTCCCCGTAAACATTGCGTCCCCCTGTCCCTCCCAGGCCCTTCCAACTCCCGTTCCTCGGGTGCCCCCTCTTGTGTTTTCCCTGCTCCTCCACCCAGCAAAAAATCCACCCCTCCCAGTGCCAAAGTCACCCCTCCCAAGCTCAAACTGAAACATGCTCCTTCCAAATCCAAGCTAGCCCCACCATCCCCACATCCCTGAGGTGCCTACCTGTTCCATTGATGCCCCTATGATGTGGAGACCTATTTGCTGTCAGGAGTCAAGTTGGGGCCATGATATATGGACAATGTGTCATGCATTTCTGGACATTGAACTTGCCTTTTGGCACTTATTGTATATAGTTTATTTGTACATTTTGTTGCACAATACAACTGCCTGCATTGCTGTGGTTGGCAATTTGAGATGCTTATCCTGGTTTCCTTGTTCATGTGGTGTGACATCTGGGTGCAACCATGTGTGAGGTCTGTGTAGGGGTGTGTCTGTGTTGTTGTATGCGCTTGGTAGATGGGTTGTGGCATGGGCATGTTGTAATGTGTCTGACTGCTTGCTTGTAGGCTTGTATGGGGTGTAGTGTGCATCCGTGTGTATGGTGCTACATGTGTGGATTTCCTTGATTGTTGGTTGTATGTGATGTGTTGCCTGTGTCATTGTTTGGATGTGTGTTCACTACTATTGATTTTGTGTCATTGTTACATGCAGTTCATGGTGTGTGTGTGTGTGTGGTGTTGCACAACGTGCCTGTCTATGCCTGTGTTGAGGTGTTTCTAGTTGTCGTTCTGTGGTTATGGGTTGCGTTGGTGGTGTTTGTGTATGTTGTGCTGCATGTTTGGCACGTATTTGCTTGGCTTTGTGTCTGTTTTGGGTACTTGGCATTGATGTATCTTGTGTGCCTGTGTGTGGCCTTTGCTGTCTATGCGAGAAATGTGCATTAAGTGTGGGAGTGTATCACTGCCATTTTCTCCACTCTGTGCTAGGCGTACTTATGGTTGGCGGCCTCTTCGTTGTCGGTGGCCCCGAATGTGTATGGCAAGATACAATGCTGGGAAGACTAGCAGTTCGTTTGCCATGATGGCCGTGGACGCGACTCTGTGCCTGGAGCTGGGTGTCTCCTTTTGTACTGCCAGTTTTTTCATTGAGGCCAGCCCACCCCCGATATCCTGGTGGTGCGGTGATTCGGAATATGGTGGGCTGGACATTGGCTTCCACCAGCCTGAAGTTGGCCTGTGCCGCCGGATGCTGCTCATCGTCGGTGGTGGTGCTGGCAGTGAGTTGTCTGTTTTGCGTTGTGTTGGGTTCACTGCCTTACTCGTTATATGGGGGTCTGCACCACCACCCTGGTGGCGGTCAAAACACTGCTGCTGGCATGGCAGCCAGGTTACCGCCAAACTCTGAATAAGGGCCTCAGCCTACCATATAGTAATGGCCAGGGGTTCCACCGCTAGTGCAAACAACAGAGGTGAGAGTGGTCACCCCTGCTGAGTGCCTCTCACCAGCCGATGGGTCAATTTGCTGTCCGTTAACCCAAATTGTGGCCATAAGGGAAACGTAGGAGACCATGATGTGGCCAAGGCCAATCTTTTCAAGGACTGCCTGGAGAAAGGACCAACCGCCCCTGTGAGATGCTTTCTCTGCATTGAGTGAGAGAAGGCAGGAAGGGATGATGTGACAGTGGTATTTCTAAACAAGGTGTACAATGTGATAGATATTGTCTGCTCCCTGTTATTGGCAGATAAAACCCACTTGGTCCAGGTCTATGAGGCTAGGAAGGTACTGCTCCAGCCTAGTCACCAAGGTTTTGGTGAATATTTTAATATTCATATTTAAAAGAGCAATCGGCCTGCAGGATGCACATAGGGTGGGATTTTTACCTGGCTCAGGTATAAGGGCAATGTCAGCTGCTGACATTGTGGGAGTAAGGCCTGAATCTAATGTGAGCGAGTTGAATGATTTCAGCATCTGATTTTGGAGGGAGAGTAAAAATGCCCTGCAGCGACAGAAAGACAATCTTGCCACGAGGAAGGTCCCGTAGGGCGTGCTGTATCTCAGTTAGAGTGATGGGGGATTCCGAGAGCTTTGTGTGCTGGTGGTCTAAGGATCTCCAGGTGCAAGTGTTAAAATAAGAGTCAATGAGATCACTGGGGCATCTTTCCCTCTGTATAGAGCCTGGTAAAAGCTATAGAATACTCGTCATTTTGCTTGTTCGGCAGTAGCCCAAGTGGTTTCATGAACTCTGATTTTGGCTACATGGGCTTTGGCCTGTTGGTTTGCATTGTTTGCGGGTGAGGAGTGCACCAACCTTGTCTCCCCTTTCATAAAACCACTGCTTCAGGGCGAGAAGTGACCATTCAGCTTTATTCATCCTATGAGACTGCAACTGGCCCCACACAAGGCTAATTGCCATTTATTACACCGGGCATGGCAGACTAAGTGAGGCGTTTGAGTTTTTGTCATCTCAGAGGTAAATCCCGTCTACACGAGCTGGGCCTAACTGGTGCACGCAATTGTGATGGATGTTATAACCCCTCTGATGTTGGCTTTGAAACCATCCCAGAGCGTGTGAGCTGAGGTCAAGAGGAGGTCATTTAGGTTGAAGTAATCTGTGATCCATTTTTGGATCAGAGCCACATCAATGGGGTCTCCAAGCAAGTGTGAGGGGAAGTGCAGGTACAGTTGGGCCTGCTCCAGGCCTCCACATGATTTCAGACTAATTCTAGATGGTCGTGATCCAAAATGGAGATATCTGAAATGAAAACAGTTTCTAGATCACGAAGAAGGGAGTGAGTGAGAAATAAATAATCTATGTGGGAGTATGAGAAGTGGATATACAAATAGAAAGAGTAGTCGCGCATATCTGAGTGTCTACATCGCCATGCATCTACCAAACTCAAGTCAGTGAAGGTTTGTTTAAGTGTAATAGACATTGTCCCAATGCCCTGGAATGAGATACTACTATAGTCAAACTCACAGTCCCATACTTCATTAAAGTCTCCACCCACTACTCGGTCGGACCTTCGTTTGCTAGCTGATCCGAAAGAAGGGTTCTAAGGCAGATATCTTATGCCTGATTGGGGGCACAAATGTTAAGGAGGGTGATCGGTCTGATGCCTTGCTCAAGGGTTACATTCAGGTAGTGCCCATCTCTGCCACACAAAATATTCAGTAACTTAGTGCAGTAGCCCGCCTTGCAAATAATCTCTACCCCAGCAGTTTTGGTGGAGGTGTGTGCCCGGAAGCGCACTGGGTATTGCGGATGACAGATGAAATGGGAATCCTCCATCAGGAAATGAGTCTCCTGAGGGAAGATAACATTAGGATTTTGCAGAAAAGGTACAGACATATTTGGAAATGCTTGTTGGGTGAGTTTAAGCCTTGAGCAATGGGGAAAGCAATTTGGTGTGTGGGAGATTAGCCGTGGAGCGGGGAAGCAGGCGTGCTAAGTGTGTCATCAGATGGAGGCAGGTTGGTCAAACAGATTACAAGTCTTTGGGTCTCCACCCAAGGAGTGATCATGGTGTGCAGAAGCACAGTAAGCTAGTGGGGGAACTGTGACCTGTCAGAACTAAGGGGTGGGGAGAGGGTAGCACCACATGTGTGGTGTTGTGGCAGAAAAAGCCAGGGTGGGGTAA
Source organism: Pleurodeles waltl (assembly GCF_031143425.1). Lineage (NCBI taxonomy): Eukaryota > Metazoa > Chordata > Amphibia > Caudata > Salamandridae > Pleurodeles > Pleurodeles waltl. The sequence goes on along the minus strand of NC_090446.1, from coordinate 666,237,379 downwards.
GGAGATTCGGGGGGGGTCCCAGGCACGTAGCTGACCTAGGGGGATTAAAAGACCAGTAGAACAATAATAAATAGAAGGCCAACATGGCCCAACAACTCTACTGAAGTCCTGAGATGACGGGTGCCAATAAACACCAGCCATACTGGAGAAGTCAGTCCCCTAAGGGTTGAATCAAGATTGGGTTTTCAGGAGCCTCCACCCTGGACCCCAGCTGCCCAGATTCAGCAAGGTCAGCATCGGTTCAAAGGCCCTAAGTGATCAGCCAGGTGCACAGGATCACCTGCCGCTGCAGTGCTGCTTGTTGAAAGAGCTTGAAGGGCATTGCCCACCTCCTCAAAGACATCCACTACTGCAAGAACATCCTCTGTCATGTGGGATCAGTTTTACAGTGTGTAGGAGACAGTGGCGGTGTGTAAATTGAGTATGAGTGACACAGAAGAGGAGCCTGATTCATGAAGAACCTGTGTCTGAAGGAGTCGGGAAAGGTGCCTCTCTCCATGTCATGAAGGTGATCAGATTGTGGTTTGGCTCCCTTTGTTAGCGCTACTAGTGATGCTCAGGAGTTGTTTGGCTTCTGTCAAGAAAACAATAGCTTGGCGCTTGCCTTCCCATGTAAATTAGATGGAAAAGGGATGACGGCATTGATACCGGATATTGAGTTTACACAGTTTGTCAGTAATAGGCTTGAAGACCCTGCGGTGGCACAGGGTAACTGATGACAAGTCTTGGAAGAGTTGAACAGTGTGAGCCTGAAAATCAGTTTTGCTCTGTAAGGCCTTCAGGGTGGCCTTCTTTTCAGTAAGAAAGTATACCTGAGTTAGAATGTCTGGGGTGGAATCTGGGCATCTGCATCTCCATGGATAACATGGAGCAACTCAGCCACGAAGGCCATTATATCAGTGCCCTCTATTCCCCTGGATATCCCCTTGATCTGATTGCTATTCCTCCTGCTTCTATTTTCAAGTTCTTCCTGCTTCATCTGAAGTTTGATCTGTTGTTCCTCCAGGGCAATGACCTTGCGCCATAGTGCTTCTTCATCTTCAGATCATTGGTCGACCACCTGTTCCAAATCATCAACATGGCCTCCCAGCTCATCAACATCTCGTCTAATGTCCTGAAGTCTCTCTTAAGGAAGCTGATTTCAGATTGGAAATCTTGGTGAAAGCGGTCCCTATAGGCCAGGGAGATAGGTACAGGTGCAGAGTCCCTGGTGCACCAGAAGGTTGAGAGTCAGTGGGTTCCATGGTCACTGGGGATGCTTCATGCCACAGTGAGGTCACCAGATTGTCTTTGAGTGTCCCTGATGCTGTTTCTTTTATGGGCTTGCCACGTGGCATGACAAGCGGGAGTGAATGACCCGAAGGGCCTACGGTGCCCAAGTCAGAGAGTTTGTCTAGCATCCCAAGCAGTGGCAAACACTGGAACAGCAGATGCAGAGTAGAAGAATCAGGTTTTTGGTTGGCCAGGGTCTGCCTGGGGTCACAATAGAGTCTGATGCTCAGTCAGTGGGGTGGTATGAGCCTGTATCGGTTATGTACCAAATTGGGAAGACACTCTGTGAAAGTATTCTTGGTCAGCAGCAAATTGTAAGCTGAAGATGCTCTTTGTATTTCAGACTCAGAGTGACAGGGTGCATGGTGAAACACCCAGCAGTGGCAATACCCAGAAACACTCAGAGCAGGTGGGAACACACAGCCCTCAAATGGTAATAGAGGTCATAAAGCTGCAGCAGAGTAATGTGCAAGGAGTGGAACCCCAGAAGGGAGTCAAAGAGCAACAGTACTACCAGAGCGTAGCTAGGTTCAGGGGTTAACAGAGGCAGGAGAGACAAGGATGACTGAAAAAAGGGTTCATCTGGGTTGTCAGGTTCCCATGCCAGTCACTCTCATACCTAGTGCCAGAGCATGGAGGGAGCAGGAATTAGTTTCGATGAGGCCCCACTGTGTAAGGGGATATGCGTTGTGTAATCCTTAAGGACAAGGAATGGTGACCTGAAGCGTGGAACCTCACCAGAAGACCACCCTGTTGATAAGTGTTCACCTGGGTGAGAGTGAGGGTCTGTCAGCAGAGACACTGAGGGGCAGCTCAGCGCAAGGTCCAAGAGAGCTTCAAGGCTACCCAGGCCAAGGGGTTAGCTCAGCTTCAGCTTGTAGATAGATGTAGATACTGAGCAATGGTGGCGGGCGAGAGGTCTAGGGGAAAGGAGCTGTCAATCTCAAAATATCACCTTGAATCTACAGTGGACCAGAGGACAGCCAGTATATGGACCCAGCAGGCCCCACTCCAACAGCACAGCAGGTGATGTCTTCTCCGAGGGGTATCGCCAGACAGGGCCTACACATCATTGCAGGATATCTTCTGGTGTGCGCCCTGGCTATGTGCAAGATAACCAGGGGCACCCCACAGGTACTCAGTGACAGTCCAGCACTAGCAACACTCCCCCACTGGCTTCACCAGGAAGTGCAGAAAGTGTGACCCATACTAGGCTACCAAACGTGTCCCAGCAGGTGCCCTCAGCAATGGGACTCTCCATGGGGGTGGGTTGTCAGGTGTGTTTCAGGCAGCCCAGGCTACAGGCAATGGTGGTTTAAGGTGCACCCAATGTTGATGAAACAGTTTAGGAAGTTCAGTGCTGGAGCCTGGAAGGGCATGTTATGCTTTTGCAATAGTTGGGTCCCAGAATGTGCACCAATGACCAGTCAGGCATAGGCCATGTGCCAGCACCAATAACTCACCTCCAGGGCCTCCCCCATTGATAGGTGAGGGCTGGGAGTCCCAAGCGAGACAGTCATGGCCACTGTGAGGATTGGGGCCTGGTTAGTGTGTACCAATGTGAGCTCCAGCAGCAGGGAACACACAGGGGTGTAAATCAGGTCCACTGCAGCTTTAGAGGTACAGAAGCTCCTGCAGTCTGCTCTTGACATGTCTTGAAAGATCTCAGCTAGGCCGCTCATGCACTGAGGAGGTATCTTCTAGTGTGAACCTCCTGGGTCGATAGGTGTCAGGGCTCTCTGGTGGCCCATGAGATGAGCGGTTGTGGCTGGGGTCCATTCACTAGGCCAGTGGATCAGGTCAGGAGTAATCAATGCGAGGCCGGAGAGGGCCCATAATGGTGCTGGGTTGACAGAGGCACAGTTCAGATGTTGGTGGCCTGCCATGTATGAGCCACTCCCTGGTGTCAAGGGCTACTTTTCAGTGACCCCCTGTCAAGAGGAAGAAGCCAGGTGCTCCAGTCGAGGCTGTGATTACTGCAGTGGGAGGCAAAGGGACTGTTGTCTGCTTCCTGCTATCACCGCTTTCAAAGAAGGCCCAAACAAAATAGTGGCTCAGTGGAATCTGCGTCCGGGGATTCGGGCCGCTGATGCCAGTGCCCTCTGTGCAGTGTCACCAAAAGGGTTTCCCTCCACTCTAAGGGTGTTTGGCTTCTGTCACCTCTCCTCCGGACACTGCAGAGAAGATCCCAGTGCCATGAAAGATGCTAGAGGGCCAGTGAGGGTCTGGAGCAAAGACAGAACACATCTCACTCCATGCTATGCTTGGCCATGCCCCCAACCTTGTAAAAATGTAAAAGAAGATTTTGCAACTATTTTTTGAAACTTGTTGACAGACCATTGCTTGCTATATGTTTTACTCACATAAAAAATGACTGAGACAGTTTAATTTTTGTTGCCACCATCTGCATTACTGCATTTTATATTTTTGCATTTTTACATTTTAATTTTTGATTATTGGTCTGAATTTTGAGAACTTGTGGAGCCAAATAGAAACAAGAGTAGTAGACAACAACAGCAGCTTTATTCGGTTCAAAGACCATCAAAGCAAACACAATACAATAACATAATAACAATTAATAAATAATGATCTCATTTAAATACAAACATCAATATCTGAATAATAAAAAGATAAAAGCTGGTATGCATAAATACCTAAAATCATAAGATATAAGATAAGGTCATGTAAATTTAGGCTAATTTTATATTAAAAAAATTACGGCGTATATGCCATGCTGCCACTAGAAATTTGCTAACTGCGAGGATCAGATCATAGGATCTGTGGGTTTTTAAAATCCTTATTGTAGCATTACAATTATTAAGACTCAATTCTTGGCATATTTTACGAATCCATTTTGCCCGTGGATTGGAATAAACAGGACAAAAAAACATAAAGTGCTCAACGGTTTCAGTAGCTCCACCACATGCAGGGCACAAATCTGTACTGGTAGACTGGCCGCATTTGCTGGTCAGGGACACTAAGGGCAAAGTTCCTAACCGGAATCTTACATATGGACTTTTGCCCAATAAGTTAGTTATAATGTCTAGATAGGGTTCGTACTGGGGCAGCCATTTAAAATCAAAGCAGCTGTTGATTAAACGGCCGTGGGATTTACAAGTTATATAATGATACCTGATGTATGACCAGTACACTTTTTTTAGAATGTTTTTATGGAGTCTTTCTAATTTATGAGGATTTTCCCAGTAGTCAGCCAAACCTAATAATCGAAGCCAGTTACAAACATGCCTGATCCAGGGGATTGTTGCAGCGTCCTTTCTTTTCAATAAATCGAGTAAGGATACTTTAAAAATAAACAGCTCGGGGGTAGTCCACAGCCTTATCCAATAAATTAAGGGTCTCAGGGTAATTATATCGGCTACTCGTTTTAGCCCTAAGTCTAAAAATAGCAGGGTCAAGGGAGTACTACGGGGGCACGCAACCAGTACTCTAGCAAAAGTATTTTCACCCATTGTTATCTTATTGGAATTGCTGTTGCCCCAAACTTCCGCACCATACAGAGCTGCTCCCTGTGCCTTAGCTATGTAAGTTTGAATCGCTGGGAGTACTGCCTTAGTTGAGGAACTCTGATAGAAGCGGAGTATCGTTGCTGCTCTATGCTGTAAGAGGCCTGCGCTCTTAAGGATCTGATCCTCCCAAGATAGTTTACTAGATAATTTAATACCCAGATAATCTATAGAGTTAACCTTGGTTAATGGAACCCCATCAATTTTGATGGAACATCTTTTACTGGGACCTGAGTGGAGCACCAATAATTTGGTTTTACTTACGTTAACCTCCAATCCATATTCACTACAGAAGTGATTGAATTTATCAACTAGGATCTGCAATCCCATTGGGGTTTTGGAGATAAGAAGCGAGTCATCCGCAAAAAGAGGGATAGGTATTTTTTGGGCATCCAACGAGGGGGCATCATTTTGGCAAGAAGTCATGTGTTTCACCACCTCATTAATGAATAATGAGAATAATAGGGGGGCGAGCACACAACCCTGACGAACACCCCTTTCTGTTGGAATTTTTTCAGTCAGTTTGCCTTGGTTTCCCCATCTCACTTGCGCATAAGTGTTTTCGTGGAGTCTCTTTATCAAAAGTAATATATCATCCGGGCCCCCATCTTGCCCAATACTTCCCACAGCTTGGCTCTAGAGACCAGATCGAAGGCAGATCTTAAGTCAATAAAGGCTACGTACAAGTGCATTTTGGCAAGAACTACATATTTCCAGCGTAGTACTGCAAGCCTAAAAACCTGGTCCACCGTACTAGTTTTTTTCCGGAAGCCTGCCTGTAGAGGGGAGAGAATCTGATGGTCATCAACCCAATTAGTTAACCTCTGAAGGAGTTGTTTCGCAAATATCTTTTGCATGATATCTATAAGGCTAATTGGCCTATAGTTAGTTGGTAAAGTAACGTTGCCCTTCTTGTAAAAGGGTATAATTTCTGCCCCCTTCCATGTTTCCGGGATTGACCCTCCTGCAGCAATGCTGTTCGAAATTGCATTTATGTACCATGTCCACAGGTTTAGTTCAGATCTATATATATCACCTGGTAGCTTATCTGGGCCTGGTGCTTTGCCTGGTTTGAGGGAGTTTATGGCTTCAAGAGTGTCTTCCATAGAAAAAAAAGATATAATTGCTGCTAGCAGCACCAGCTCCCCCCCAATACAGACTGACTAGAACTGTGCTCTGGTCTTACGGGGGTGAGGTACCCCGGCAGCTGACAATACATCCACTGGCTTGGCATAGAGAACAGAAAAATGCTCCACCCAACTTTCAGGTTGTATATGTTTAGCGGGGGTAATCCTGCCTCCTGTTTCTCTTTTTGCCAGAAGTTCCCAAAATAACGTATTATTTGTTCTTGCAGAAACTAATAATTCCTGCCATATATGATCCTCCCACTTCTTTTTTACCTGGGTTGTAGTTGCTTTATATTTGTGTCTAGCTAATTGAATCTCCTCCTGGGAACCGGTAATAAGCGCTGTTTTTAGACCAGATTTAGCACTGGAACAGGTTTCATTAAACCATCCACTATGTCCCCTTCCCCTCCTATTTAACCTGATTCTTCCCTTTTTATAAAAGAACTTCTGCAGTTGCTCAGTCAATTTAACATGAATGTCAAGAATCAGAATATTATCTGCATCTTGGTCCTCATATAGTGCCAGGTTATCAATGAAGGCTTGATAAATTCCTCTCATTGCTTGGGGGTTGGACATTACTTTTGGCCATGTTACCTTAGTAAAATTGCTGGTCCAACGTGGAGGGGGGACCTCAGTAAGTAAGGTGTTTGTTGTTCTCTAGAACATTTCCCCTGATAATGTAAGTAGCAAGGGGAAGTGATCACTCTCACATCTTACTTCTACTTCCATATCCCTCAAGTGTGGCCATAATCTGACGTCCACCAGGATATAATCAATTGTACTTCTAGATATTCCCTGTTTAAAGGTCGGGGCTATGTTTGGGTCAGCAGGTGTCCTGCCATTACAGGCCCTTAGGCCAAATTTTAGACATAGTGTGGCCAACTGTGTGGCCACGCAGGAACGTAAACAGGGCCGGGTGCAAGTTAATGGAGGTATCCCCCATAGCTCGTCTTCTTCGTCGGTTAGACCACTGAGCAGGGGAGATGGTTCAAAAGCACAGTTCAGATCACCAGCTATAATCAATAGACAAGATGAATGTAGGGTTTCTAAGAAACTGATCAGTAAAGTCAATGTCTGGGATTCAGTACTGCGCCTAACAGATCGTATATATACATTGATAATAATGATAGTAAGACCTTGATTGAATTTTATTTGTGTGCCCATTAAATCGGGAGAGTCTATTTCCAGTGTCTGGAAGTTGCATTGTAAATTTTTGTTAAGGCATAACAGAAGCCCACCCTTTGCTCGACCCATACCCTTCTCAGGGGGTATAGCGGGAACAAAGAGGGAAAGAACTCCATCGATATTCATTGCTCCCTCTGCCCAGGTTTCTTGGAAAAGGCAAATGTCTACGTCTTTAATGAAAGAGACCCATTCGGGGTCATCCAATTTCTTTTCAAGACCTGCTACATTCCAAGACATTAGAACCATCAAAGTATTTCCTGTTTTTTCCTCAAATAATAACCGTCCTGTATCCCTCTGGTCCAGGACGTAAGCACTAATATCCGACAATAAGCTCCTATCACTCTCATTGAAGGTCTCATTAGGGGCCGAAATATCGTTAGGCAGTCACATGGAATGTAACTGTGGAGGGGGGTTAGTGATTAACTTAGATGTGCTACCTCTACAAGCACTGTTTGAATCTACTGATGAACGAGAATTAGGGGAGTTCGACGTAAACTTTAACCTTAACCCCCCACCCTTGTTTACCCCATTCAAATAGGTACGGGTGTCAAAATCTTTAAGGTGGGTACAAGGGTCTTATCTACAAAGTGGATGGTAATTTTGTCAAGGTTGGTGTCAGGGTCACAGCTTCTGACTACTGCCTGGATATCTGAATGAATGATGGAAAGGCAATTGTGCCGAAACGCAGCCAATGAGTAACTTTGTTTATCAGAGAGTCCTGGATCTCAGTTAACCCTAAGGGTAATTTTGGGACATCTACCAGGAAGATTATGTTATCACCACTGTCCCTGTCCTGTTCCAACAACGTGTTCCCCGCACCATCCTTTTTATTACAATTTTGGGGAGGATTAACTGACCTTAAAAGCAGAGGAGAAGCTATGGTCACTAACTCAACTGCAGTCGAGGGGTCATACCTCTTTACCCTTCCTCCCTTTTTATCGCCGTACGGATAGACTTGATTGGTCGTCCCAGGCCTTGGGTTACTGCTACTTCTGTTGGTTCTAGCAAGCAGTTCCCCATGACTCAGATGATCAATGTGATCAGACGGCCCGTCCTTTATACCTAGAATGGGTGAGATCCCACAGGCCAATGGGGGGGATATCCCTCTTGCCAAGGATCCCGACAATGAGTTACTTGCTTTTAATACTTCATTCCCCTTATCCTTCCCTCTGCCCCTTTGGCATTCACATCTACATTGACAAGATAACTTCCCCTTGATTAAATTTGTTAGGGCCAAGACCATCTTAAGGCCCTTATTTATACTTTTTGGTGCAAAACTGCACTAACGTAGTTTTGCACCAAAAAGTTTTGCACCAGCTTGCACCATTTTTTAGCACCAGCTGGGCACCATATTTATGGAATGGTGCAAGCGGTGCAAAGGGTAGGCTAGCTTAAAAAAAAATGACATTAGGCAGGTTTGACTCAAAATAAATGATTCTGACCGGATTAGCATCATTTTTTGACGCTAAGGGGCATATTTATACTCTGTTTACACTGAATTAGCATCATTTTTTTTTTTACTCTAATTCAGTGCAAAACTAACTCCATATTTATACTTTGGTGCTAGACCCGTCTAGTGCCAAATTTATGGAGTTAAAGTCATTTTTTGGAAGTGGAAACCTACCTTGCCTTAATGAGATGCACGGTAGGCGTTCCCGTGCAAAAAAATGACTCTATGGCCTTAACGCCATATTTATACTCCCATGCAAAAATGGTGCAAGGGAGGGAGTAGGGGTAAAAAAATGGGGCAAAGCTTGCTTTGCCCCATTTTTTAAAGCCTGGGTCAGGGCAGGCGTTAGGGGACCTGTGGGCCTATTTCCATGGTGGAACACCATGGAATAAGCCCACAGGTGCCCTCCCAGGCCCCAGGTGCACCCCCACCCACACCAGAGGGACTGCGGAGGATGGGGGACCCTATCCCAGGTAAGTACAGGTAAGATTGCATTTAATTTATTTTATTTTTTTAAGTGCCATAGGGGGCCCTGCAATGGGCATGGTAGGTTTAGCACCATAAAATGACGCTAATCTGGTTAGAGTCATTTTTCTTTTACTCTAACCTGCCTAAAGTCATTTTTTGGTGCTAAACCCTCTTCTTCTATACTGCCAGCCCCACCCGACTATAGTATTTTTTTTTTACTCTAGCCTACCCTTTGCACCAACTTGCACCATTCCATAAATATGGTGCCTGGCTGGTGCACAGAAATGGTGCAAGCCGGTGTTTAACTTTTTGGTGCAAAACTGAGTTAGTGCAGATTTGCACAAAAAGTATAAATAAGGGCCAATATTTTGTAAGTTTGCACCACTTTTGCGTCAAAAAATGACGTTAATGCAGCGCAAAAAAAGTATAAATCAGGGCCTTGGTGCTAGACGGGTCTAACACCAAAGTATAATATGGAGTTAGATTTGCACCGAATTAGAGTTAAAAAAATGAAGCTAATTCGGTGCAAACAGAGTATAAATATGCCGTAGAGTATAAATATGCCCATAAAAATGGCGTTAAGGCCATAGAGTAATTTTTTGCACGGGAACACCTACCTTGCATCTCATTAAGGCAAGGTAGGTCTCCACTTTCAAAAAATGACTTTAACTCCATAAATTTGGCGCTAGAGTGGTCTAGCACCAAAGTATAAATATGGAGTTAGTTTTGCACCGAATTAGAGTTAAAAAAAAAATGACACTAATTCGGTGCAAACAGAGTATAAATATGCCCAAAAGTTCTTCCACTCTCTGTGCAAATATGGCCAAATCTGTTCTACTGAGTTGTGGTACCGATTTTCCTAGGCCATAAGGGAGACTATAAGGACTGTCAACAGGGATAACAGTTCTTGATGAGCAGGATAAGTCTCCCTTTTCCATCAGCGTCTCAAAGCGATTGGAACACGGTATACTGGGGACCAGTCTAATCTCCGGGCTTGGCGGGTAAGAGTGAGACTTCCCCAACTCGTGAGAAGGACACTTCTGGGGTGCCGTTGATCTAGATGCATTGCTTGTTGGGATCAACTTGGGTACCACCAAGGGGGATTTGGAGGGATCTTGGCTTTTCCTGCCTTCAGGCACAGATGCATTATCAGTAGGACAGCTTCTTCCCTTCGTTTTAAATATTTTCGGGATTTTCTTGCGCTTGGTCGGACTCTTCTTTGGGACTCTCAAGCCTGGAGAATGAGCACTTAATATAGTCTCAACTTCTTCAAAAAGTAAATCAATAGCTTCAAATGCATTCCGGCCACTTGGGGGGACATGGTTAGTTGGTTTGTCAGGCCGTTTTTTTGCCTTCTTAATCCCCTTAGTTGATGTCGGCATATCCACAGCCTTTCTTTTCCCCATGGTATATGGGCGATAACAATATCAAGGGTTAGTATAATAAACCTTACTTGTATACTTTCCTTCACTACTGCAAGATGGTTGGCCCTGCCCTGGCCTCTTCTGGGGAATGACGGGCGAAAACAGGCCCGTCTTGGCCCGGTCTTCATCCGGGCGAACGCCCGCGTGTGTCCCGCTGCGCGTGCTACCGCAATGTTTATATGGCCCACAGGAATGGAGAACACCTGGGGGACGTAGGCCCACCCCATGTTAGGCAGTCAGGCAGAGTCTAGTGCGTGTCCCGCTACGCATGCTACCGCAATGTTTATATGGCCCACAGGAATGGAGAACACTTGGGGAACGTAGTCCCAAGCCAGATTAGTCAGTCAGGCAGAGTCTAGCACATGTCCCGCTGCGAGTGCTACCACGATGTTTATATGGCCCACAGGAATGGAGAACACCTGAGGAACGTAGTCCCACCCCAGGTTAGGCAGTCAGGCACAGTCTAGCATGAGTCCTAGAAGAGTAGTAAACTTAGGTACATCTGCATAGGAGTTTTACTTGTGACAGTTATCCTGATGAATGCATTGTTTATTGGATTGAGCATACCTACACCTTCAGAATCAGGAAATGTAGATCAACACGTATTCAGAGTTGCCAAGTTCCTACTGATAATAGAATGCATACACTAGATGATAAGGAGTTCCATGTGGACAGTTCAAGAAGAGGACTTTCTTCAAATAACTATAGGAAATTGCTTTATGAGTACAGTGATACGATGGAAGTAAAGAATTTCTACATCTGTACACAATTGCCTACATCAGATAGTGAGGGAATCACATATCACAGTGTTCCCTTAACATATGGTATTTCATGTAGTTTGTTAATGATCCTTTTGTATGCAGGAACATTTTCACGACAATTATTTCAATCCAGAACAACGACGTCAGAACAAGGATTTGCATGAAGCCCGAAGTCAGAACACTGAAAAAGGTTTAACAACACGTAATTAAACAACCACTGCCTTAACAACAATTCTGGCTGAATAACAAATGCCTGAACCACGATTTTTTGGGTAATTTTATGTATATAAATATATGTTTTATTTAAAAGTTATTTAGATTTTGTTATGAAACTGCAATACATATATATATATATATATATATATATATATATATATATATATATATATATATATGGATTTACATAATATATATATATATATTTATATATATAAATATATATATATATATTTATAGTTATACATAAATATTTAATTATGTATATATATGTACACTTTAATAAATTGTAAACAATATTTAATTTGGGAAGAAATTTAATAGTTTTGATTGTAATAATTTTATTTTATTTTAAATGTAAGGTGTTAATTGTAATACACATGGAGTATTATATGTAGATTTTAATTAATATTTTTTTGTAAAAGTTACATTTTCGGCACTTTTCTTACTTTTATACTTTCAATAAGGAATGGGATGGAAGGGATATAGGGGTTATAGGTGGGGAAGTGTATTAAAACTCAAGTAATAATTTTTATTTTTCAGAATAATTTTTTGAAATAATTTCCTTTTTTATTTTGTTTTAATGTTATATTGTTAAATAATAATGTGGAATTTTAGGGGGCATTATTTAAAATTTTTGGAAGAGTGTAAAACAAAAAAAGCTGAGAGAAAAATTGCATCACTTTCATTTAGGGATGGGATGAAAGAGGTACGGGGTAATAGGTGGGGGAGTGTATTAATAATTAAGTATTAATTGTAATACTTGAGTATTATTGTGTATTACATTTGAATTGATTTTATTATGCTAATGCAATTATTTGTGAAATATTTTTAAAGCAACTAAAGTATTCAGAAATATGTTAATAAGCAACATGTTGGCTATGAATTGTGAAATGTAATTATACAAAAAATTTATTATATAATCTGAGTATTATTTGTTCCAGGTAACATTATTAATACTAGGGTATACTTTTTTTTGTCAAATACTTTTTTATGGGGTATAAATCTATGAAGTTCAGAGAAAAATTCACCGGTTTCATCTATGGGCGATATGCATGGGATACCCGGGGAATGGTTGGAGAGGTGTATTAATACTGAGGTATTCATTTTATTAACTGAGTATTATTTTTCATGAGTTTGAAACTCATTTGATTTTAGTTTTATAATTATTTGTCCAATATTTCCAAATGCAAAATAATTGTGCAAGAATAAAATACTTAATAACATATTTGTTTTGAATTGTGAATTATAATAATGATAAGAAAAACAATTGCACTATCAGCGAATTTTTTGGAGGGATATCCAATGTAAAGCTTAAATAAAAATAGCTCCACTTGTTTATTAGGGATGGGATACAAGGAATACAGGGGTAATGGGAGGGGGACTGTTTTAATACTCAAGTATTAATTTTAATACTTGTGCATAATTTTTTAGTGATTTTATATTTATTTTATTTTGAATTATTTTAAATTATTTGTAGAATATTTCTGAAAGCCAATTAAATATGTGTTAGTGTAATATTTAATAACATATTTGGTATGAATTGTGAATTGTAAAATAAATAGGGTTAACACGTTAACAGAGTATTATTTGTTAACAAATGTTTATTTTTTTATTTTTTTTATTTTTCTTTACAAAAATTTAAACAAATAATACTTTTGTAATATATATGTTTAAAACAACACATTTATGTAACTTTAATTAAGCAATAATATCATTTTATTTCATTGCAAATCTCAATTTTAAAAATTGAAGATACTACTTTCAGCTTACTCAAAAATGTTCTTTAATGTATTTTTAAAAAACATATGTATTTATTTAAAAAATACTAATATGCACAATGGAATTGTGAATGATAATAGTAATAAAGTAATCACATTAACAGAGTATTAGTTATATACATTATTTTTTATATTAAAATGAAAAAAAGTACAAAAGTTAGACTTTTTTTCATTATTACAAATACATTTCTGAACATTAATTGAAGCAATAATAACATTTTATTTCTTTGTAAACACTTTTTTTTAAATGAATTTTTTTTCAGATTTTTTTAAAAAAAAATGTATTATTAAAGAATTTTTAAATACTTCAAAAAATATATTTATTCATGAAATATTTGTTACTAATATTTACATTTTTTGCCCACATTTAATTTAATTTTTTTAACACTTTTGGTGGTATTTTTCACTGTTTCCAATTGTTTTCAATGAGCAAGATAGTCATTTTTCTATTTTCGCAGTTTCCCTCTTTCGAAGTGGTTTAGCGTCTCTTTCTTTAGTCAGTGGAGCTTTGCGGTCAAGCTGGGATGCAAGGACAAATCTCAGACGGGTAAGTCATTACTAAAATGTTATTTTACGTATTTACAAGGGTATCGTTATTGTAGCTAGAGAGAAAAGATGTAGTTATAAGGTAGGGAATAGGATTTTGAAGGTATATATTTTTAACCTTTATTTTTTATTCCCATGCAGGTTAGTTTTGGAATACTAAATGGAAGCGGTTTAAGAATTTATTTTTAGCAGTGGCAGCAACATGAAAAGAATAACACTGTTGTTTAAGAATAAAAACGTGCAGTTTCTGATTGTTAACCATGTCTTTTTAACTTAACGGTTTGCCGAATGCTATGTTTTTTTTTACCTTTGTTATTCCATTTTTTAAAAGCTACGTGTTTCTTTCTTTTACTAATAACATTGTGTTTTTTTTTTCTCCCATGTTCATGTCTTTTTTCTGTTTTATGGCGATGTTATGGTTTTAACCATGCTGTTGATAAAGTTATTTATCTTTTAATGGAAATTCGAACATCTTTCCCACAAACTATTGGGCACTGATATAAATTTGGAGTATGGAAAAATGATTTTTAATTTATGTTAATAAAGTGCTTTTTTCCCAGACAATGATTTTTTTTCATACTTTTAGTGTGGGGAACTTTAATTATTTACTGGGTTAATAATATTATTTTTTTCTAGTGAGAAAAGGCTATTCTACCTCCCTTTAGTACAGGAACTCTACAGCAAGAGAAGGACTGATACTTTCATCATCGTGTAAAGAAATTAAATTAGCTGAAGATAGGAACCCAAATTTATTTATAGTCTAGTTAAATTTTTTTGCTCGAAAAAATCAATTTAATTCTTGTTACAGTTAAAACTGGCAAGTAATTTACATAGAGGTTAGTATCAGTTTGCGCAGTTTTGCGTCAAAAAGCATAGCGCCGGCTTGCGCCATTCCAGAGCGCCAACCACGTGCCAAATTTATGGAATGGCACAATCCGGCACAAAGGGTGGGCTAATGTCATGGAAAAGAACATTAGCTGGGTGGGGGTGGGGGTGGGGGCGGCGGTATGGGAGAATGGAGTTTTGCACCAAAAAATTATGTTAGGCTTGTTAAAGTTAAAAAAAAAGATGACTCTAACCAGCCTAGTGTCATTTCTTGACGCAAAACCACCCAGACCACATGACTCCTGTCTTATAAAAGACAGGAGTCATGCCCACCACCCCAATGACCAGCACAAGGGACAAGGGTCCCCTGGGCATGGCCATTGCACCCAGTGCCATGTAGGGGGGCCAATTTCAGGGCCCCGATGGAACTTTAAAAAGAATTGTAGATACTTACCTCCACTTACCTATACTTACCTGGGATGGGGTCCCCCATCCTGTGGTGTCCCTCTGGTGTAGGTGGGGGTGTTCCTGGGGCTTGGGGAGGGCACCTGTGGGGTCTTTCCATGGTGTTTCACCATTGAAATGGGTCCACAGGTCCCATAATGCCTGCCCAGACCCAGGTGTTAAATAATGGCCCTAAGCAGGCTTAGCACCATTATTTAGGCCCGCCTCCCTCCCTTGCACTATTTTTGCATGGGAGGATAAATAAGGGGCTAGGGCCTTAGAGTCGTTTTTTTGGATGGGGGTACCCACCCTGCATCTGACTGACGCACGGTGGGTTCACGCATCCCTTAGATTTTTCTTTACCCAATAAGAAGATTCTTGGCAGAGCTTCTGAGATGCTGAGACCTTCCCTTTTTACTTACTTTTTGCTAACCTTAGTTAGCTAATTTTTGCCCCAGATTTTGTTTTTTCAAAATATTTTTGTCCTTTATTTCCCTTTTATTTTTTGACTCTGTTTTGTAGCCCAGCACATGTCAATTAATGACTTGCTACATATGGAGATTCTCTTGGCTTAGCTACCTAACTTAGATGCAATCCAGTAGCACAGTGAGCATGGGAACCACATCTGGGCATACCCTTCCCACTTAGGGCAACAAAGTGAGGAGGCTATTGACCTCTTAGGCAGCATCTCTGTAGGCCAGACTGTGGTTGTGAATGGCATTCAGGGGCTTCACACACAAAGAAGCACAAGCATACAAACCAAAAATAGACAATATTAACACTACACCCACAAGCACCACAACCACCACCACACTCACAACCATCATACTCACCACCACACCCACAAGCACCACAACTCCCACCACACCAGCAAGCACCACAACCACCAGCACATTCACAAGCACCACAACCACCAGCACAGCCACAAACACCAGCACACCCACAAGTACCACAACCATACTTACCACCTCAACAGCACACTCATCCAAACATATTCACACAAAGGCACACCTACATGCAAAACCCAAAGGCACACACTCACCTGAATACCAAACACCTGCCAACCCACACACACCCACACTTGCACCAGATCCACATACAACTGCAAAACATATAGACAAAAGCACCACAACCACACTAACCACCTCAACAGCACACTGACCCAAACAAGCACACTCACACAAAAGCACAGCCACAACAACACCCAGGAAACCCAAATGCATGCACTCACCTGAACACCAAACACCTGCCAAAAAACCCACACCCAAACATACACAACATACATAATTCCCACATGCAACTATAAAACATACAAACACACACCCATCAGCCACTCCGGCTCTCTCTACCTCCCAAACCCAATACTCTCCCACCCCCCCTACCCATACGCCTCTTGATTTCATGTCTTACCTGTCCATAACCCCTGTCAAGCTTAAACCCACCCCTCCCAAGAAAGATCATTGAGGTGCCTGCTATGTGCCCAGTAGATGCCCCTTCCTGAGGAGGTTACCTTTTGGCAGTCTGTTTGGGGGGCAAGTTCTGGGCAACAATGTCACAGACTGTTGCTGTGTATTGTGTTTATAGTCCCTTTATATATGTATGCATTTTAAATAAATTTGAGAGAAGTATCCCATTTGAAAAACAAATAATTTTATTTATACAAAGTTTGTCCTGATATTATTAAACGGATACAATTCATTGATTAGTAACAATGTTAAAGTTGAAAATGTGAGATACAAATTCTTACTTACATTTATGACAGTAAAGACAAAAGCTTTTTTAAATAACATATTTGTATTATGCAAACATTAGTGATTAAAATTTGTAATGGACATAGACATTTTGGTATACCCATTCATCATGAGGATGGATACTTACACCAAAAGTGAACTTTTTTAAAGTGTCAATACAGGTGTGTTTAGTTTAACTTGATAAGAGATCAAAATAAACACATATGTATTACACCTTGAAAAACTGAGAGTAAACTAAAATTTTATATCATAGAGAAAATGCACCAGACAATGGGAAATGAGACATTAATGAATATTTAAGATGTTTTAAGTTTAAAAGTAACATTGATTTTACATTTGCTGTAAACAAATGTGTTGCCTTGTCTAGTGCAATTTCAACATTTTAATACATTTAAAATATTCCAACAATGTATAATGCATATGCATGTGATTTGATTGTTTAAGGAAAATGATTAAACACACCTGTATAGACAAATTTTGAATTTAGGAGTAATGTCAACTTTTGTGTAGGTGCCCATTATCCTAAAGGCAGTTTCCACCAAATTTGTAAAGAAAATGAAATTATGCACGTATGTCTATTTAGATTTGTTAAAAGACCACATTACTCACATATGCATTGTACATTCATAAAATATTGTTTGTAAGAGTGAATAAAAAATGCATGAGTACAGAGCTAATGTAAGCACAAACAATTCAAAAGCTAACATCTAAAAACTGTAGCTAACCTTCGATTCCGGTGGATACGGGGTTGATGTGCTTCACTGGGTGCAGTGCCACTTTTCTTAAATCAGGCTCCAAGGGTTTGGCGGATGGGTTCCTCAATCACAAATGTGACAGATATCCCATCTGCTGTATTACAAATACTATAGGATATAATGGACACGTAGTATGACAGACTGGACATCCGTCACATTTGTGATGATATATCCATTGCAATGGAGATGCAGTATGGTCCCCGCCAATATAATGGTCTGTCCATTGAATGTATATGCAGGTGGACCATAGTTTGGCAATGGCCAAAACTATTCCATCTCCACCATGGCCAAACTTCTCATACTGTACGACGGAGTAAGGACCACTGGAGAATTGACTATATGTCCACCCACCCAATATAAAAAGGGAGAAAAATAGACATTTTTACTGCCCCTCACCTCCAGTCAAACCCTGGAGGTAAGAGGCAGTAAAAAATGAAAAATGCCCCTGTTGCCATAAAGATACTCTCATGGTGAGGGGGTATTGATTTTTTTATCTTCAATATGAAAAACCCACTTTAGGGTTTTGTTACTGAAAATAAAAAAAAATGAAACTTTACCATACCGCTCCATCATGTTTGACGGAGCCATATGGCAAAGTTCCAATACATTCGCAGAAAACCTCTTGGTGGTGGTTCCTGGCAATGATAGAAGTGTCCATTGATCTGACGGACATTTGAAATTTGGCATGTCGATTCTCCATCAGGACAATGGAGCATTTACGGAATATTATCTGTCCACCAAAATATATATAAGCCCCTGAGTCAGAAAGTAAAATCGTTGACTGGGAAAAACACATTTGGTATACCTGCTCCACAATCCATCAAATCATCCTGAGAATATGCTGTGTTCGGGGTCAACCATAAATAGGCCCATATTTATACTTTTTTTAGCACTGCATTTGCTCCGCTTTTTGGCGCAAAAGCGGTGCAAACTTACAAAATACAACTGTATTTTGTAAGTTTGCACCGCTTTTGCGTCAGCAACTGACGCAAATGCGGCTCTAAAAAAAGTATAAATATGGGCCATAGTGACTATTAAATAGCCCTTTACTTTTTCTTTGTGCTTTTTTCATTGTCTTCAAATGTCATATCTTTGGTTCCCCTTATTGGATTTTTCTTCTTTTGGTGTCATTTTACTCATTACATTTTTCAATATTTTTACTTTTATAGTGGTGGGTTTTTATTGTGCTGGGCTTTGGCCTTTTTTTACTGCTAAATACTTTTTCCTACATTAGGCTTGTCTGATCCGTGCCATGATTACCTATAGCTTGACCCAAGGTTATTTTACCCTGAGAATGTGTGGTTGTATTCCTAGTGATGGGCTCACATCCACCTCAAATATTAGCCCACCTCGTTACACCCATGATTCCAGTCTTTTGAAACCATTTTGGTGAAGCTCTTCCCATCAGCACCTAATAGAGCTATAAAATGCTAGTTATTTTTTTCAGGTGGTCCACTCTCATTGCTTATATATTGGCTGACAATTAAAATTACTCTTCTTTGCTTAAAATGTGCCTTAGTTGAAATCAAGGGTCTTTCTCTCTAGTTCTAATACTTCTTTTGTACACCTATTTTTCATATTCCTATTTGCAATACCTCTACTAACAGATATGTAAAGTTTCAACAGTCCCTTTCATATAGGTTTGTTTGATCTAATTGCTAGTTTTCAATTGCCTTTGTTCGCTGCTGTTTGTATTGCTGAAACAACATCTGATAAATAAGAAAATGATTGTGTTTCCATGTCCTAACAGTAGAAGGGAGTTGTTAAATATGCACCTCCAGTTTTAAACAGAGGACCTCATTACGAGTTTGGAGGTCCATCGACCACCATGGTGGCGGTCGGACCGCCGTATTACGAATCATGCTGGCCAATGAAGCAAAGACAGCCACGGTTCAGCCTGCACCACCATGCAGCACAGACAGCCACGGTCACAAGGCAGCATTAACAGGCTGGTGGAGCCAATGTTTCCGCCAGACACATTATGAGGTTGCACACCGTCAGTGTGACCATGGCTGTCCACCTACCACATCCCACCAGTTGGAAACAGATAGTATTAAGAGAGACAATCACCTGCAGACAGCTTTACACATCCAATGCCACTATGGAAACCATCATGCATGTCGTTACACTGTTGTTGATCATCGTTGGAGCACAAAATCAATGCTGCCGTGGGTGCAACCAATTCTAAGTACTTACACCTAACTGTGTAATTTCTTGTAATAACAGATTGTAGCGCCATCGTCCATATTGGGGTCACACTACGGGCACCAAGTACACTTATCATGTACACATCCAAATCATATATAAGGATGGATACATTCACAATCAAAATATGTCCCCTTTGGGCAGGTCACTCCCACAGCAACACTACACAAAAACACACATCTCAGGCACAGGGATAGTGAAGGCTATACAACATTTTCATATCACCAACAACACGCAAACTTCACATCTAGAGATGCAACTCACACACTCACATTCCACACAGGCCATGGACTGTTGTCACATACAACACACACGTATTGATGTGGCATGTAAAGCAAACACCTCACCCATTAAACAGCCCTGCAAGGGACATACATATCACACACATTACAGCATAATAGAAGGACAATGGCATGTACTATAGACAGGGAGACAAATCAAATCAAATCAGGGTTTATAAAGAGCAACTACTCACCTGTAAGGGTCTCAAGGCACTAAGGGGGTTTATCCCCTGAGCTTCAGTCAAAGAGGCAGGTTTTAAGTTTTAAGATCCTTCCTGAATTGAGGTAGAGATGGTGACTGTCCGAGGTACAGAAGCAGGGTGTTCCCGCTCTTTGCCGCGAGGTAGGAGCAGGATCTTCTACCAGCCGAGGTCTTCTGTATGTGAGGTATGGTGGCTAGTGCTTGTTGAGTGGAGCAGAGAGGCTGGTGTGGGAGTAGAAGGTGATGCTGTGGTTGATGTACGCAGATCCTAAGTCGTAAAGGGCATTGTAAGCATGGATGAGGAGCTTAAAGCTAATTCTTTTCTCGATAGGAAGGCAGTGGAGGTCTCTTAGGTGATTGGAGATATGTTTGAGGTGGGGAATGTCCAGAATGTGTCTGGCTGAGGCATTTTAGATATGCTGTAGTTTCTTCAGTTTCTTCTGGGTGGTACCGGTGTAAAGAGCGTTGCCATAATGAGTCTGCTGGTAACCAGGGCATGGATTATGGTTTTGCAGCAGTCTTTTGGGATCCATTTACAGATCTTCTGGAGAAGTCAGAGTGTGTGAAAGCAGGAGGATGCAACTGAGTTGACTTGGTAGGTCATGGTGAGCGATGAGTCCAGGATGAGGATGCGTGCAGGGTTTTTTGGGGTGGGGGTTGCCAATGGTTGATGGCCACCAGTTGTCTTCCCAGGCTGATGTGGATGGTCTCAGGTTGAGGATCTCTGTCTTGTCAGAGTTGAGCTTCAGGCAGCTGTCCTTCATCCAGGAGGTTTCATATCCAATCCCATTGTGGAAATTCTTCTTACCAATAGTGGGGTCTTCAGTCAGTGAGATGATCAGCTGGGTAGACAATGTTAAGCCCATGGTCCCTAACAATGGATGCGATCGGGCCATGTGGATGTTGAAGATTGTGGGGCTCAGGGAGGAGCCCTGTGGAGCTCGGCAGCTGATCTCTGTAGGTTCAGACAGGTATGGCAGGAGTCTGACTCTCTATGTTCTGCCAGACAGGAAGGAGCATATTCATTCTAGGGCCTTTCCCCGGATGCCGGCTTCATGGAGCCTGGAGCAAATGGTGAGGTGTGAAACAAATAGACAAAGAACACTATGCTAACAATAACTGCACAATAGGGATCCGGGCATCAGGAGCACTCAGGGAAGTAGGCTGCACTGGGACACATATCACTTTGCACATGCCCCTCAAACAACATGTGCACAGGACATGTGTCAGAGGGACAGACAGTACTCGGCCCAAATGACATGCCCATCTGCACAATGTGGAAGTGGAAGCCAACAAAACACCTACAACTCCAACTGCATGGGACATACCTCTGCATGAAATAGCTGCAAGGGTCACACAGCTGAATGGACACATGGACAGTCTAATGCAAACAAGTTAGCTGAATTGAACACACTCCATATCTGCACAAACAAAAATTAAGCTGACACACATCAAATGAATACATAATCCATATTAGGGGGACAAGTCTAACACCATACATGGTCACATCAGACAACACAATATGAAATACTTACCATTCCAAAACATTACCCCGTTTTTTGACAGTACCATTGAATTCACACCCACATATCCTTATACTCAACAACAGTACACAATGCTATGACACCACCATTGCGTTCACACCCACATATAGATACCCTCACATATTCCCTTGCTTTTTGGGACACCAGAACTGCCCACAAAGTCATGTACTGCAAAAAACAGCAAATGGATCAGCAAGCAGACTGAAACACACATAACTGTAGACAGACAACACAAGTCACTCAGGAACAACATTAAGGTAGAAAAGAAATTGCAGGACCAACGTAAAGCCAAAAAAAAGAAAATAACTGTTTGGGTTTATTAACTAAAAACGATTACAGTCGAAAGATCATTGGCCAGTCCATATTCAAGTCAAATAATAGCACAGGTGTTGTGCCTAAACCTGACTCCCAACTGCCATGTAACCTCCAGAAGAGGGGGCATCAAGGGGCAGGCAGAAACCTCAGGGATTATCTGCAGGTGGGGATGGAATTTGGGAGGGTGGTGTTTGGGCTTGGGAGGGTTGGTCTTCTTCTTGGGAGGGGTGGTCCTCTTCTTGGGGGAGAGGTATGGTTGCTTTCAGGAGCAGAGGGAGTCTTGGGGGTGGAAAAGAGGGTCTGGGAGCTGGGTGGGGGCCTCTTAGGTTTGGGACAGGTGGTGGAGGGAACTGGGGAAAGATCCAGGTCAACCAAAAATACCATCTTAGGGACACAGGGTGATCAGGAGAAAGGGGTCAGGATTTGGAGGCCAAAGAAGTGGTTGTCTGCTGTGTTGGTCTGGATGTCGTGGGAGTGTGTTTCTGGGAGGTATGTTTGTGTGTGGTGTGTGTCTGTTGAGTAGGTGAGTGTGTTTGTGTGTCTTGGGGGACTGGGAGGTGGGGGTGCTAGGGGATGGAGCGGTTGATGTGTGTGTGTGTCTGTGGGGGTGGTGACTGCAGGTATGCTGAATGTGGTGGATGCCTATGTGTATGCAGTTGTGGTGTATGCTGGTGTGGTGCTTGTGGTAGATGTCTCGTGGTTTGCTGGAGTGGTGTCTGCGGGTGTGGTGGAATGTGGTGGGTCTGTCACTGACTGTTGGTGTGGTGTCTATGGGTATGCTGGATGTTGTGTGAGTAATGCTGGGTGTGGTGGGGTATCTAGGGAAGTTGTGCATGTGGGAGGCTGTTTGTGTGCGGGCTATGGGTTTTGTGGTGCTTGTATTTGTATGTGCTCCTCTTGTGTGTTGCTGTAGATGCGTGAGGATCTGGCTGTGTTCTTTGGGTATTTAGGCAAAGGGGGTTTGGATTGGGAAGAGAGAGATGGAGGGCGGACAGAAGGTGGGGGGGTGACTGGTTGCTGTCAGTGTGGAGGCCAGAGCCTGAGAAGATCTCTGTAGGCCAGCCATTGCACCACGAATGCCTTCCAGGAATGCATTGGTCTGTTGTAACTGAATTGCCAACCCCTCAACGGCAATCACAATGGCTGACTGACCCACAGAGATACTTCTCATTAGGTCATTAGCCTAATCACTGAGGGCAGCAGGGGTAACAGGGGCTGTGGCAGAGGTGCCTGCGGTGAAGAAGATGCCCACCCTCTGGGTTAGTGGGCACAGCCAACTTGGTGGGGAGCAACAGGAAGGGCAGTGATTGAATGGTGGTGGTGGACAAGGATGGTACTGGGGGATGGCCCTATGGCTCTGACACAACCAGGGAGTGTCCACTGGAGGAAGAATCTGTTGATGATGATGATGATGTTGCAGTCTCCCCTGTGGCACCTCACTCGCCCTCCAGGCCACTGGGTCCCTCTGTGTCAGTGATGTCTTGACCCAAGGTCCCTAGGCCAGATTCCTCCTCACTAGGCTGTGCCCCGTCTCCTTCGCTAGCCGGTGCTGATGCTGCAAATACAAAGAGAAATAGGGTCAACACATGCCCATGATCACACTTGAACAACAGGTCGGATTAGCATACAATACCATGATGTCAAGTAGGCTCCGGCAACAAACTACACCTAAGTGGCCCATACATGTGGCATACCATATGCATGCATGCCAACTGAACTGTCAACAGTAGCCTAGAGGGAAATCAGGATCTCACATGAATAAAATTGCACGGCTGAATTTGTGCAATCACAGTGACCATTCAGCTATTAGGACACACCATCACCATCAAAGCTTTGGCCCATGGAGCAGCCCACAGTCACCTGTTGGCATATCATAATAGGCCAATACAAAATAAATTCCCGCAGATCCCACACAATGTCATGCACACATCTCTTTGTAATATAGGAGATGGCTTAATAATGAGAACTGATGATACAAAGTCATGCCATGTTGATGACAACAGTATAATATCCTGGATAAGGTGACATGGAAACATTTTACAATGTTCAATTCACCAAGTGAAATTTGTCCCACAGAGTCATTGAGGTAGTATTAATGTTGCTCAGATAGGCCACACATTTGGCATGGAAATAGACACGGTAGACATAGGGGGTCATTCTGACCTCGGCGGTAAAAGTCGCTTACCGCCGGCCAGAAGGCCGCCATAACACCGCCGCGGCCGCGGTAAACCGCCACGGTCATTCAGACCCGCAACTGGCAAACCGCCAAAAACCCGAAATCCTCAAAAATCCGCCACACCAAAGGTCAGCGAACAAATGGCGCTGACCAAACCTCCACCGTCACGCCAACAGAAATACGCCCATACCATTCCGACCCACAAATCCAGCCGGCGGTCTTTGAAACGCGGTATTCCATTGGCGGTACACACCGCTGCGGTCAAAATACACACACCCATAGAAAATTCAGCCACATTGGTCAGTTCGAAATACACACACCTGATACACATACTAACACCACTCCCACACACCCAACACAATATAAAACACACACCCACATCACCCACAAGCCCCTACGACCCGAAATCATTGACGAAGGCTAGAGAGAGAGCACAGAAGAGACAATCCCACAACACAGAGGCACACAACACCATCACCCACACAGAATCCACGCACCAAACACCACACACCACCACACGCACCACACTCATCACCACAAACGCCACCCCACACCTCAACCACACCACCCCATGGCACCCCAAAGACACCCCAGGTTCAGTGACGCCGAACTCAGGGTCATGGTGGAGGAAATAGTCCGTGTAGAGCCCCAGCTCTTCGGGGCACAGGCGCAGCACACCACCATTGCCAGGAAGATGGAGCTATGGCAAAGGATAGTGGACAGGGTTAACGCGGTGGGACAGCATCCACGCAATCGGGAGGACATCAGAAAGAGATGGAACGACCTACGGGGGAAGGTGCGTTCCATGGTATCAAGGCACAACATTGCGGTGCAGAAGACTGGCGGCGGACCCCCACCTACTCCCCTAGAATTTACCACGTGGGAGGAGGAAGTCTTCCACATCCTGCATCCTGCATCCTGAGGGCCTCGCAGGAGTAGGCGGAGGAATGGACTCTGGTAAGGCAAATCTACACTACTGCTTCCCACCCCCACCCCACCTGCATGCCAAATCATACCCCCACCCTCACCCCCTCCCCCATCACACCAACCCCTAGCAAAAGGCTCACCATCACAACCCACCCATCCCAACACCAAGCCCTGCATGCGACCCCAAAGCATGGACACCCATCACCAAAGCATGCCCACTGCACACACACATCACCCACACAAGCCACCCTCACAAAAGCCCCCACAAGGAAATGCCTGCACATGGGTACACGGACACCCACCCATCACACGAAATGCCACACACAGAAGCAATAACCATACCTTTATACCCCTGCAGGACCCGAACGCCACCACACTGCCACAGAGGGTCCAGAGATGTCCATCCCACCCCCAGAAGAGGCCCCCAGCGATGACAGCAGCTCTGTCTCCCTGGAGCCAGACGACCAGCCCGGCCCATCGGGGACCTCTGGACAGTCGGTTCCCCACAGACAGCCACAGGCTACACCAGACCCAACCCCTTCTGGGAACACCAGCACAGCTCCCACCCAGCGGGCCCATGCCTCTGTCTCCAGGGCACGTAAATCAGCGGTGTGTCCACCACTACAGGGCACCCAGGTTGACCCACCACCCCAACAACAACAGGGACCTGGGGGCAGTGGTAGTGGGCACACCGTCCAGGGGACAGAGGCCCAGGAACACAGCAGAACTGGGAGGGCTGCTGTGCGACAGGGGGGGGACAGGCCCGGGGAACCAACTCTCCAAGAGGCCCTCTCCTCCATCATGGGAGCATACCACCGCTCCCAGGAGACGATGGCGACGGTACTGGCACGGTTCCAGAAGATCCAGGAACTGCAGGAGGAACGGTAAATGGGGTTCAGGGAGGAACTGAGGAACATCGGTTCCGCAATGGGGACCATCGTCCTGGCCCTTACCCAGATCGTCACCACATTGCGGGACCATGTGGCACCCCAAAGGGCCCCTGTCACTAGCCCAGGCCAGGAACAGCCTACCACCTCCGCCGGCGCTAGTGGACAGGAGGCCCCCACACAACGACAGGCCACCAGAACCCCACTTCCTGCAGAAGAAGAACCACCCCGCAAGCGGAACCTGAGATCTCACAAGAAGACAGAGTAGGATTGCAAGACCCCCGCCAGCCTAAGATACCCCCTGATGTCATCCCACTGTCCCACATTGTCACCCTGTCCAACCTTGAACTGCCCCTGCTCCATCCTTCCACAGGCATATGGACAATGCACCTGTGCGACTGAGAACTGGACTCTGCCATGGACATTACTCCACCCCCACCCATCCCCGCTTCCCAATCATTTACCTATATGTAGCACTTAAAATAAATCACTTATTCCACTTAAATAAACAGGAGTCTGCTTGTATTCTTAACAAATGTATTACACATAACAGTTCAATAATGTCCAGTTACTTTGTGATGACAACATACCAATTTCAATAAGCTTTAGTCCATGGGCAAACAAAGCTGAAGTCAGGCAGTGGGTCATACAGCTCTGAAAAGGGAAGGGAAAGTCACAAATCAGTTAACAGGAACTGGGGGGAAACACAGACAGTGGAGACGCATGAGGCCTCAAGTAAATGTAAATTGGGGTGGCTGTTTCTTACCTGTGTGCTACTGAAAGTATTGTTGTATGACTGTATCCCTGTTGTCCGTGTCGTCCCCGTCGTCTTCCTCCTCTTCACTCTCCACAGGCTCCACAGCTGCAACAACACCACCATCTGGACCATCCTCCTGCAGAAAAGGCACCTGGAGTCGCAATGCAAGATTGTGAAGCATACAGCAGGCCACGATGATCTGGCACACCTTCTTTGGTGAGTACATGAAGGATCCCCCTGTCATATGCAGGCACCTAAACCTGGCCTTCAGGACCCCGAAGGTCCTTTCTATGATCCTCCTAGTTCGCCCATTGGCCTCATTGTACCGTTCCTCTGCCCTGGTCCGGGGATTCCTCACTGGGGTCAGTAGCCACGACAGGTTGGGGTAACCAGAGTCACCAATTAGCCACACACGGTGTCTCTGTAGCTGTTCCATCACATAAGGGATGCTGCTATTTCGCATGACATACGCGTCATGCACTGACCCAGGGAACTTGGCATTTACATGGGAGATGTACTGGTCAGCCAAACAGACCACCTGGGCATTCATCGAATGATAACTTTTTCTGTTTTGGTACACCTGCTCACTTTCTTTGGGGGGAACCAAAGCCACATGGGTCCCATCAATGGCACCAATGATGTTGGGGATATGTCAAGGGCATAGAAATCACCCTTCACTGTAGCCAATTCGCCCACCTCAGGGAAAATAATGTAGCTCCGCATGTATTTCATCAGGGCAGACAACACTCTGGACAAAACCTTAGAAAACATAGGCTGAGACATCCCAGATGATATGGCCACTGTTGTCTGGAAAGACCCACTTGCCAAAAAATGGAGTACTGACAGAACCTGCACCAGAGGGGGAATCCCTGTGGGTTGGCGGATGGGGGACATCAGGTCTGGCTCCAGCTGGGCACATAGTTCATGTATAGTTGCTCTGTCAAGCCGGTATGTAAGTATGATATGTCGTTCTTCCATTGTCGACAGGTACACCAGCGGTCGGAACACGGGAGGATTCATCCTTCTCCTCGCAAGTCCCAGCGGACGGTGCCTAGAAAGGACAACATGGAGCACAGAGTCAAGCAACCCACAGGTTAGTTCCCACAGCTTGCACAGTTCACGAATCGCTATGCATGGAACGGCTTGTATGAGTGGCAATGCAAGGCCTAGGCCTGTGTGACGCAGTAGAAATCATGCCATGTGGGCCCTTGAAATGGCGGCTGCCTGACCTGTGAAGTGTGACAGTGGGATGTGAGGTCACTGCGCTGGCGTGGCACACCGTGGCGGTAGGCGGTCGAAGACCGCGGCGCAAAGCAGCATTGGTTAACATTGAACCCTATGGGTCTCAGGAGCCAATGACGATGTGCCGCCATTTTCTATCTGATTAATCACTCGAGACCTGATCATCCACAGGAGAGGACCTATACTACAAGTGCTGCTGTGACCTCGGTCTGGGAGATACAATGGCTTCTGCGACTGGGGAAAGGGCCCCTGCCTTCACTGCCGAAGAATTGGAGAAACTTGTTGATGGGGTCCTCCCCCAGTATGCGCTACTCTACGGTCCTCCAGACCAACAGGTTAGTACACAGGGTGCACGTTGAATGGGCTATGCCTGTGTTGAGTGGGGTGTATGTAAGATGGTGGGGAGCGAATGAGGAGTGCAACGCACGAAAAGATGAGAGCATGTGCCACATGGCAAGGTTGGGGAGGGCCACTCACATTGACCAGGCAGAAAACTGATGCGATTTCCTTTACCACCCTGTACATGTCACATAGGTCAGTGCCCATCAGAAGATCGACATTTGGCGTGCCATCGCCAAGGACGTCCGGGCCCTGGGGGTCCACAACAGACGGGGCACCCACTGCCGAAAGAGATGGGAGGACATCCGCCACGGGACCAGAAAGACCGCCGAGTCTCTGCTGGGGATGGCCTCCCAACGTAGGAGGGGTGCCAGCCGGCAATTGACCCCCCTGATGTCCCAGATCCTGGCGGTGGCCTACCCCGATTTGGATGGGCGCGTGAGGACATCACAGCAGACACAAGGGGGTGAGTATCAGCACATTCTGCTATCTTTGCGCGCAGTGAAGGTGTCTGGGTGGGGGAGGAGGGCTGTGGCTATCTCCAGGCCAGGGCGCATTCTGTAGGCTAGGCCCCTCCGTTAGACACGGCCCTGTGCCCCCACCCCCCACCTCTGTAGGGTGCCAAGTACAGCTAGCCATGGCCCGGCCCCACCCATGTGTGCATTTGTTGTCCATAGACCCGTAGGCCTAGTCACAATAACTGAGTAGTGTACCCCCATTGCGCGGCCTAGTTCAGGGGGCTTCTGTGTCTGTCCTCTCTGCCAATGCATGCACTCAACCTGTCTTCATTTCTGCCCCCCCCCCATTTTCTTTGTCTTCCTGTTCATGTGTGCATTAGCATCATCAGGCGGAGGAGAAGTGGCATCGGCGCACGAGGGAGCTGCATCTCACATGGCCCCGGAGGGCCATACAACAGACTCCGAGTACACCAGTGAGACGGAGGGCAAGTGGAGCTCCACAACGGGGACCCGGGGAGACGTCAGCGACACCGACACGTCCTCGGAAGGGAGCTCCCTAGCGGCAACATCCGTGCCCACCGCCACAACAGGTACAGCCGCCACCCAGCGCACCAGCCCCGCCCTCCCAGCAGCCCCTCAGCCTTCGCTCCGTGCCCGCTCGCCCAGGAAGGCGGGCATCTCCTTCGCCCCAGGCACCTCAGGCCCTGCGCCAGTTACCCCTGCTGCCCTCAGTGAGGAGGTCATTGACCTCCTCAGGACACTCATTGTTGGGCAGTCTACCCTTTTGAATGCCATCCAGGGTGTAGAAAGGGAGGGGCATTGGAGCAATGCATACCTGGAGGGCATTCATTCGGGTCAGGCTGCCCATCAGCAATCGTTCAACGCTCTGGCCTCAGCACTGACGGCAGCCATTGTCCCTGTCTCCAGCCTCCCTCTTCTGACTCCCTCCACCCAGTCCCAGTCTCCTGTTCCTCTGCCTATCCCATCCACACCATCAGACCAGCCTGCACACACCTCTACACCCAAGGGCAGCTCATCCAGACATAAGCACCACAGATCCCACAAGCATTCACCCAAGCAACATCCAGATGCAGACATGCCAACAGTCACTACCACCTCTGTGTCCCCCACCTCCTCATCTCCCTCCTCCCTCCCTGTGACGTCTCCACTCACACCTGCATGCACACCACCATCAGCCAGTACTTCCATCACCAGCACACCCTCCATTACAGTCCGCACACGTGCAGTCACCACCCCCACTGCCATTTTCACGTCCCCTCTGTCCTCTCCCACTGTGTCTGTCACCCCCTCTTCCAAAGCACACAAACGCAGGCAGCCACCCACCCAACAGCCATCCACCTCACGACAGCCTCCGTCACAAGCACCTGCACCCAAAGACAGCACACTTGACTCTCCTACAACCACATCCTCTTCCTCCACTCCCATACCCACTACAGCTACCCGTCCCTGTCCTTCCCAAGCCGTTTTCCTTTCCAACCTTGAGCTCATTCCAATCCCTGACCCACCCCCTCCATCTGGTAAGAGTAAAAAAAGCACCTCAGCCACCACCAGCCCTGCATCTACTGTGACCATAGTGCAGGGCTATTGGAGTCCACCAGATCCTAGGGCAGGAACATAGGCTCGCAGCAAGGGGACAGCCAGCCCCCCCCCTGGGAAGAGGACAAAAAAGAAGAAGGCCCGGCGCGACAAGCCTGAGACGGCTGCCACCAAGGACAGTAGCATTGCCCCGTCACCTGCCACACCATCCAAGGAAGGTAAGGGCCACAGAGCTCCAGCGAAGGAGGGCAAGGGCAGCAGGGCGGAGAAGTCAGGCAGCAGGCGAGCTGCCCAGGAGGGCCCCACCAGCCCCATTCCGGGTGTGACGGACGACACCCACGGGCCCAGGACTCCATCACAGGAGGGCGCCGCGACCGCAAGTTCGGATGGTGAATGAGCGGGAAGTCTTGCCCAGGTCTGGCTCCCTAGACACACAGGACAAGCACCGCTGAACAGGGCCCCGCCGGGAGGAGCACCGCTGAACAGGGCCCCGCCGGGACAAGAACCGCTGAACAGGCCCCGCCGGGAGGAGCACCGCTGAACAGGACCCCGCCGGGAGGAGCACCGCTGAACAGGGCCCCGCCGGGACAAGAACTGCTGAACAGGGCCCCGCCGGGAGGAGCACCGCTGAACAGGGCCCCGCCGGGACAAAAACCGCTGAACAGGGCCCCGCTGGGAGGAGCACCGCTGAACAGGGCCCCGCCGGGACAAGAACCGCTGAACGGGCCATGCCGGGAGGAGCACTGCTGAACAGGGCCCCGCCGGGACAAGAACCGCTGAACAGGGCCCCGCCGGGAGGAGCACCGCTGAACAGGGCCCCGGCAGGACAAGAACTGCACCGCTGGGCCCTTCCTGTCAAGCACCGCACCGCTAGGCCCTTCCTGTCAAGCACCGCTCCGCTGGGCCCTTCCTGTCAAGCACCGCTCCGCTGGGCCCTTCATCTCAAGCACCGCACCGCTGGGCCCCGCCGTCTCAAGCACCGCTCCGCTGGGCCCTTCATCTCAAGCACCGCACCGCTGGGCCCTTCCTGTCAAGCACCGCTCCGCTGGGCCCTTCATCTCAAACACCGCACCGCTGGACCCCGCCGTCTCAAGCACCGCTCCGCTGGGCCCTTCATCTCAAGCACCGCTCCGCTGGGCCCTTCCTGTCAAGCACCGCTCCGCTGGGCCCTTCATCTCAAGCACCGCACCACTGGGCCCTTCATCTCAAGCACCGCTCCGCTGGGCCCTTCCTGTCAAGCACCGCTCCGCTGGGCTCTTCATCTCAAGCACTGCACCGCTGGGCCCCGCCGTCTCAAGCACCGCTCCGCTGGGCCCTTCATCTCAAGCACCGCACCGCTGGGCCCTTCCTGTCAAGCACCGCACCGCTAGGCCCTTCCTGTCAAGCACCGCTCCGCTGGGCCCTTCATCTCAAGCACCGCTCCGTTGGGCCCTTCCTGTCAAGCACCGCTCCGCTGGGCCCTTCATCTCAAGCACCGCACCGCTGGGCCCCGCCGTCTCAAGCACCGCTCCGCTGGGCCCTTCATCTCAAGCACCGCACCGCTGGGCCCTTCCTGTCAAGCACCGCTCCGCTGGGCCCTTCATCTCAAGCACTGCACCGCTGGGCCCCGCCGTCTCAAGCACCGCTCCGCTGGGCCCTTCATCTCAAGCACCGCACCGCTGGGCCCCGCCGTCTCAAGCACCGCTCCGCTGGGCCCTTCATCTCAAGCACCGCTCCGCTGGGCCCTTCCTGTCAAGCACCGCTCCGCTGGGCCCTTCATCTCAAGCACCGCACCGCTGGGCCCCGCCGTCTCAATCACCGCTCCGCTGGGCCCTTCATCTCAAGCACCGCACCGCTGGGCCCCGCCGTCTCAAGCACCGCTCCGCTGGGCCCTTCATCTCAAGCACCGCACCGCTGGGCCCCGCCGTCTCAAGCACCGCTCCGCTGGGCCCTTCATCTCAAGCACCGCTGGCCCATTGACAGTGCCGGTTCTGTGTCGAGCAGGGCTTCAGGAAGCACTCTGGGCACCATGCCTCCTCCAATAACAGTGGAGTCGGTAATCCATCTGATGGACTGTGGCTTTGCACTCCCCAGGATGGTCCAGTGGGCAAGCCTCCCACTGTAGACACTTGGAAGACTGTGGCTTTGCACTCCCCAGGATGGTACAGTGGGCAAGCCTCCCAATGTAGGGACTTGTGAGACTGTGGCTTTGCACTTCCCAGGATGGGACAGTGGGCAAGCCTCCCACTGTAGACACTTGAGAGACTGTGGCTTTGCACCCCCCAGGATGGTACAGTGGGCAAGCCTCCCACTGTAGGGACTTGTGAGACTGTGGCTTCGCACTCCCCAGGATGGGACAGTGGGCATGGAGGCCCCTCGTGGATCTGGCGTCGTGGACTCATGTGGCTGAGGTGCCCCCCCTTCCCTTCCCCCTGAGGTGCTTGTAGTTTTATCATCTGATGCCCCTGCAGTGTTCTCTCCAATGGTATCTGGTCTCCTGTGTGGGCGATGCCCATGTGTTTGTGCACATTGGCCCACGGACTATGGAACTTTGACGGAATGTGCTGGACTTTTTGACCAAGGATATATTGTTGACTATGTTCATTCCGTATTTTTGTATCTTTTATATGGCATATTTGCCATTCCTTCAATGGAGCTATTTATACATATATTTTATAGATCATTTAAATTGTGTCTTTGCATTATTCCGGGGGGTTTGTGTGGTGTCACTCTGACTTGTTGCTCGGCATTGGGGTGTAGGTATTTGTGGTGGGGGGGTGGGTGTATGGCGCATGTGTGTGCCTGTAAGCTTTCCTCCTCCCCACTCGCCTGTGTCGTAGGTGCAGTACTCACCGTTGTCGTCTGCGCCGGCGTTTGTACTCCTGGTAGATGAGCAGGTAGACAATAGCTGGTAGGATGTGTAATTCTGGCTCCATGCTGTCCTCCTTCCTCGTGGAGTGTGTATAGGTGAGCGTTTTCCCGTTCGTAGTCTGTTTCCGCCGTGTTTTTATCGGCGGGGCTCCCGCCCCGGAAAAGGTGGCGGATTGGTGAGTTGTGATAGGGTGGGCGGTACATTGTCTGCCGCCTGCCTGTTGGCGGTGACCGCCGCGCTGTTTGTCGGTCCCGCCGTGGCGGTCGGAGTGTTAAAGTGGCGGCCTGTGTTGGCGGTTCCCGCTAGGGTTAGAATTCCCTTTTTTTGACCGCCGGCCTGTTTGCGGGTTGGCCGCCGCTTTTTCACCGACCGCCAGGGTCAGAATGACCCCCATAATGTGGAATATGTCAGGGAGAGATGTCCCCAAAATACAAAACACAATGAATCAGCAAGCCCCATGGTGATCAACACTCCCTCCCCTACTTAATGGTGGCCGCTCCGCAGTGTTCTCCCAGTAGAAGCTGGGGCAAAGTCACCAAAGCACAACTCACCAATGCACCTCAGCGACCCCCCAACCACTGGACGCCACAAACACAACCTGCTCGGCTGGATCACAGAATGCGCCAACAGCATAGCCCCCTTCAGAAAACCCACCAGAAACCAGCACCGTAAGAAATCAACCTGGTTCACAACAGAACTCAAAGAATCAAAACACACCTGCAGATGACAGGAAAGAAAATGGAGAACCAAGAACTGAAGACCACACAGCCTACAAAAACACAGTCATCATGAACCAGCAACTCATCACAGCCTTCAAGAAAGCTACCATTCAAGAATGCATCAGTATCAATGCACACAACATCAAAGAGCTATTCACCGT
Organism: Pleurodeles waltl; assembly: GCF_031143425.1. Classification (NCBI taxonomy): domain Eukaryota; kingdom Metazoa; phylum Chordata; class Amphibia; order Caudata; family Salamandridae; genus Pleurodeles; species Pleurodeles waltl. The sequence goes on along the minus strand of NC_090446.1, from coordinate 666,203,229 downwards.
AGTCAAGGAATTCACGAACCCCGAAACAGACACCTCAGACATCCCTCCATCCCAAGACCTTTCACTGGGAAATCCAGGACATTTGTGAAGGATTCAAGAATCAAAAGCCACCTCTACCGCCCACCAGCAGCACCATTGGCCCCACGCTTCACCAGACCCTGAACTATTGGACCCCTGTCTCCGTACAAGACACCGGGAAACTCATGAACTCCATTTACTCACAGGCACCCTCAGACCTGTGCCCACATCACATTGTTAACCTGGCCAGCGCCCCCATCGCACCAGAGCTCTGCAAGACTAACAACCTCTCCATCGAGACCGCCACCTCCCTATCCAACTGGAAGCACACACAGATCAACCCACTGCTCAAAAATCCCTCTGCAGACCCAAGGGAGTTGACGAATTACAGGCCCATCTCTCTGCTCCTCTTCACAGGCAAGGTAACTGAATAGGTCATCAACATACAACTCACGGAGCTCCTCGAAGCAAACTAGATCATAGATTCCTCCCAGTCCAGACTCAAGAGCAACCACAGCACAGAAACGGCCCTCCTCACAGACATCTGTGCCATACTGGACCACGGGGATACGGCCGCCCTCATCCTCCTCACCTTCTCTGCCACGTTCAACACAGTCTCCCACTCCACCCTCGGCACCAGACTCCATCGCGCCAGCATCCATTGTAAAGCACTGGAATGGATTTAATCCTTCCTCACTGGAAGAACCCATAGTGTCATACTCCCAACGTTCACCTCACCACCCAAAGAAACATGCTGCAGAGTACCACAGGGATCTTCACCAGGCCTGACCCTCTTCAACATCTCCATGGTCCTGCTCACCAAAATCGTCAGACTGCATGACCTAAACATTGTCTCCTACACCAACGACACCCAACTGATCCTCTCCTTGACCAACAGCCCATCAACAGCCAAGAGAGATTTTCACAACGGAATAAGAGCAGTCGCCACTTGGATGGAAACCAGATGCCTCAAGCTCAACTCTGACAGATCTTCATAATCAGCTCCACCCCCTTCGCCTGGGATGACTCCTGGTGGCCAACCACCCTAGGAAACACCCCCACCAACAATGCATGCAAACTGGGCATCATCCTGGACTCCACGCTCTCCATGACGTGTCAAGTCAACCCCATCTCATTGTCATGCTTCCACACCCTGCACCTCCTTTGGAAGATATTCAAGTGAGACAAGAGACAAGAAGGAAGGTCACCCATATGCTTGTCAGCAGCAAACTGGACTACGTCAAGCACTCTATGCCGGCATCTCAAAGAAGCTTCAGACAAGACTACAGAGAATCCAGAATGCAGCAGCCAGACTCATCCTGAACATCACCATTCACAGCCACATCTCTGCCCACCTCAGAGACATGTTCTGGCTCCCAATTGACAAAAGCATCACTTACAAACTACTGACACATACCTACAAGGCACTGCACATCATCGGACCAGCTTACCTCAACCACTGCCTGTCCTCCTACACAACCACCAGGCAGCTCCAGTCCTCCCAACTCACCCTTGCCGCAATCCCCAGAATCAGGAGGAGCCCAGCTGGAAGAAGACCTTTCCTCTATCTCGCAGCCCGGATATGGAACATGCTCCCACTCAACCTCAGACAGGCCGACACATGGAAGAAATTCAGGAAGAACCTCAAGACCTGGCTCTTAGAGTGAACAGCACACCCGCAATTTTGAGACCCATGGGTTAAAAGCTGTGCCATACAAGTTCCTGCTTGATTAATTGATTTTGATTGACCACTGATGTGTGGCACCCCTTACTGTGACATATTCTGAGTGCATCAGCGGAAGCCACTAATCCCTTGAATGTGGAGTGGCCCTGAGATTTGCACGTACTTGTTTAAGGCCCTCAACATGAAGCTACATCACTCTCCACATTTTTTGTCATGCAAATCCAGATGTCTGTCTTTGGATGAATGCCTGTGCCCAAATACATGTAATTTCTACATAACTGCAAGTCACTCGATGATGCATGCCAACAGTAAGGGCACATACCTTACACATTACACTTGTGCAGTGCACTTTTCCACATTATGCCACATCAAATGGGCATATATATTCACAGAGTGGCTCTAAACTTTAGGCCTCTCTGTCATGTCCCTCTTTATTATTTCAGTTGTACATGCCAAATGACACAGTATGATGGCTAAGGGCATGTGTCAGCCAATAAACACGGCTGACTTCTGTCTGTGGCGCAACATTAAATGTACCCCCATTGTAAATGTCCGATTCCACACACAGGTTGACATGCACTTATATGTGAGGGAATACAGACATCATCCCATCAAAATAGGTTGACCATGCATGAAACTGCAGCTTACAAATGTTTTACATAGAGAAGGGGACACATGCTGAGATCTAGGCAAAAGGAATGTCGGCAACAGTAATGGCACATAAATCATGTCAATGGACATTTCCCACTTACCAAGGGAAAGTAGTGATCCCTAGCTGCAATGAAAGAAAAATGTAATCCCTGTCACATGTATGTTGGACATCTTCACATTACAGACTGCAATCAGGCACCAGCAGCCATTATACACAGAAGACAAATAGCTTGTGGGTGTCAGATGCCTATATACACATTTGGCCAGACATATGGCAGAGGACATTGTCCATCACCTACTTACATTTGGCCTGAGACATTTAGGAGTAGTGGTCTTTTGCTTAGAAATTAGACCTACTACAGTAAACAGTACTTGATTGATCAATGTACACTGCCATATGTGGTCCATACAGAGCAAGTGGTTAATGGATTCCACCCTGGTCCTAGGTCCCCGGACAATAGGCAAGGCACATCAGTATACAATACATGACAGGCAAACGCAAACAAATACTCATCTACTGTGTGGCACATGGCTCATCCCTAATTGTCAGGGGGAGCCGTCAGAAGCTCACTCCAGGGGTCATTACGACCCTGGCGGTCTTTGACCGCCAGGGCTGTTTTGGAGGAAGCACCGCCAACAGGCTGGCGGTGCTTCCATGGGGGATTACGAGTGTGGCGGAAGCGCTGCGGTCGCACCGCCGCCACTGGCGGTTTTCCACCACTTTTGTCCCGGCAGGAGTAATCCTCGAGGGCAGCGCTGCTTGCAGCACTGCCCAGGGGATTACAAGTCCCCCTCCCGCCAGCCTTTTCATGGCAGTTTAAACCACCATGAAAAGGCTGGCGGAAAGGGGAGTCGAGGGGCCCCATGCCCCGGCCCGTGCAGTTTTTCACTGTCTGCGCAGCGGACAGTGAAAAGCGCAACGGGTGCAACTGCACCCGTCGCACAGCCGCAACACAGATGGCTCCCTTTGGAGCCTGCTCCTGTGTTGCGGCCGAGATCCCCGTGGCCCAGCGGGGATCTCATAATGGCTGCGACTGGAGTGCGGCCGCATTGGGCCTCCTGCCAAGGGTGTAATGACCCCCTCAATCACTTGGCAATGGGACAGGCAGGAATATGCAGTGTACTCGCTGCTGTGCTGCCTCAAAGGCCCATCAAGCTCTGGATAGGCAACCACCTGGATGCGGTCCGTTAGGGGGGGTCATGGTCCGATGGGCACCCGACCATGTTGGGAGGAGAGCCCCAGCTGGGCATCTTCGATCTTCCGTGCCCAGTGTCTCAGGTCCTCCCACCTTTTTCTGCAGTGGACTTTCCGTCGGCTGTGGACCCCCAGGGTCTGCACCTTCTTGGTGATGGCTCTCCATGTGCCCTTCTTTTGAAGGGCGTTGACATGCATGGATCCCAAAGACATATCAAGAGATCATATTCACAAGTCTCATCTCATATGGTTGAGTCAAATACATGTCAGTAACATCAAGCTAGAACTTTCTTACTTGTCAATACTCCCCAAGTGTGGCATTTATAAGCCAATACATACAGGGACATTACTACAGACATAAATGTCCCAATCTTCAGACCAACCAACCACTCTGCTCAGGCTCTACAATGAATAAGCAAGTTTACTGACATCATGTGGGATATGCTCTAGCAACCTGGCTGAGGTGTGAGCCACTGTGAGACACTTCACACCTCTGTGGCTTCTGAAGGGTAAACTCCCTAGGCTTGAATTGACCAACACTCTCACACTTTGAGAGAATGACTCTCTACATACAGTCCCTTACCGGCAACTGCCATAATAAAAACTCAAACATCACACAATGAAGGGACTGGCATTGTAGGGTCAGAAAGTGTTTACCCTGTCCATGTGTGGACATGTGCAATAACAAATGCAGACTCATGCAACTTCAGTGGGTGGGGTTCTGTGTTATGCACCTGTACCACAGAACACACTTTTGGACATGTGTGTCCATCCCACAGGGATGACATCCAAATAAAAAATGCAAAGAAAGACAAATGATGGACAGACTGCAGAACTAATCAAACATTCACACCGAGTCACAGATCTGGGTTTAATCTATCAATTCTTTTGCTTAGCATACCACTACAGTTTGGACCCAGCCATATACAAATCTATCTTGACCATGTTGCCCATGCTAAAAGTCCAGCCTAAACTGGCAACACATATATTTCCTGGACTGGAGACAAGCCCCCTGAGACCAGTTTCTAGGTATCATCCTTCACCAGCCAGACTAGCTTGAATACAGTAGCACAGTGAGCCCGGACCCACGTCTGGGCATACCCGGCGCACTTATGGCGACAAAAGCAAAGAAACACAAATGATGGACAGTATGCGGAACCAATCAAACATTCACCCCCAGTCACAGATCTGGGTTTAATCCATCAGATATTTTGCTCACCATGCCACCCCAGTTTGTACCCAGTCATATGCAAATCAATTTTGACACTGTTCCCTATGGGAACTGTCCAGCCCATACTGCCAGGCCAGGTCCTCCCTGGACTGGAAACAAGCATCCTGGGACCAGTTTCTGGGTATAACCCTTCATCAGCCAGGCTAACGTGAATCCAGTGTCACAGTGAGCCCGGGATTCATGCCTGGGCATACCCGGCGCAGCCTGGCTGATGAAGGATGACACCCTGAAAGCAGTCCCAGGATGCTTTTATTCTGGTCCAGATAGGAATTGGCATCCCCCATGGGGAACAGGGTCAAGACTAAATTGCATATGGCTGGGTCCAAACTAGAATGGCATGGAAGGCAGAAAAACGGATGGATTAAACCCAGACCCGTGACTGGGGGTAAATGCTTGATTTGTTCTGCATTCCGTTCATCATCTGTTGTTTTTTTGCATTTTTTGCCCTAAGTGGGAAGGGTATGCCCAGACGTGGGTCCCTTGCTTGCTATGCCACCAGATTCAAGCTACCCTGGCTGATACCATGAAACAGGTCCCAGGATGCTTTTTTTCTGGTCCAGAGAGGACTTGGTGTGGCAGTTTGGGCTGGTCTGTTTCCATGGGTAACAGGGTCAAGACTGATTTGCATATGGCTGGGTCCAAATTTGAATGCCATGGCAAGCTTAAAGACTGATGGATTAAACCCAGATCTGTAACTGGGGGTGAATGCTTGATTTGCTCTGCATTCTGTCCATCATCTGTTGTTTTTTTGCATTGGTCGCCCCAAGTGGGAAGGGTATGCCCAGACATGGGTTCTGTGCTTGGTGTACCACCAGCTTCAAGCTAGCCTGGCTGATAAAGGATAATGTTCTGTAACTGGTCCCAAGATGTTTTTTTCAGGTCCACAGAGGACCTGGCTTGGAAGTTCGGGCTGGACTGTTCCCACGGGGAACAGGGTCAAGACTGTTTTGCATATGGCTGGGTCAAAACCGGAATGGCATGCCATGTCAGACAAAAAAATTGATGGATTAAACCCAGACCTGTGACTGAGAGTGAATGCTTGATTTGCTTTGCATTCCGTCCATCATCTGTTTTTTTTTGCATTTTTTTGTCCCAAGTGGGAAAGTTATTCCCAGATGTAGCTCCCGTGCTTGCTATGCTAGCAGATTCAAGCTAGCCTGGCTGATGAAGGGTGATACCCTGAAATTAGTCCCAGGATGCTTTTAGTCTGGTCCAGAGAGGACTTGGTCTGGCAGTTCGGGCTCGACTGTTCCCATGGGGAACAGGGTCAAGACTGATTTGCATATGGCTGGGTCCCAACTAGAATGGCCTGGCAGGCAAAAACACTGATGGATTAAACCCAGATCTGTGACTGGGGGGTGAATACTTGATTTGCTCTGCATTCTGTCCATCATCTGTTAATTTTTTTGCATTTGTTGCTCCACGTTGGAAGGGTATGCCCAGATATGGGTCCAGTGCTTGCTATGCCATCATATTCAAGCTAGCTTGGCTGATGAAGGATGATATCCTGAAGGTGGTCCCAGGATGTTTTTTTTTTTTCTTTTCTGGGACAGAGAGGACCTGGCATGGCAGTTTTGACTGAACTGTTCCCATGGGGAATAGGGTCAAGACTGATTTGCATATGGCTGGGTCCCAAATAGAATGGCCTGTCAGGCAAAAAGATTGATGGATTAAATCCAGATCTATGACTGGGGGTGAATGCTTCATTTGCTCTGCATTCCGTCCTTCATCTATTTTTTTTTTGCATTTGTTTTCCCAAGTGGGAAGTGTATGCCCAGATGTGGGTCCTGTGCTTGCTATGCTACCAGATTCAAGCTAGCCTGGCTGATGAAGGGTGACATCCTGAAACCGGTTACAGGATGCTTTTTTCTGGTCCCGGGAGGATCTCGCCTGGCAGTTCGGGCTGGACTGTTCCCCCTAGGAACAGAATCAAGACTGATTTCCACGTGGCTGGGTCCAAACTGGAATAGCACAGCAAGCAAAAAAACTGACAGATTAAACCATGATCTGTGACTGAGGGTGAATGCTTCATTTGCTCTGCATTCCGTCCATCATCTATTGATTTTTTGCACTTGTTCTCCCAAGTGGGAAAGGTATGCTCAGACGGGGATCCGGTGCTTTCTATGCCATCAGATTCAAGCTAGCTTGGCTGATGAAGGGTGATTCCCTGGAACCAGTCCCAGGATGATTTTTTTCTGGTCCAGATAGGGCCTGGCCTGGCAGTTTGCAAAGGGAACAGGGTAAAGACTGATTTGCATATGCCTGGGTCCAAACTGGGATGGCATGGCAGGCAAAAAAACTGATGGATTAAACCCAGATCTGTGACTGGGGGTGAATGCTTGATATGCTCTCGATTCCGTCCATCATCTGTTGTTTTTTTTGCATTTTTCACCCCAAGTTGGAAGGGTATGCCCAGACGTTGGTCTCATGCTTGCTATGCCACCAGATTGAAGCTGGCCTGGATCATGAAAAGTGATACCCTGACACTGGTCCTAGGATGTTTTTGTTGTGGTCCAGAGAGGACTTGGCCTGGCAGTTTGGGCTGGACTGTTCCCATGGGGAACAGGTTCAAGACTGATTTGCATATGGCTGGGTCCAAACTGGAATGGCATGGGAGGCCAAAAACTGATGGATTAAACCCATATCTGTGACTTGGTGTGAATGCTTGATTTTCTCTGCATTCCATCCATCTTCTGTTGTATTTTTGCATTTATCCTAATAAAAATGACATGCATTGTACGGTTTCTACTATGTGACTAAGCTGCTGAGTCACATATCATTGTCTCCCAGGAATCAACACACTGCCTGCACTGTGGGAATGTCAGTTGTGCAATAAGCCTGCACAGGGCAAATCTGACCTGTGGGAAGGTGACAAGAGAGTTGTGGGAGTAAGTGACCTGTCATGAGTTAGAGACACACATTGACAATGATGCTAAGCGCACATGTGCAATGGATCAGTAACTCACCTCTGTACCCATTCTTACTCTAATCAAAGGAATGAGGCATTCTGGACAGGACATTACACCATTGTGTTACCCACATGACAGAATCTGCTGGGGTACAGGGAGAGGACATGGTGCCACCATTGCATAGCCACAGTGACTCCACCCCAGCCCAGACTAAGACCCATACTGGGAGATACGTGTCAGGCCCTGGTATCTGCTGGCTGAGCAAACAAATCCTACATGACACTTCATTCCCATCACTTCCATGCATAACAGTACATCTTGTGGAGAACAGCTAATTGCCATGTGGTGTGTGTGGCAACCTGAAGGGCTGATAGAGTGATGATATGTCTTCCAAACAACAGTATAGCAAGGGCAGATGTGTGAAGAAATCTCTGTGGCAACATACACATAGCTCACATTACTCACAACGGACACATATAACATGCATACTCAGCTCATGCTGTCATGCACATGCATGTTGCCTCTCATATACAACAATTATGAGGAAAGGGATGTCTGTGGATGGGTGTAATGTCACCTCACCTAGTTGTGTGCATACAACACAAGGAGGATCTAGGAACACAAAAACTACACACACTACAATGTGAATGAACTCAACATTTGGCTCTGTCCACCAATACCTGCACATTGACCCTCCCATTGGCACCACACAGATTGCACCTACAGGCACATCAGGGCACATTCCAGTCAGTGAGGAGAGAAAGGATGATGAAGTACAGAGAAAACTGTGAACATGAGGTACTTACCTACTGCTCTTGTGCACCATAGAACTGTCTATACAGGGGTAGGACCTCATCTACTAGCCTCTCCAGCTCCTCTGGAGAGAAGACAGGGGCCCTGTCACCTGCTGGATGTGGCATGATTTCTCCCAGAGGCTGTACACAGCAGCTCAGTAGTGGAGGTCTTGCTGGCAGCAGTGTCAGGAGTCAAGTGAGTGAATCTGTAGAACATGGCGGTCATGACCGTCACATACGCTGTCATCACTGCTGGTGGACACAGCCTTTGGCCCGTGACCACCACTTGAAACAACGTTAGCCACTGGCTGTGTCCGCTGCAGTTGCAACCGCCTATCGCCATGAAGACTTCCACCGGCAGTCACCCACAGTTCCTAATTTCCAGTGGGGTAGGTCAGGCAGCTGCCATTTTAGAGGCCTGAAATGTGGAATGGAGCTTTTTAAACTGGGTGACACCTTAGAAAAATGTGTTTTGAGCTCAAAAAGATGCTTATCCTGTCTTGTCATGTAGGTCCTACTACTCAAACACCATTGTATTGTGTTGCAGGGCACAGATGGCATTTTACAGTGGGTCACAGTCATCCCCGTCAAAGGTCATTTTTGAGTTTGGGATATCCAGTCACGTTTCAAGGGGCATTTGTGATGCACATATTTGAGTTTGGTCCAGATACATGATGTGGACTATTGTGGCAAACCATGGGGGTCACATGGGACCCTTGTGTTATTAGCAGCTGTGAAGCATACTGTTTGCCATTTATGTCACTTCCAAAATAACTTGTCACATGTTATCATTGACATGCATCATGTATTATCATATAGTTGGGGACACAATGACTAAACTCCTATATTGTCTCAATCGGCAAACAATAGTGGACTTATGTCATCAGTTGGAGGCAGATCTGATACCAGTTGTTAGTAATCCAACCAGAATACCACCCATTGTACAAGTAATGTCAGTATTGGACTTCCTAGCCACAGGGTCCTTCCAACATACAGTGGCCCTGTCAGCTGGCATTTCCCAACCTGTGTTCAGTTTGGTTTTGAAGGATGTCCTCTCAGCACTATTGAAACACCTGAACAGCTATAACCATTTCCCCCGACATGAGGTTTTAGCCCCTTTTATGGTTTTGCACACCTCTTACATGTGGTGGGGGCTTTGATGGCACACATGTTGGCTTGGTCCCACCGCATGCCAATAAACAAGCATACCGCAACAGAAAGAACTCCTGTTCCATCAACCTGGAAGTTGTATGTTTGGCATACCTATACATTTCACGTGTGTGCCTGTTTTCTGGGTTCAGTCCATGATTCATTCATTATGCAGAACAGCACTGTCCCCTAGCTGATGTCACGCCTGTAACCAGAGAGGGCCTGGCAGGTTGGTAAGTCACATAAGTCCTTTTTGTGTGTATGCAATTTCTGGTTCCACAATTCTGATAACAGGGAATCATTGTTGCACATATGTTCCATTCCTTAACAGGAGACTTTGCATATCCAAACCATCCTTAGTTGTAGACCCCACTAAGGAATCTGACTACACCCGGGGAAGTCTGCTTCAATGAGGGCCATGGAAGAAAAAGGTGTGTAGTGGATCGGGCTTTTGGGCTCCTGGACGCCAGATCTAGGTGTCTAGACTGGTGTGCTGTGTTAGGCCAATTGCATGATGTATGTGGTCATGTGTCCATGAAATATGTTGTCATTAAGTTCAAGCATGATATTCACCCTTCACATATATAGGCTAAACACTCTTCTTGTATGACATGTATCTGTAGATGTGTTTCATAATTTGCAGGCCACGGTGCCTGTGCCACAACACTGACATATGTTTGTGTCATACCACCATCTGTAAGGTCATTGGATTATGATGGGCCTGTGATCAGGCACTGTTGTACCTTGGTTTGTGTGATATTGGATTTCTTTGGTTTGGTATGTGATAAGGCTCAAGCTGGCAACACCGTTCACTTTTCTGTTTGCCTTTTCTACAGGACAATGCCAGACAAGCCCTTCCTTCTGTGGTCTGGGGGGGCTTGGCACAGTATCAGCCAGCCATTCTTGGTTCAGACAGTCCAGACAGATGGACATCCTATCAATCAATCAATCAACCAATCAGGGTGCTTACAGAGCACAAGCTTTTCACTCTGAAGCGTCTCCAAGCTCTGGGGGGGGGGGGTGCTGGTCTCACTGGGCTGTAGCTAGTAGTTGAAAAGCCAGGTTTTGAGCTGCTTTCTGAAGTCCGTCAGGGAAGGCATTGTGTGCAGATGGGAGGAAAGGGTGTTACAAGATCCGACGGTGAGGTGGGAGAAGGAGCACCCTCCATAGCGCATGCAGCAGATGCAGGGAACGTGGGCATGGGCAAGGGAGGGGGATCGGTGGTCTCTGGTAGGTTGGTGGAAAGATAGGCGGTTGTTGATGTAGGCCGATCCGAGTTTTGTACATGTGAGTGAGGAGCTTGAAGAGGCATCTCTGCTCTACAGGGAGTCAGTGGAGGGACCTCTGGTGAGGGGTGATGCTGGTTCTTCTGGAGAGGTTGAGGACAAGTCTTGCTTCTGCGTTCTGGGTGGTTTGGAGGTAGCTCATGATCTTTTTAGGCATTCCGGCTTATAGCGTGCTTCTGTAGTCGAGTCAAATGGAGATGGGGGCTTCGATGACTGTTTTCTGGTGGAGATGGGGATTCACTTGCGGAGCATGCGAAGTATGTGGAAGCAGGAGGAGACGGCATTGAACTGTTTCTGCATGGTCAGTTGGTTGTCCAGGATGATTCCAAGGTTGTGTGAGTTGTTGGTGGGAGTGGGTGGGGGACTGAGGGCAGAAGGCCACCATGTGTTGTTACAGGGGGGGAATTTGATCCTCAAGTTGAGTATCTCCAAGTTTGTCTTAAGGCATTTGGGGCCGTATTTATAGGCCCCTACCACCACAGGAGCGTCACTTTTAGTGACGCCTCTGTGGCGCCAAGCACAGCGCCGTATTTCAAGGTGGCATTAAGCCACTTTTTGTGGCTTAACACCACCTTGTAAATATGGCCCCTTCCCACACAGCACTGTGCGTGGAAGGGGCGTGCAATTGGTGTTCCTGTGGGCGTGCCACAGCAACACCCATTGCATTTTGACACTGCCTCAGATTTATGAAATCTCGTAAACCTGAGGCGGCACCAAAATCTAATGCCACTCCCAGGGGTGGCATTAGCAGGGCACAACGAGAAGGAATACTTTTATTCCTCCTTGTTTTTTGCTTTTTCTATGCGTGCTGCATTCTGCCACAGGCATAGAAAAAGCAAAATGCCAGAAATTATTGTTTATAAGTGGGAAGGTGTCCCTTCCTGCACATAAACAATCATTTGAAAATGACGCTTTGGCACTTCTGCGTGTGCTGCATTGTGCAGCACACACAGAAGTGCCAAAGCGCTATTAGTGATTGTTTATGTGTAGGAAGGCATACCGTCCCACACATAAACAATCATACCCCTCAAACCAGACATCCTTGCTCGATGGTGGAAGGATGCCTGCGTTGGCATTGGCAGCTACATTTGGCACCAGCACAGGGGGAAATGCAGGGGTGTGCAGTATTCCCTTAAATATGGTGCATTCCTGTGTTTCTAAAGTGACACAGCGCACCACTTTTCTTTAAATCTGGCCCCTAGTCCTCATCTAGGAGGCAATATCAGTGATAGTGTTCCGGAAGTTGGATCGTGAGGTACTGTTCAAGAGGGAGAGGACAAAGTGGGTGTTGTCGGCATAGGAAACAATGCTGAGTATATGGGTGCGTGTGATGTCTGCTAGTGGATTCATGTTGAAGAGGGTGAGGAGCTCTAAGGGATGTCACAGATGATGTCTTTGGGTGAGGAGTCATAGGGAAGGAGGAGGATCCTCTGGGTCCGGCCATAGAGAAAGGAGGCAATTAAGCTGAGTTTGTTGGTTTGGATGCATATGTTGAGGTGTCTGGAGATGAGAGTGTGGTGTGAGATGGTGTCGATGGCCGTGGATAAGTCTAGGAGGATGAGGTCCGCTGTGGCTCCTTGATTGAGGAGGCATCTGATATCGTCTGTGGCTGCAATCAGCGTGGTTTTGGTGCTGTGATTGAGACGGAATCCGGATTGGGATGGGTTGAGCACATTGTTACGTTTGAGGTGGTCCATGAGCTGGCAGTTGATGGCCTTTTTTAAGACTTTGGCGTGTAACAGGAGGAGCAAGATGGGCCAGTAGTTCTTTAGTTTGCTGAGGTCTGCTGATGGTTTCTTGAGGAGGGGCTTGACCTTGGCAATTTTCCAGGAATGGGTGGCTATGGAGATGAAGGTGTTGAGGAGTTCTGTGAGTGGAGATTCAATGGTTTCTCCTCCAAGGTTGTAGATATGGTGTGGGCAGAGGTCTGCGGGGGACCCAGAGTGAATGAAGTCCATGATGGAGAGGGTGTCCTCAGTAGAAAGCTGCTTCCATTCATCTTGTGAGGGGGGATTGGTAGGATGGAGTGTGGGGGTGGTCAAAGATGTTCGGTTGGATGTCAAAATTGCTGTGGATGTTGGTGATCTTGTGGTCTGTAGATGTTGGTGATCTTGTGGTGAAAGTAGTCCAATAGCATGTTGTAGAGGGATTGTGATGGCTGAACACTGTTCTCTGTGGCATCAGGGCATGAGAATTCTCTAATGATGCTGAAGAGTTCTCTGGTGTGGTTTGTGCTTGTCTCCAGGCGGTGGTGAGTGCTTCTTTCTTAATTGGTGATGGTATCTTTTTAGGATGGTCTTGAAGGCTTCGAGGTTGGTGGTGGTCTTGTTGGATTACCAGTGTCTCTCTAGTCTTCTGCAGTGTTGTTTGAGAACCTGAAGTTCTGATGTGAACCATTTGGTTTGCTTGGTAGGCTTGCTCCTGGCTGTTCTTTTTAGTGGAGCGATGGTGTTGGCAGCTGAGGAAATCCAGTTGGAGAAGTTTTACATGCAGCATTTAAGGGTGTCTGGGGGGAGTGGTCTGTATTCTTTCAGGGTGGTGATTCAGAGAGGTTCTGTGAATTGGTTCCAATTGAGGTGGAGGAGGGTGGGGAGGTTTCGTCAGTACTAGTCATCCCTCGGTGGTGAAGTGGATAATGTTGTGGTCGGTCCAAGTTACCTCGGAGGTGGGGGAGAAATTGGCTATGTTGCTGGTGGAGAAAATGGAATCTAGTGTGTGTCCTGCACTGTGCGTGGGCATGGTGTCCAGTTGAGAGAGGCCGATGATGCTCTGGGTATGGTGACAAGTTGAGAGAGGCCGATGATGCTCATGTTGTTGAGGAGTGAGATGTATTTGGTGCCGTTTGGGTCTTCCAGGTGGAAGTTCAGGTCCCCCAGGAAGATGAAGTGGCTGGAGTTTATAGCTAGGGGGGCGATGAAGTCTGGGATGGAGTTGCAAAAGCAGTTTCGGGGGCCAGGCGGTGTGTAGATGAGGGTTTCTTTGGTGGTAGTTTTGGTGTTGTGTTTCGTCTGGAAGTTGAGGTGTTCCATGATTATTGTAGTTTTGTTGTCTGTGGTGGTGCAGTGGAGGGAATCCTTGTGAATGATGGTGATGTCCCCATTGCGTCTTTTGGGGCAATCACGGTGAATCATCTTGTATATGGGGGGTGTGGCTGTGGCAATTTCTGGTGGAGAGTCAGAGGTGAGCCAGGTTTCGGTGATAAACAGGTTGTCGGGTGCGAGGGTGGTGATGGTGTCCCAGATTTCTATGGCATGCTTGCAGAGGGATCGTGCATTGAGTAGAGTGCATTGAAGTTGATTATTATGGCTTGGTATCAGCAGGGTGGAGATAGCGGTGGTTTAATCTTTGCAGGAGAACCAGCATTTGTGGCAGGAGAAGGGGCCTTCGGTGGATCATGGCGAGGCGGTGCTGCATTTGGGGTCCCGGGTCTTTTGTCTGAGGTGCTTGATTTCTTCGAACCAGTGTCGGGCCGGGTAGCCGAACTAGGGGTGCTGGGCACGGTCCAGGTGCAGACAGGCTTGCCCTTGGTGCGCTGGGGGTGTGCCAGCTTTGCGGTCACACAGCAACCACCATTAAGTACTTCCTGGGGGGCAGAGGGCTGGTGGGTGGGAGGGGAGCAAGGTGGGAGAAATGGAGGGGAAGCAGGGGCCTGAGCTGGGCCACACAGGGGAGTAAAAAAGGATGGGGAGGAGAAGTGGGCAGAGGGCCGGAAAGGGGCTAGCAGGTGGCAGCAGGGAGGATAGGCAGCAGTGAGGGCAGGCAGGACAGGCACCGGCTGCAGGGGCTGTGTAGCGCTATGCAGAAATGTCCTGGTAGTGCCCTAGAGAGCACTAGAGAGCACCAGAAAAGCAGGGAGGCCAGGGAGGGCCTGAAGGGACTGGCAGGCAGCAGTAGAAAAGGGGCAGCAGTCTAGTCAGGCACTTGTCTGCAGGCGCTGAGAAGTACTATCCAGCAGCATTTCACAGAGACCTTGGGGAGCTGGAGGGCCTGCTCAATTGGGGCATGCAGCGATCACCATTAAGTAAATGCTGGGGGGAGCGGCAAGAGGGGAGTAAATGTGGGAGAAATGGAGGGAAGAGAGGGAGCCTGAGCTGGGGCACACAGGGGGGCAAAAAACGGTAGGAAGGAGAAGGAGGCTGGGGGGCCATAAAAGGGCTTGCAGGTGGTAGCAGGGAGGTAAGACAACAGTGAGGGCAGGCAGGGCAGGCATGGGGCTGCAGGTGCCATGTAGTGCTATGCAGCAGTGTCCTGGCAGCACCCTAGAGAGTCCTAGAAAACACCAGAAAAGCAGGGAGGACAGGGGGGGTTGAAGGGGCTGGCAGGCAGCCAGGCAGCAGCAGAAACAGAGCAGCAGTCTGGTAAGGTACTGGTCTGCAGGTGCTATGAAGCCCTATGCAGCCATGCACAAAGACCAGGGGTAAGCCTATGTGCTGTACAGTGAAGTGAAGGGCCTGATCTGATTTTTACTTTTTGAGCGCCGCATTTGCATAATTTTTTTAGACAAAAGTGATGCAAACTTACAAAATTCTATTATATTTTGTAGGTTTGCACTGCTTTTGCGTCAAACAATGATGCAAATGCGGCGCTAAAAAAGTATTAATCAGGCCCAAAATGTTTTGCATGACCAGACACTTGTAGCAACATGTTTGTGTTAGTTGTTAATAATCCTTAGCAGGACAGTGTACCTGTTAAATACCCCTCCTTGCATTGTATCTTGTGTCTTCCTCATTTGCTTCACATGGTCTTACATCTCTACATAGCAAAATGTGGAACAAAAGCAAGCAGACAATGACTTTGTGCTAGGTTGATTAATTGAACAATTGTGCTTTAAAATTGAATTTGGACATGGTTACAGAGAAAGGGTGAAGGGTTCTGTCATGGTGGATGAAATCATTGGAGTAGATGGCCCACACAGTTGTCAGTCCAAAGTCCAGAGTACTCCTCCCATAGGAGATAAAAGGTGGCTGAAGAACAGTCAACCGAGTGAATATATGGTATACAAAGGAGGTTCTTTAGGAAGAGGTCACTTGCTGGAAGTGGTGGCTTTCTTGCCAATCATTCCTGCTAGAGTCTTTACTGGACATCCCCACTTGTTTGTGGGATGGGTAATCTGCTGCTACAGAGGCAGGGGTGTCTGTGGCAGATTCTTCCCCTGACAGGGTCTCTCTTCCAGTGGCTGGCACCAATGAAGGGCCAGGTGTTGCTGTGCCAAAGGAAGGGGTAGATTGTTGTTGACTATCTCTGATCAGGGGAGTGTGAATGTCCCTTAACACACATGTTAGAGAGGCCATGTTGGTATTGTCAGCCTCCCACTGTTCACACATATCCCTAGGGATGTCCCTCTGCAGCTCCTTGATCGTCTGGAGTTCTGCAAGTAACAGGCCCATTACACCTTGGGACTCCTGATAGACCCCTAAGACATGGATGATGGTGTCCTGGCCAGGAGCATCCCCAGTGGCCTTGCCCCGCTGGCCCACAACATCCCGGCCACGCACCCTACCCCCATGGCTTGTGCCCTTGCCAGAGGGTGCCCCTATCACTGGTTCCAGGACCATCATTGTCCAAGCTGTAGTGCTGCAACTCAGGATCCTGGGCTGGGGGGCACAAGATGGTTACCAATGTCCTAGGGACACAGGTTGGAGGGCAAATGGCTGCCTGTGATGTAGAGGCAACTGGGCTGGGAGGTGTTGATGCGGCCATAGTGAGACTCACAGGTAGGGTCTGACCAGCTTGTCCAGATAGGCCAGAACCATCTTTCCTGTCCAGACACCCAGGAGTGTCTTCTTCACTGAGGGTTTCAGGCATGTAGTGGCAGTCTCTTCTGTGGGCTCTGTGTAGCCAGTGGTAGCTCGACCTGTTGATGTGAAAGATAATGTTACTGTTTGGATTGTGACATCTACCTTTTGATGTTTACAGTAACACTTTGCAAAGCCTTTGTACATAGTTGATTTGCAGGTTATCCTATTGCAATAGGTACCCATGCAACTGCTTGTAATGACCTGACATTTGTGAAGCATGCCAATTCATTAAAGCCATGCATCTGCTGAATTGTGCAGGTCATCAGTACTTGGGAGGATGGGCTGAAAATTACACCAGTGCAGGCAAAACAGTGGCTGGGCAGGATGTGGCTTTGGTCATTTTGAGGCCTAGTAGATTGCTCTGCAGGAAGACCCAAGAGTTTGTTGTATATGTGACTGGAGTCATCATATCGTCACTGCAGTGTGAATGTGTCTGCTGTCAATGCCATTCTGATGATGCATCTTGAGGCCTTGGGGATCATTTGTGTTAAACACAGGGTGAGCTGTCCTTCCTGTCCTCAATAGTTTCATCTTGGGTTAGCATGTCAAGAAAGAGCTGGATAGGCATACACATCTCTGACTTGAGAATGATATGCATCTTGGTCCCTCCCAGGTGAGTAAACTTCAATTGAGAGTCAGCAGAAAATGTTTTTTGGACAAGTGACCACTGTTCTTCTCTTTTGAGTCACTTAAACAGAACATCTTGTAAGTTGCAGTCAGGTCACGCTCACTACTTCCCAACACTTGAAAAATGGTAATCCTTCCAGGTGAGTAAACTTCATTTGAAGGTTCACTAACAGATGCATTGTGCCAAGTGGAAACTGGGATGGAGATTGGAGTTAGCAAAACAGATCCCACTAGGCTTTACAGTCAAGTCACACACGCCCTCTACTTCCTAACACTTGACAATTGATAACCTCTCAGGTGAGTAAACTTCATTTGATAGTTCACTAAGAGATGCATTGTGACAAGTGGACACTGGGCTGGTGTTTGGAGTTAGCAAAACAGGGCCCATTGGTCTTTGCAGTCATGCCACTTCCTCCACTTCCCAGCACTTGACAATTGTTAACCTCCCAGGTGAGTAAACTTCATTTAATAGTTTACTAACAGATGCATTGTAACAAGTGGACTCTGGGCTGGTAATTGGAATTACAGGGACAGGCCCTCTAGGGAGTTGCAGTCATGTTACCCCTTGTACTACACACAGTAAAGTGTGTAACAGTTAAAAGTTATCCTCCCAGGTGAGTACATTTTCATTGCAAGTTAACAAACAAGGGTATTTGGACAGGTAAACACTGGTCTTGTGTTTGGAGTTGGAGAGACAGGGCCTCCTGGTCTTAGCAGTCATGTCACTCCCTCTACTTCAAACAACTTAGAAATGTTCCACCCCAGGTGAATACACTTCATGTGAGAGTAAGAGGGCCACCTGTGAGTTGATGTCAAGCAACTCCCTGTACTACACACACTATACAAATGGTTTGCTCCCAGGTGAGTACACGTCAATAGAGAGATGAGACACAGGGGTCTTTGGAGAAGAGAACACTGTGCTGTGATGATGGAGTTACAGAAACTGGGCCTGCCGAGAGTTGCAGTCATGTCACTTTCCCTAGGACACTCACTATACACATGTTATCCTCCCAAGTGGGTATACTATTATTGGGAGTTACCAAACAAGGGTATATGGTGAGGAGGATAGAGGGCTGGCTGAGTGGAATGCTAGTAACAGTGCCTCCTGGCCTTGGCAGTCATGTCAGTCCCTGTACTATACACACTATTCATATGTTATCCTCCCAAGTGAGTACACTACAATTGGGAGTTAACAAACAAGGGGATTTGGAGAAGGTGACTCTGTATTGGTGATTTGAGTAACAGTAACAGTGCCTGCTGGGAGCTTTAGTCATGGCAGTGCCTATTCTACACACACTTGGCAAATGTTATGTTCCCGTGTGGGTACACTTCAATTGGGAGTTGACAAACTTAGGTATTTGGTGAAGGAAACACTGGTCTGGTGTTTGGAGTTGTAGAATAGTGCCTGCTGGGAGTTGTAGTCATGTAACTCACTGTAATACACACAGTATACACAGAAGTTATTTCCTCAAGTGAGTCTACTTCAATTGTGAGATGCCAGACAGGGGTCTTATGACAGGTGGACACTGGGCTGGTGAGTGGAGTGACAGTGAGGGTGGCAAAAGGTGAGCAGTGAGCATGAATGACAAGGCATTTTGGTGACAATTTAGTATTGTGTCTTACCAGACTCTACTCCCCCAGGTATTCCTGTCAAGCTCTCAGGATGCAGGATGACCAAGACCTTTTTCTCTCGGGGATAGAATTCTAAGGGAGGTGTGGGAGGGCTTCCATCAGCCTTCTTGGTCTCCAATTAGTGCCTGGAGACCAGGGAACGAACCTTGCCCTTGAGGTCATTCCACCTCTTCCTAATGTCCTCCTTTGTGCGCAGGGTAGTGTCTACAGCATTGACTCTGTACTATCCTGTCCCACATTTCCATTTTCCTAGTAAGAGGAGTATGCCAGACTTTGTTTCAAACAATTTTGGCTCGACTCTTATGATTTCATCCACCATGACTCTTAACTCTTCATCTGTGAAACAGGGATTTTTGGAACGTGACAGTGGAAAAAAAAAACATGTGACAGTTGTTATAAATGGGGTATCTAGTTGGCAGTCGGTTTGCACTCTGTCCAAGTAGGGACCCTGTGAAAGCACCGGCGGAAGGACAAACGTAGTCTTTAAACCATTCGAGAGTGTTTACATTGGAGAAGGTTTATTTAGAGATTCGTCAAATGAAAGGTCCTACTCCAACCACGTCCTCATTCTTCCACGTCCACTCCCAGTCTCAACCGTCGCTCTCCCTCAACTCCCGACCATTCTAGATCTCCCCAAACATTCTTCCCTTCTCTGTCATTCTCGCACTCGTGCTCATAGCACGCACTGAACGCGCTTCCACAACATGAGGATACCACACCATCTTCCCCATAACAACTCAAAAAAACAAAAGAATAGTATATAACAAAACTACATATCAAGTTCACTTGAAGAATAACCAGATTATGTTGAAAGAGCAAAGTTTGCCGTTCACATAACGTAGTCTTTAAACCATGACGGCGTTGGTATATTTCTTTTTGACCGAATCTTTGTTTGATCTTGCATGCTGGGAATACTTAAGGCATTACGAGTTTCTCGAGCAATGACATCCAAAGGCATGCCTTGACCTACATTAGGTCCAGAACATTTAGCCACTCTATTCAAGTTCCATATCCTGTGGTCATCTGTTTTCACGGCATTCTTGAACAGTTTTATAACTTTAAATGGACCTTTGTATTTTGATGATTTTCCCTCCTTCCTTGGAGACTTTATTTTAACATAATCGCCTTCACACAACACTGTTTCTTTTACAGCTTTCCGCTGGTCATACCTTAACTTTCTTTTCACTTTCACCTCTCTCTCTCTCTCTCCAACCTTCAATGTTATCAACCTTATCATCAATCTCCTTTCTTTTCTCCATCACCCACCTAGGTTCCATTTCACTGTAAGGTGCTCTACCCTTAAATAACTGAAACGGAGTCACACCTGTTGTGGAATGTGGTGTAAGACGATATTCTCGAACCTTTTTCTTTACTTCACTCTCCCACTCCACACCATTAACAAGTGCAATTTGCATGCATTGTTTCAACACCTTTATAAAGCGCTCAACAACTCCATTAGACTCTGGGTGATAAAGAGCTGTTCTCTTGTGTACCACATTTCTTTCTTTTAAGAAAGACTCCGTTGCTTCAGAGACGAATTGCACCCCATTATCAGACAGTAAAGTAGAGGGAAATCCCTCTCTTTCAAATAAGTCATCCAGAAAATTAATAATGTCCCTTGATTCAACCGAATTCACAAATTTGACCTCAGGCCAACGAGAAAACATGTCAATGCAAACCAAAATATAACGGTCAGCAGAATTCAATTTTATTGGGCCTAAAATGTCCAGAGCTATGTCAGCCCAGGGACCGGAGGACTCCTCACGCATGACCATGGGTTGAGTTCTACATTTTAATATCTTATCAGAGCACATGCACTCATGACAATTCCTTACTACCCTTTCCACCATCAAGTCCATGGCAGGCCACCAGTAGGCGTTCCTCAATCTCTCCTTTGTTTTGGATATGCCCATGTGACTTGAGTGAGCACGATTTACCAGTTGCATTCTCAAGCTAGCTGGGGGAACCAACTTGCTGCCTCTCATCAAAAGCCCTTCCACCACAGACAATTCATTTCTGACCTGCCAATAACCTGACATTTCTTCACCTGGTTTCTCCTTGACACTCCAACCATTAATGACTTTGTTTAGCACTTCACACAACGTGGTATCTTTAGCGGACTCTTCCACCCATGTCGGTTCAGAAATCGCTCCCTCTGTAACAATACAGACTTTTATCTCCTCATCAGCCACCATGTCTGCAAAACACCCTCCTTCAATGATCTCATCATCACTCCGAGTTTCTGGACAAAGTCTCGAAAGACAATCAGCCTGAACATTCAACGTCCCAGGCATGTAGGAAATTACAAAAACAAATTCTTGCAATGCCACTACCCACTTTCTGATTCTGTGAGAAATCATCTCTATTCCTTTTTCAGTAAATACCTCTATAAGTGGCTTGTGGTCAGTCACTATCTGAAACTTATGTCCCCACAGAAACTTTCTCAGTTTTCTCACTGCCCAAAAGACGCTTAGCGCCTCTTTTTCCACAACGGAATAATTGAGTTCCGCTCCCTTCAAACATCTAGAAGCAAATAGAATTGTCCTCATTTGACCGTGCTTCCTTTGCAATAAGACCGCCCCAAGACCCTTTGAGCTAGCATCAGTCATCAGAATAATTTCATCATGAGCATCAAAACTCCCTAAATCTGCTGCCCTATCTAAGCAGGCTTTGATGTCCTGATACTCTCTTTCACACGCCTGATCCCACTTAAATTCTGCTCTTTTCTTTAACAATTGTCTCACGTGATAGGTTCTTTCTGCAAAGCGTGGGACAAACTTATTATAAAACTCCGCCATACCTAGAAACTTTACAAGTTCTTCTTTATTTTGTGGACTGGGTAATTTTTTTATAGTTTTAACTAAACTCGCCTTGGGACGAATTCCTCTCGCCGAAATTTCATGACCTAAGTATTCGATGTTGGGAATGTTTATCTTGCACTTCTCAGCCTTAAGCGTTAGACCATTGTCTCGTAGCTTTTCTAAAACCTTCCTCAATCTCTCATTGTGTTCTACCAGATTGGTCCCAGTGACTAGTAGATCATCCTGATACACTTTCACCCCTTCCATGCCATTCAAAATTCTTTCCATGGCCCTTTGAAAAACCGATGCCGCAGAAATCAATCCAAACGGCATTCTAAGGAATTTAAATGTACCAAATGGCGTAATAAAAGTGGTGAGTTCCTGGGAAGAACTATGGAGATTAATCTGATGGTAAGCAGAAGTCAAGTCTAGTGTCGAGAAGTGCTTTGCCCCACAGAGCGAACACAACAACTCTGTAATGTTTGGAAGTGGATAATGATCTATAATGACAGACTTGTTTAGATCTCTAAGGTCAACACAGAGTCTGACATCGCCATCGGCTTTCCTTGCCATCACCACTGGTGCCACCCATTCTGAAGCCTCAACCTCTTGAATGATCCCACTTGTGATGAGTTTGTCAATCTCAGCTTTCATTTTGTCCCTTACCAACAAAGGAACATTCCTTACCTTCGCTGCCTTCGGCTGGGCTCCAGGTTTAAGCCTAATTCTATGTACATAGTCCTTAAGACAACCTAACTTCTTGCTAAAAACATCTGGAAACTCTTTCGTCCAAACACATACATCTTCAGCAACAGACTGAATCGTGTAATTATCCTTGAGTCTAACCGGTGGATCTGCGTTTGGATCAAGCAAAATTCGGAGATCACGTTGGTGAAACCAACTAATTAAAGAGTCCCCTTTTACAGATACATATACTTTTGCCGGAATAAGGCATTCTTTAAATTCTATACTTCCCCAAAAGTAACCCAACAGCTTTATTGGTTCACCACCATAACCCTTGGGTATCACATCTGGTTTTGATAAGTTGACCGACCCTTTTAAGTACTGATCATAAAATGTTTTTGGTACTAATGTGATCTTTGCCCCAGAGTCAAAGAGGATTTTGAGGGATTTATCATTCACCAAGATTGACTCTACAGGACCATCAGAAGACCCAACACCCGTTTGTAAGACTTGAACAACATTCACCGCTTCCGCATCATTAGCATCATCACACCACACTTCTCTTATTTTCTTAGAGTTATTCTTCATCCTGCAACATTTTGCAAGATGTCCAATTCTACCACAGTTTCTACAGAGTATTTTCCAAGCAGGACAATCTTTGTTATTGGCCATATGGCCAATATTACCACATCTAAAACATTTTCCAGTAAACCTTTTCTTCGTGAGTGCTAATTCTCCACCACCTTTGCTGTCAGTTGTGTTGCACCGTATCGCTTTCACCGAAGCTCCTTCTTCCCTCGTCGTGTCCACCACAATGGAGTCTTTGCGAAGCACTTCAACACATTTCTTTGAGTGTTCACAGGTTCTGGCCAACACTAGGACTTCATCTAAGGAAGGATTATCTTTTTGCCACATGCCCTCCTTTGCTTTTTCCAAGGAGCACCCAAGCATGAATTGATCCCTTAAACGTTCCTCATAAGTATTTCCAAACGCACAAGTAGAAGCAAGCCTTCTGAGCTCCGTTATATATTGTTTCATTGTCTCACCTTGGCGTTGCATCCTTTTTCCAAATTGGTAGCTTTCTAGAACAGTACTTACTTTTGGTAAGTAATGAAGATCCAGTTTTTTTAATGAAATTTCATATTCATTGAGACCAGTTGAGTCTGCATCTGAAAGATCAGGAAGATTCTCAAAGACTTCCTGACCCTCGGTCCCTAAGCAATGCATTAACAGTGATGTTTTCCTTTCGGCGCTTAAAGAAGTACCGCACACCCTGGCATAATTGTTAAAAACCTTTTTCCATTTCAGCCAAGGAATGGGTGGATCACCGGGAGAAGTTAAAAAGAACGGTGCAGCAGGTACATTCTGCATGACTGCTATATTGAAGACCAACTAGGTTGATTCAGTTACAGAGAAACAACGAACCTGTCGCTGCCGAATTAGGATTTAGTTAACAAAACAACTTTAAGCTGCAAGACAATGAAATAATTATTTGGGAGTCTGTATATATTTTCATTGTGAACTGGGTCTCAATGTCACATTTCCAGTGTAAAAGCACCTTAATTATTTAGTTTTTACAGTCAAACGTGCTCCAAAGATCCACTCGCTGGGTTAAATGCGTCAAAGGAATACAAAGAGGCAAGTTCCGTGTCCTAGTCGAAGACACACAGGCTCAGCGCGTCGTGGTTACTGTTGCTAAGAACAGGATTCGTGCCAAAGCGTAGACGCGTTGCCAGGCGTCTATGGTTACCGTCACTAAGCACAGAGTTCGTGCACGTTGCTAAGCGTTGTTAGGGTTGCGAGGGTTGCGTGCAACGAGTGAAAACTCAAAATAATACACTGGTGAAGGAGCCTAGGATAGTGTTGCTAGGACCTTTTCTCTTCCGCAGCAGAGAATCGCTAAGAGGAAATCGTCTGTTTCTCACCTTTCCTTCCACCGCCGAGATACACTCTCTGCTCGCTTTCTGTTCACGTCTCTCGTCGCCAAATGTGAAAGCACCGGCGGAAGGACAAACGTAGTCTTTAAACCATTCGAGAGTGTTTACATTGGAAAAGGTTTATTTAGAGATTCGTCAAATGAAAGGTCCTACTCCAACCACGTCCTCATTCTTCTACGTCCACTCCCAGTCTCAACCGTCGCTCTCCCTCAACTCCCGACCATTCTAGATCTCCCCAAACATTCTTCCCTTCTCTGTAATTCTCGCACTCGTGCTCATAGCACGCACTGAACGCGCTTCCGCAACATGAGGATACCACAGACCCTCACTCTAGTCAGGATAAGGGCGATACCCAGCTCAGATAACCCCTGCTCATCCCTTGGTAGCTTGGCACGAGCAGTGAGGTTTATCTCAGAAGTAATGTGCAAAGCATTTGCACATAAGACACAGTAATACAGCTAAAACAGCACAAAAGGACACCATACCAGTTTTAGAAAAATAGCCAATATTTATTTGTGTAAAACAAGACTAAAAAGAGAAAAATCCAACATACAATTCTGAATTTTGCAAGAATTGACTTAAAAATACTGGGCCTGATTTATACTTTTTTTTAGCTCAGCATTTGACGCAAAAGGGGTGCAAACTTACAAAATTCAATTATATTATAATAAATGGTCACACAGTCCTTCCTCCAGCACACCACTGAGATCCACAGAATGTTTATTTTTTATATGAAAGAGGTAGTAAGCTTACAAACATAACAAATAAAAGTGGAATCTAGTGTGAATACATCAAGAAGCAGTTCTTAATTTGTTGCAAAATGATACCAGGAACAGATTAATGTAATTCAGATTAAAACGTGTCGACCAAAAGAAAGTGTAGAAGGCAGAGGACTTCTATTTTCTTGTTCTGACCTTTAGGTGCAAAAAATACACATATTGCCATAAATATTCCTTTTCTGCTCATCCATGTTTGTTTTAGTTAGGCAGATCAGAGAAATTAAAAGCCAGTTTTTGTTGCCTTGATTAAACTGCAGCTGTAATTATGCCCCTGGCCTGCCTTTCAGTCTCACTTCTGGCAGCAGGTATGAAGACAGCACAACTCAAATGTAATAGCTTATTACATTTGAGCAACTAATTCATTTCATTATTACAGGCAACTAGATATTTCAGAAGTAACAACCTGTAATAAGGAAATTAGTGGCAGTGTTTTATAGGCAGGCTCCCATGCATTATGTCATACATTTTGAGAAGTAATTTCCTTCTAGTAGAACATGTCTTTAGATCTCAGCAATGGCCGGGAATGGATCTGTGTTGTACCACTAGAGGATTCATTAGAACTAAATGATGTCCTAGGGACATTAAGAATATTGATTGGTACCCTCAAGTTGTGAATTTACAATACAAGTGGGAGTCATATACAAATGGTACCAAATCATTATATGCAATATCTTTCTGCAAGTGCTGTCATCATCCATTGGATTTCTCACTGAACAACTAAAAATGGGATGGAGTTTGCACTCATGTGTTTATATTGGGCAAATTCTAAAATAAATACAATATATAGATATATACATATATATATATATAATAAAAAAATACATAATACATCGTCATCTAACCTCATTTTTTGCTCAATGCTATGAAGTTATATGAAGTTCTTGTTTGAAAAAATAAGCCCCATTCGTTTTGAAGCAAAATAAAATTCACATAGTGTATCTTATGTGTCACTAGTTCTGATCACGCTCTAAGTTCAATGTTTGTCCCAAATGCATAATAGGGTGATAAGAGTAAAATGAGTCAATTTAGATTTGACAACTGAAAAACATGCACATTCCTAATTTTATCGAGTCTCTCAGTTCTGTGATCAAAGTGAATGTTTGTCAAATGATATATCTTCATGTCTCCGCAGAGGCCATCTTTTAATTTTCAACTTTTACAATTTCTATTTTTTTTAGAGATTCTCAGGTAAAATAATTTATGTCCCGCTGTGTTCTCAAATAATTGAATCAAAATTCTCTGGTCCCCCAGAAAATGCACTTCACAATTGTCCTTTTAAGGTTTATGCAATTAGAACAGTGCAGATGCACTGTTCTGTCTAGATGGTACGGTTCTGAAAATGTTTTATGCCCCTGGCACACTTGTCCTACTCATGGGAAGGTATTGTGAAACACTGGGCCAAGTATTGTATCAATCAATTGCTACAAAGTGTGTAATGTCCCTGTGTGCAATTATGGTCCTATTTGAGTTTTTATAATGCCAATTTGGTACAAACACCTTGTTCTATCAAGACCAGCTAGCTCTGCCTTTACGCCCTGTTCCATTTCTCACCCTTTCTGCTTGTGTGAGAGTTATATGAAGCATCGTTTCAAAGTGGTGTATTAGTCATTTGTCACAAATCAAGACCTGACTCTGACTTGGAGTTACAGGAGTTATTATTACAGAGTACCATTCAGTGAACTCACAATATATTACCATAGGTCAATGTCCGTAGAAATTATTAGTCTGAGTAATCACTTGCCAAACAAACATGTTTCTACCAACAACGCATCTAACTGCTGCCATATTGATGCTCTGGGTATGCATAATACGGTTATCTTGGGCAGCTATCAAATGTGCTGTGAGAACATCCACAATCTTGAAGAGAGTTAATGACAAATCTGACTATTAATGTTGAGTCAGTATAGTCCTGTCAATAATGAGTGTTTGTATTTAAATGATTGTAACCAAATGAATTTGTACTAAAAATGTCTTTAATGACAAATTTAATTGTGACAAATGAACTAAAGTAACATCAATTATCCTGCTCACACCTGTCAGCCTACGACATTTGTACCCCATTCTTAATGAGAAGATTCCTTTTATACAGGAAAATGGGTTCATTTTCTAAGTGTTAGCCAACCTTCTTAAGCACATCAGTTTTTCATTTATGTTTTCACTACTTAGCATAATTTCCTAGTAATCAATGTGTAAGACTAACATGAGAAATTCCTCCATCCTTAAAGGAAAAATCTAAAGGCTATTGATGCTGATGTAATGTTTTGGGAAAGGTAGGAAAAATTCTTGCCTTGCCCACTGGAGTCTATTTCAATTTATAGTAGACATTAGATTTATAGAATCCATTCCTTCACTTCCCTGCAATTTGCAACCAAACCTAAATAGATATGAATTTGGTTGCAATTCAGAGGTGTCACACTATTATTATCAAAGACAACACTTTTTTTAAGGAAATGTGAGGGTATGTTGATTCTTAAGTGTAGGAAAGTCCTCCTTTTTGCCCTGGTCACCCCCACACTTTTTGGACAGGTACTGGTGGTTACTGACTTGGCTGTGCCCTGGGCACTGCTTACCAGTCCCAAGGCCAGTGCTCTGTGTAAAGGGGATATGCAAATTAGGCTAATTATAATTGGCTAAGTCAACCTACCTATAAGTCCCTAGTATAATGGAACGGCATGTAGGTTTAGGGACACAGCATGGGTAGTGCACCCATAGGTGCACTGCTGAGGTGCCCAGTGTCATTTTAAAGGCAGGCCTGCCTTGCTGGCTGCCTTTAAATTAAAGTTATATGCAAATTCGACTTTGGAATTAAAAGTAGTTCCAAAGTCTTAAACTACCTTATTTTTACATATAAGTCACCCCTAAGGTGTGCCCTATGTGCCCCTAGGGCTGGTTGCCATGTAACTATAAGCAGGGACCTTATAAAAATAGTTTTATAAGCCCTGGTGTGGTAAAAACAGGCAAATTCGTTTTTCCCTCATTGTAGTGAATGGCCTTCATAGGCTATAATGGGGAGACTTTATTTTAATTTTAAAAGTTCCCTTAAGTGACAGATACGAAGAGTTTGGTATCAAATTAATTGTTATAATAAATCCCACAACCTCCATTTGTTGGATTTAATATAACTTGTTCAGGTAAAGAGTTTTAACTTTTACCTGAAAAGTTGCCAACTTCAGCCATGCATTGTTTTTTTTGCTGTGCTCTGATTGGCCAGCCTCTGGCAGCCTGGCCAGGCTGCCTTGATGAGGTGTGAAGTGGCCTGGCTTCACAAAAAGAGATGTGCCTGTGGAAGGAGATCTCCCCTCAGCAGATGGTGAGGCAGGAAGGGGGAGGGCTGCCAAACTGGTCTTCGAAGGCAGAGAAGGATATTCGGAGCAACCCAGCAACACCCCGACATCGTGCAACCCCAGACAAGTAGGTGCCCCCTTGATTAGATTAGGAGAGGGTGTGTTTATGATTTTTAGCCACACCAGTGGGTGGACACAGCCAGATATAACTTCCAAACATCACTTTCAGCCATGATGGATTTTTGAGGAATGTTGCCTCCTCGAACTGATTTTTGCCACACTTCCCAGGAAGTGGTCATCACAGGGGGAAGGACCCTGCACCTGATTGGAGAATCAGGACCCCCCTGTTTTTCACCCAGGTGCAAGGATAAAACTGGCAGCCCTGCACCCACACCTCAGATCCCCATCAGATTCCAACAAGGAAGAACCAAGAACCTAAGGAGAAGAAGGACTGCCCTGCTGGACCCCTGGCCTGCACCTGGACCCTGCACTCTGAAGGACGGCACCAGCTGCACACGTGGGCTTCACCACAAGAAGGACTTTGCCTGGCTTCAACTGGTTCAAGGAGGGACTCCCTGTTTGCTACAGGTGAAAAATTGCTAATCAGAGTCCCCTTCACCAACTACAGAAGAAATCAACCAGCTGACCAATGTACAGTGGCCAAAAAGGAGTTTGCGCCAGGTGCATTCTGGGAGTTGTAGTCCACGTCCCCAAGGATCATCTCAGAGTTTCTGGATCCTTGGGGTGAGCTGTGGACCCCAAAAGAACCTTAGAAGAACTTCTGGGAGAAGATCCAGAAGTTTGGAGGAGTTTGGAGAACTTTTGAAAAAAAGCTCCATAGAGGGACCGTGCCGCCGCGGCAACTCTAGCCGGCTTGCCTAAATCACGACCCGGCCTGATTTGCAGGCTCATCCCGGTGAAGAAAATCTCAAAAAAATAGACTAAGGGGCATATTTATACTCTGTTTGCGCCGGAATTGCGTCGTTTTTTTTGACGCAATTCCGACGCAAAACTAACTCCATATTTATACTTTGGCGTTGGACATGTCTAGCGCTAAAGTCCATGGAGTTTGCGTCATTTTTTAGCGTGGACACCTACTTTGCGTTAATGATATGGAAGGTAGGCGTTCCCGTCTAAAAAAGTGACTCCGAGGCATGTGCGCCGTATTTACACTCCAAGGCAAAAATGTCGCCCGGGAGTGGGCGGGTCAAAAAAAATGACGTCCAACTGCTTTTGCGTCATTTTTTAGCGCCTGGTCAGGTCAGGCGTTAAGGGACCTGTGGGCTCGGAAGGAGCCCAGAGGTGCCCTCCCATGCCCCCAGGGACACCCCCTGTCACCCTTGCCCACCCCAGGAGGACACCTAAGGATGGAGGGACCCATCCCAGGGAACATAAGGTAAGTTCAGGTAAGTATTAATTTTTTTTTTTTGTGGCATAGGGGGGCCTGATTTGTGCCCCCCTACATGCCACTATGCCCAATGACCATGCCCAGGGGACAGAAGTCCCCTGGGCATGGCCATTGGGCAAGGGGGCATTACTCCTGTCTTTGCTAAGACAGGAGTCATTTCAGTGGGGGTTGGGAGTCGATAAAAATGGCGCAAATCGGGTTGAGGCGATAATTTTGCCTCAGCCTGACTTGCCCCATTTTTTGGCGCCCAACCTCCATATTCCCCTACGCCTGCGCTGCCTGGTGTACGTCATTTTTTTTGACGCACACCCGGCAGCGCCGCCGGCTAACGCCGGCTAACATCATTGAATAAATACGGCGCCCGCATAGCGCTTCAGAATGGCGTTAGATTTTTTGACGCACAACTGCATTGGCGCAGTTGTGCGTCGAAAAGTTTAAATATGGCCCTAAGTCCGAACGTAGAAAGTTGACCGGGACCTCACAGCCAGTGTACCCAATGAGGGCTCCAAGGACGTTCGGATCAAGATCCAGGTTTACACTGGTCGAAGGAATTTCACCTCGAAAAAACGACTATGTTCGAAGGTAAAAATCTCCACAGAGGGCTTCTGCGACTTGTATCCGGAGAAGAGTTCCAGGAGGGCGGATTGGACTGGCAGGTTCATCCCGCTGAGGAAAATCTTCAGAAAAACTACTAAGTGCCAAGGTAACCTTTTGACCGAGGCTTCCCACGCGCTGCAGCCGTGCCGGGCTCCATGGCAGTCAGATATAAACTTTGACTTTGCCCCAGTCGAGTTGCGACCAGATGACCAGATTGTCGCTTTGTGTTTCTAAGCACTAGAAAACAATAATTCTTTAAAAATTCATATCTCCGGTTCCCCTTATCCGATTTTATTCGTTTTAGTGTAATTTTAAAGATAAAAATATAATCTATTTTTATAAATTGGTTTTGGATTTTTAAACTGTTTCCTGTGTTTTATTTAATTACTATTTTGTGATATTTGAATGCTTTATACTCTGTCTCCTAAGTTAAGCCTTGTCGCTCGTTGCCAAGCTACCTAGGGTTGAGCTGGGTTTAATTTACTGAGACCTTATTGGACCTAAGTGGAGGTTAGTGGACTATTGCTAAGTGTAGGTACTTACCTGCCCTTACCAGTAACCCATTTTCCAACATTAATTCATTAGCACTTTTCTTTGACAAATTAGCACACTATGTAAGATTAACATGCAAGCATCCACCATCTTCAAAGGCTAAAATAATTTTCAGAGAGCTATTGATGCTATTGATGCTACTCTGATATTTTGGGCAAAACAATATTTATAATGCCTAGACCTTTATAGTCTTTTGAATTCAGGTGAATATTAAATAAGGTAAAACACCAGTCAGAAACTAGTAATGTTTACCATCATTTACAAGCATAAATTAAGTTGATACAGTGATGTCATGTAAAACAATTATACAGCACTGATTATTCTTTGATCTGTTATTCTCGCTATCTTAGATAAATGGTTGATTATTACATGACATACAATCAATTTTGAAAATTGTATTGCTTATTAGTAAAACATATATATGATACAAACAGTGGCTCCTGGCTCCATATTTTACACTGTTCCTTTACTGGCACGTCAACATCCTTGCACTAAAGTTGTGATATGGTTCTTACTATGTTAATAGGACTGCGTACTTGGACAACATGACTTTTGAATGTAGGAGACTAAGGGCCTCATTACAAGGCTGGTGGGCCGACCACCGGCTCACCAGCCCGTGGCGAGGGGACCGCCGCAGTGATGGTAGTCTCCCTCACGGCCCTATTTTGATGTGTCCACTGGACTGACCAGCAGAAACAGCCCAGTGGAAACAGTATGGTGGCATTGGCCTTGGATCCACATGGAGCCAAGGCCAATGCTGTCACACAGAGGGGGCCTCTAGCATCCTCGGAATGAGCACTGTCTACTGTAGCAGACAGTGCACATAACAAGGCTGCTTGGCGGGGGGGCCTTGCACAGCACAAAACATGGTTGTGGGCAGTGCTGGGGGCCCCCATGACCCCTAGAATTTCCTTTGTTCCAGCCTTTTCATGGCGGGTACCTCACCATGAAAAGGCTGGCGAAAGGGGACTCCTGATAAGCACAGCGGTGCTGAACTCAGCGCTGCCGTGGATGACCATGACCCCGCCCGCCGCCACCCCATCGGGAACCATGTTCCTGGTGGTGGAAGCGGTCCCCTGGCAATTAGACCACCAGGGTTGTAATCTTGCAGTCGGACTGGCAGGAGTGCGGCAGTCTGACTGCCACCACAAGTGTTGTGGTCTTAAAACCGCCAGATTGATAATGAGACCCTAAGAGGCTGATTACGAGCTTAGAGGTCCCGTGACTGCCATGTTGATGGTGGTGGTCCAACCGGCAACAGTATGGCGGAGTGGACCGCCATATTATGATTTCGATGATGTAGCGAACAAAAGACCACCAGCGGTCCGCCACCACCGCCAGGTAGCACAGACTGCTGCAGCCTCTTGGAGCCAGAAACAGGCCAGCCAGAGACCATGTTTCTGCCGGACCTATTACGAGGTTGTACACCACCAATGTGACCATCGCAGTCCAACCGCCATGCAAACAAACAGTCTAAAGGGAGTCACTTCACTGCAGACAGCCATACACGCCCATAGCTGCTATGGAGCCATTTCTCAATGTCATGTCGCTGTTCCTGCTCTCCGAAAGACAAAGAAGTCAACATCGATGTGGACGCCAACAAAAATAAGTACACACACCTACCTGGATTTTGTACTTTTTCAATAAAAATGTACCGCTAGAAGAAAATGGCGGAAGGCCCCAAGGCATTGAGGGGCATATTTATACTCTGTTTGCACCGGATTTGTGTAATTTTCTTTTTACGCAAAACAGGCGCAAACTCAACTCCATATTTATATTTTGGTGCTAGCACCAAAATATTGGAGTTAAAGTCATTTTTTGGCTGAGGAAAACTACCTTGTGTCAATGAGATGCAAGGTAGGCGTTCCAGGGTAAAAATGACTCTAAGGCCCTAACGCCTTATTTATCCTCCTGTGCAAAAATCACTCACGAGAGGAGGAGGGCCTTGAATAATGCCACTAAGCCTGCTTAGAGCCATTATTTAGCACCTGGGTATGGGCAGCGTTAGGGGACCTGTGGGCCTTTTTCTATGGTCAGAGACCAGGGAAACAGCCCACAGGTGCCCTTCCCTGCCCCCAAGGACACCCCCACCCACACTTATCCACACCTGGAGAACCCCTAAGGATGGGGGGACTCATCCCAGGAAAATTCAGGTAAGTATTTTTATTTTTTTCCAAACTGCCATGGGGGGACTACCTGGACCCCCCTACATGGCACTGTGCCCAATGGCAATGCCCAGGGGACAAAAGTCCCCTGGGCATGGCCATTGGGCTGGGGGGCATGTCTCCTGTCTTAACTGTTCATGGGGTTTTAACGTAACAAAATAACGCTAGTCTGGGCAGAGGCATTTCTTTTTGCCTCTGCCTGTACTAGCATCATCCTCTTACGCTAAACCCCTTGTTCCCCCTACGCCTCCCGCACCAGGTTAGCAACCTTTTCTATGATGCTAGCTGGAACTTACCGCCGGGTAGTGTAATACCATAAATATGACACCCGGCCGATGTCTTGGTATATCGCTAGCCGGTTGTAAACTTTTTGACGTTGAACTGCGTTCAGGAGTGTGTTTTATAGTGTGGCTGGTAGGTGTATCAGCTGTGTTGTTTTCAAATCTATCCAATATGGTGTTGTGTATTATTGTGGGGACCACCAACCACAGTGGTTTGCACCACCATTGGAGGACCCTAATCGCAAGACTGCCATGGCAATTTTGACTTGCAGTAGGTTTGGTGGTTGGATGGCGGGCTGGCACTACCAGTGGTTGGACAGGCTCTTTCGTGTCCTCCACAGTCCTGGCGGTGTCGGGTTTTTGCTGTCTTTAGGCAGGGTTGGCTGTGTGACTTATAATAATGTGGTCTGTATGACTGCCAACATGGAGGCCTTTTGGCAGCCGCCACCGTGGTGGTCTGGCAGTCAGATCGCCAAACTTGTAATGAGCCCCTAAGTCTGTCCACACCATCAGAAACTGTTGGCCTAAATCCTAGCTAGTGCACAGTGCCTCACCTGAACCCCTAAACCAAGAGGGGTGGAAAGTGATTGTGGCAACATAAACATGACTCCCCAGGGAAGTCATGGAAACAGATCTTACCCTTTTGAGGTATTACTCATGCATGCCAAGGCAAAGCACAAAGAGATGCAAGATAAGTTTTCAATGCATTTATTGAAACAATCGCAATCTGTCATAAAGCAAATGAGCTGTGTTAACTAATCAGATGAAGCAGAGCAAAGTATTCGTCATTACAACCATGTTAAAGAAGATAAACAATCCTACCATTGAGAATGTGATTCTAGATTTTTTAGAGGTTCCTACCTAACTATAGGACTATACTCGAAAGCATAGGGGGTGAACACTTCTGCCTGGCCCGACCTAAGGGATTAGCCCCAGCCCCATACCTGAAGACAGAGGCAACTGTTGGCCTGTGGTGTAGATGGCAATGCATTTGGGGCTGGTAAATTAGCACCAGTATAGCAGCATGTCAAACAGCATTCGTCCCAGGACGGTCATGGCCAGAATGCCCTCTACCCCCTCCTGGTCACTGCACTATTTAATTGATAAACCATACTGTGTTGGAAGTAGAGTCCTGATGCAATGCTGTGTCTCGGTATTAGAAGATGTCTCCTGAATGGGCAACACAAACTAGAATAATGTGTACACTGTTCTTAGCCTTGGACAGAAAGTACTGATTACATATTGTGCAAAGGCCAAATACACATGCAGCTAGTTCTTTATAAAATTAAGCTAAGTGGAGCTAAAAAAGGGGAATCCAACATGTGTCCAAGAGGTCCTCATGACACCCTCTCCTTGCCAGTCAGAAAAAAACAGGTTGTAAAAGAAATGTTCTATAAAATACTAAAAAGCATTAAAATGTTCACACCATGAAGCAGAGCAAATAATTAAAAAACGGAGCCTCCTAAAACACCAATTTACTGAAAACAAAGGCTGAATTTTAAAAGTAATCAGAGGCAGCATTATGTCATCCAAAACATCAGTGTGGATGGAATCCAAGAGGGATCCCACATCTGCAGACGGCATAACCACCAGAGCCTCCATGAGTAACTCGAAGGAACAGATATGATCAAGAGCCTCAGCCTCCGCCGAAGAATTAGAATCCTGTGCAATGCCTGCAGTTGTTGAGCTAGAAGAATGTACTCCTGGGGCTGGAGAGCCCATATCCATGTAAGGTGGCTCATAAAAGGAATCCTGAGGCAGCCATAGACTCATAGCACATCTCCGGGAATGAGCCCTCAATGGGAAAATTTGCTAATTCATGTCTTTACATAGTAATAGTACCAATTGTGCTGCAAGACACACATTCAGTGCACACTCGAAGGGAAACACGGACTGCATGCAGTAGAACCATACTGGTTAAAAAGACAAAGGGCCTCATTATGAGTTTTGGGGTCAGTCAAGCTGAACACCAAACTTGCAGGGAGAAGACTGCCGACAATCCGGCGGCCTCACCGACATGGTATTACAATGTCCCTCCAGGCTGACCAGCGGGTATCGAACTGCGATGTTCCCGACGGTCGGCCCAAAGGAAACAGTGCTAAGCAGACAGTGCACATTCCGAGGGTGGTGGGCAGGTTGGCCCCTGCACTGCACATGACATATTTGTGGGCAGTGCAGACTGCCCCCCTGTGGCCCTCAGCACAGCCTTTCCACCAGCCTTTCCATGGAGCTTGAACTCCAATGGAAAGGCTGGCGGGAAGGGACTTGTGCTCAGCATGGCAGTCCTAAACTCAGCACTGCCTTGGCTGAGCAAGTGTTGTACCCCTGTCAACCCATCGGGAACCATGTTCCTGGCAGGGATGGCGGTCCCCAGCGGTCTGACCACCAGAATCGTAATGTGGCAGTTGGACCACCTGGAGTGTGGCAGTCCGACTGCCACCACGGCATTGGGTGGTTGTAATGAGGACCAAACACCAGATGTTATTTAGGCCCTGATTTATACTTTTTGGTGCAAAACTGCAGTAACTTGCACCAAAATGTTTAGCACTAGTTCTGGGGTAAGTAATCGTAAAATAAAAATGAGGTTAGTCGGGTGGGGCTGGCGGTATGGAAGAAGGGGGTTTTGCACCCAAAAATTATGTTAGGAAGGTTAGAGTAAAAAAAATGACTCTAACCTGCCTAGAGTCTTTTTCTTACGCACAACCACCCATACTACATGACTCCTGTCTTAGAAAAGATGGAAGTCATGCCCACCACCCCAATGCCCAGGAAAGAGGACCAGGGTCCCCTGGGCATGGCCATTGCACCAAGTGCCAATGGCACTTTAAAAAAAACAATACTTACCTGCACTTACCTATACTTACCTTGGATGGGGTTCCCCATCCTCCGCTGTCCCTCTGGTGTGTGTGTGGGTGTCCCTGGGGCCTGGGGAGGGCACCTGTGGGCTATTCCTTTGTGTTCCACCATGGAAATAAGCCTACAGGTCTCCTAACGCCTGCCCTGACCCAGGCATTAGCACCATTTTTTGACCCCTCCTCCCTCCCATGCATGATTTTGGCAAGGGGGATAAATATGGCGCTAAGGCCATAGAGTCATTATTTGCACAGGAACACCTACTTTGCATCTCATTGACGTAAAGTAGGTTTCCACGTCCAAATAAATGACTCTAGCGCCAACATATAAATATGGAGTTAGTTTTGCGCCAAATTTGCGTCATAAAATGATGCAAATTCGCGCAAAACAAGTATAAGTATGTCCCCAAGTTCCTCCAGCAAAGGTAATCCAAAGTGCTGTATCATACGTTAATGACCCAGCTGCACGGATGGTAGTTCCATCACCGGTGGGCTTTGAAATGGGACATTCATTGTGGAGCAGAAAAAGAAGTAACAACATACCACTAACAACACGAGTGGTATTCCCACAAATACACTTGAAAACAAAGAGTGTTTTACACTCTGGAAAGTAGGGGTCAGTGATGAATTACGTTCCGCCGGCAGAGCTTGCAGATTTTACCCACTCCGTGCTCCATACAGAGTGTGGAGTTTCAAAAATCTCTGCGGAGAAATCCTAGTGCATTCACACACAATAAAACACACACATTGTTAGAAAGTGGGTCTCTGGTTGGCAGTCATTTTGCACTCTTTCCAAGCAGGGACGCTCACTCTAGTCAGAGCAATGGAAATAAACACTTAAGATAACCCCTGCTCACCATCTTGGTAGCTTGAAAAAAGGCAATGTGTAAAGTATTTGTACCAATACACATAGTAACACAGTGGAAAAACTACTAAATGGACACCACACCAGTTGAGAAAAAGAGACAATATTTATCTAAATTAAACAAGACCAAAACAACAATAACCCAACATACATTAGTAAAGTTATGAATTTTTTTAAATAATAGAATCTTACTCCATGGAAAACAATGGAAATGTTGTTATTACACAAAGTACGTACTTTGTGTAGAAAATAAAGCCGCATGGGTGAGTGTGTCAAAAAAGTCAGCGATGCATTAATTTCATATGTGCAAGTGAGGCTCTGCCTCGTTTCTTCTCCGGTTAGGTAGACATTGCATTGTTTTTCTCCCCCACATGAGAGTGCTGCGTAATTTTCTGGACGGGCATCTTGGAACCGCGCAGGTTCACATTGATTTTGACGACTACCGATGATGTGTGTGAAATCCGGCCACTCGGTGATGGAAAACCACGCTGAGTGGGGGTTGCATTTTTTTTAGTATCTGTAAGCGGATGTTGCATTGTTTCTCCTGTCACAATGTAGGTTATGCAGCAATTTCTCAGCTGGGATACAGGTGGTGCATTATTTTTACAGCCACATTGCAAGTGGTGCATCTACAGTTTTCTCGCATGGCTCCTGTGCGTGGATTTCCACCTTGATTCTTCCAGTTTCACCATTCAAGAGGCCCAGGACTGGATAGGGCACCACTTGGCAGGGCAGGAGTCTCAACAGACAGTCCAAGTGCTGGCAGAGGAAGTCTTTGATGGCCCTGAGACTTCAGAACAGGAGGCAAGTTCAGTCCAAGCCCTTGGAGACACTTCACAAGCAGGAATATACCACAAAGTCCAGTCTTTGTCCTCTTTCATGCAGAATCAGCAACTGCAGGCCAACCCAACAAAGCACAGTCACAGGCAAAGGGGCAGTACTCCTCCTCAAGCTCTTCAGCTCTTCTCCTTGGCAGTGGTTCCTCTTGAATCCAGACATGTAAAATACATCACTACATGTCCTACGTTTAACATACACCGCACCCTGCCCATGGGGCTACCTAGGGCCTAACTTAGATTTGCCTTACATGTATAGCCTGCCCCATACACTTTTTTCCTTTTTATTAAGAACAAGTGACTGAGTCCCTGAATCCTAAAATTTTAATATAAAAATATTTCTTATTACATTAACATTGATACATTTTAGACTTTCCCAGAAAATAACTTATTCCAATATAATAGAAATATATTAATACATGTTTAATAAATAAAAATATAACATACAAATATTCAACAAACTATTCATCTATACATTATAAAAAATATATATTTAGTCAGTTGAATAATCGATATATTTAAAAAAATGTTTTAAAAATGTACATATAAAAATGAACACATTTTTCAGCAATTTATTTACAATGACATTATAGTGTTTAATATTTAAAAATATTACATAAACTATTTTAACATTTAAAAAATGTCTTGCACAAAAAATGTAATATAATTGTTTTCTCAAACTAATCTTACATTAATCTTACATTATAAACTTTAAATGAGATACATTTTAATTCTTAACAAACTTTCTATAATTTAAATAAATATTTTAATAGTTACAATAAAGTTAATTTTACCATTTAATATAATGCACACATACATTTTAAATAGTTATAAACTATTATTTAGAAAAATTATAGATATAACAAAATAAAAGGATACATTATAAAATATTAATTAGCATGAAGTTAAAATAATTAATGTTACATTTAAATTAAATTATTCACTTCTTAAATATATATATATATATATATATATATATATATATATATATATATATAAATATATATATATATATATATATATATATTTATGAAAAGGCTGTTGTTTTACCCACATAAAACCATAGAAACTCAGCAGTTATAATTATATTTATTTATAGTTACACTTATGTTAGGAAACTATAACTTGTGGCCTAAAGTTACTTTCCGTCATGAGTTATAGTTTCTTCAGATGAGTATAACTATAAGTATAACTGTAACTGCTGAATTTCTATGGTTTTGTATGGGTAAAATGTCAACCTAACTATAACGGCCCTGTAACCTTTGTTTTTTTCAGTGGATTTTTATGTTTTTTTTAACACACGTTAATATTTGTGTCATGTTTTGGCGAGCCAATGAGGGCCTTGATTTTCCCAAAGATCCGAGGAGGATCCCTAAATCCGTAGATCAGCTTGAAAAAAAGAAATGGGCAATTTTTTGCCCATGAGTTGTCCGGAAGGGACCCCTCCATGTGTTTTGGGACTGCCCTTTTTTCTCGGCTCCCTCTTGACAGATCACCCCAAACCTTTCCAGACAGTAGCTGAAATGACCACCATTGTTATTTGGAAAATTTTGTGAAGATTCATCAAACGGCGCAAAGGTTACTAACGAAACAAAAAACGCTTTTTCTATTGAAACAATGAACTCGATTATGAGTTTGGTGGACGGGCATCAGCTGTGCAGGGCCCACCATGCCCCCCCTGCACTTGTTCTCTGTCATCCTTTTCATGGCAGTGAAACCACCATGACAAGGCTGGCAGAGAACAAGGTTGTAGTCAGCAGGACGGCACTGAGTTCAGTGCCACCCTGGCTGATGGCAAACTGCACTGCCATCAGCCTGTCGGGATTTAGGATCCTGGCGGGCACGGCAGTAGGTTGTCATCTCTGCTCGGCAAGCTCGTAATGTGATGGTCGGACCGCCACAACCGCAGCTGATCGACAGCCACCAAGGCATTGGCTGTCCTCAGGCAGCCAATGTCATACTCTGGCCCTGTGTCCTAACTATTATTACGTAGTGACTACCACCTCTATGTAATATTTATATATATATATATATATATATATATATATATATATATATATATACATTTAAACACATTATTTTCACACATGAATACAATTAAAAATACAAATTTCAATACTTTCATATTGAATACATTATCTTAAAAGACACACAAAGAAAAATTATTAAACATATAAAATTAAACACACTCCAAAAAATACATGCAAAATAACCCAAGCATTATTATGCACAGTGCTAATTTCTGAATTTATATTTATTTAAACAATAATAAGAACAACACTTACCTTTGACATTCCTGCCAACAATATTTTTGATATACTGGCATTCTGGACACAATATTTTTGTATCATGGTATTTTTTATTTAATATTTTGTCCAAACACCTTGGGCCCGATTCACAAGGAGCCTTTCAAGTTGTGGCAGAGGCTCCTCAGTAGTGGCAAGATCTCTACACTTGTAGCCAGATCTCCACACTACAGTTTCTCATTGCAGACATAGGGGGTCATTCTGACCCTGGCGGCCGGTGACCTCCAGGGTCACCGACCACGGGAGCACCGCCAACAGGCTGGCGGTGCTCCCGAGAGCATTCTGACCGCGGCGGTTCAGCCGCGGTCAGAAAGGGTAAACCGGCGGTCTCCCGCCGGTTTACCGCTGCCCCATTGAATCCTCCATGGCGGCGGAGTGCGCTCCGCCGCCATGGGGATTCAGACACCCCCTACCGCCATCCTGTTCATGGCGGGAAACACGCCATGAACAGGATGGCGGTAGGGGGTGCCGCGGGGCCCCTGGGGGCCCCTGCAGTGCCCATGCCATTGGCATGGGCACTGCAGGGGCCCCCGTAAGAGGGCCCCGCAAAGTATTTCAGTGTCTGCTTTGCAGACACTGAAATACGCGACGGGTGCAACTGCACCCGTCGCACCCCTGCAACTACGCCGGCTCAATTCTGAGCCGGCGTCCTCGTTGCAGGGGCATTTCTGCTGGGCCGGCGGGCGCTCTTTCGGAGAGCGCCCGCCGGCCCAGCGGAAATGTTTAAATGGCCGCCGCGGTCTTTTGACCGCGGTGCGGTCATTTCACGGCGGTACCTTGGCGGACGGCCTCCGCCGTCCGCCAAGGTTAAAATCACCCCCATAATGCCACATGTGCGAAGATTCCACCATGACAGCGGAACCTCAGCCATGACTACAGAGGCTGTTTGTGAATCAGGATCCTTGTTCCACTGAGTAACTGTGTTGTGATTTTCTGAGCATTGCCAATCATTTCACTTGAAGTTCATTGATTTTGTGTTGCGTTGCATAAATAATAAAGTTTACCTTTTTCATGAAATTTAGAGATTTGTTGAGAACTGATGTAGGGATACCTGTCCATGAGGAGGCTCCTCCAGAGGGCACACTAATATATTACATGACAACCGAGGCTGGACTACACATGTATCTGGATCAGTCATTGGAAACAAATCTCACAGAATGAAGGGTCTTTGCAGTTTCCCCCCACATAGTACCTTTAACTTGAGGGTAATTCAGAATTTGAAGTGAGTATTGAATGAGATGAAACCCTTCAACAAGACCTCCTGAATATGAAACTTCAAATGCATGGGAGCATTCTGCACATACAAAAGATACGGCAAAATATCAGATGTGAGTGAGAAATAAGGTCCATAGATGGATGCAAATGGAGTGGAATGCAGACAGCAGAAATGGAGAGAATGCATAATTGGGTGGTATAGGGATGTACCCTTCGATACATAGGGAAAAACTGAAAGAATTAAGGGCCAGATGTAGGAAAGGATTTGCTCCTCGCAAACGGTGAAAAACGCCGTTTTCGAGGCGCAAAAGCCTCTCCGCGATGCAGAAATGCATTTTGCGAGTCGGATCCGACTCGCAAAATGCATTTCCGACTCGCAAATAGGAAGGGGTGTTCCCTACCTATTTGAGACTCGCAACACTATGCAAGTTTATTTGCGAACGCGGTCGCAAATGAACTCGCAGTTACCATCCACTTGAAGTGGATGGTAACCCATTCGCAAACGGGAAGGGGTCCCCATGGGCCCCCTTCCCCTTTGTGAATGATCACAAAAACAATTTTTCAGAGCAGGCAGTGGTCCTATGGACCACTGCCTGCTCTGAAAAATACCGAAACAAAAGGTTTCGTTTTTTTTTCTAAGTGCAGCTCATTTTCCTTTAAGGAAAACGGGCTGCAGATAGAAAAAAAAAAAAACTGCTTTATTAAAAAGCAGTCATGGACATGGTGGTCTGCTGTCTCCAGCAGGCCACAATCCCCGTGAGTGCCCATACTCGCAATGGGGTCGCAAACTGCGACCCACCTCATTAATATTAATGAGGTGGGTCTTTGCGACCCCATTGCGAGTTGCAGAAGGTGTCTGAGACACCTTTCTGCATAGCAAATTGCGACTTGCAATTTGCAAGTCGCACGGACTCGCAAATTGCAAGTCGCAATTTTAAACCTACCTACATCTGGCCCTAAATCACAAGAGAGGGTGGAGAATGAGGAGAAGAGAGACAATAGTGAGATACTCAAATTATGACTTTTTAGATGATTTGTTAACTGCCCGACCACCTCCCCATAATATTGTCCATCAGGCCGAAGGAAAAAAGACAGCTTGTAAATACGGGGCAGGTGCACCACCTTATCAAAGTCCAACAAGAGAGGATTATCCATTATTGAGAGCCACTAGTGATACTGTATCATTACAAGCCCTGGTTTGTCTGGAGCAGGTACTACCTTAGATTTGGAAGCAGGACCCTGAACATGAGGAAATTCCCTCGCAGGTGTACCTGTCGTTGAGGCTGAAGAAGGTCCTGTGTCAGCAACTTCACCTTCAAAAGGGTTGGATGTTTTTAAATTCAGGGCAGAATTTGAGGAGCTTCCAAGGAAAACCTTCAGTTGGGATCTGTAGATGGGTACGAGGAGGAACTTTTCTTTTTGAGAAAGGAAGCAGCTAGACGTGCTTGTGAAACCCACAAACAATGGAGGAGATACCTGCATAGTTTGGGGTTGACTTGTCTAAAAGTCAGGATCTAAGAAGTAATTTAAACATTTGCATAAGGGAAGTTGCCATAAAGAATATGAGAACACAGGGTATGAAATTACAACTGAAGGAATAAGTTGGTATTATTCAGATGGGGGGGTGACACTAAAATGATCAAGGATTGATAATTTGGGAAGGAAAGAAAACAGAAAAAGAAGAAAGATATTTGGTGACAGAGGAGGTTTCTAGTATGAATATTATTGAGGTCAAAGTGTACCTACTGAGGGGGTACATGGGAGTGAATATGTGCACGTACCTTTGCATTGTGTGATCCTTTAACCTTTACAAATCAATTTCCAAAATTGCGAGAAAATCCTGACCAGTGGTACATCCAAGTTGAGAGGTTTGTAAAGAGTTGAAAAGGGTTTTGAGAGGACTTAAATACCTTCTTAAATATTGTCTTCCCAAATGATTTGTGGGCAGAATTTAAAGCAGCTGTAGCTTGGCCAGCTTTGAACAGCCTAGAGATGCTCAGACTCATGTACCTTACCCTCTTGTCATAGACAAGTATAACAAGGTGATTAACTTTATCAAAAACTATTGTTCCCCCGAAACAGATTAATTGTGGAAAATATCCAGAACTAGTTAGGAGTTGAAGGAGTCTGTGCATGCTTACTATGAGCAGCTTATGCGAGTTTTCAGACAGCATAGTGGTGTCAAAATACCAGGAAGGGAAATTCTCAGCAGTTTCTTATAACAGGTCTTTCTTGGTTTGTGCCTAGAGAGTAGCCTTCATATTCAACAGAATGTGATTTGTTGGCATTGAGAACCTGTGAGAATAATCAGAGTATCTGCTAATGCCCCAATACCTCTCACCAGAGCTGGCGGCTGGAATGACCCCGTGATTGGATCACTGCTAGAACAAAGCATCTTAATGCAGATACTCTGAAGTCCCTGCAACTCACCTGGGATGGACTTACAGAAGTCAAATAAGAAGTGGTGGATTGTTTACAATTTGAGAAAGATTAACCAAATTGTTGTCCCATGCTGTATTGAATCCTGCTGAGATACTCCAAATACCCTGTGATGAGGAATGGTTTAAGGTCATCAACCTGTGTCAAGTATTTTTTTCGATTCCTGTAGATGAGAATAGTGAGTTCCTTTTTGCTTTCTGTTTTAAAAACAAAATTCTGGCATCGATATACAGAGCGCATCTCAATCTTTAATCATATCCAGAAGTAATACCTGGAGACCCTGCAGTCACCATGCAACTCACTTATAGTTCAATACATCAATGACCTCTTTGTGTCATCTACAACACAAGATGCATATAAGCAATACTGTATTTCCCTGTTGAACAATTTGGCAGAGAACAGACATAAGATATCTCATACAAAATTGAAGTATTCCCAAAGAGAAATTCTGTATCTGAGGCATCACATTGAGAAATGTGCTAGAAAAATCTCCACAGTCTTGAGAATAAACCCACCCCCATGATTTAGAGAGAAGTCAGGCTG
Organism: Pleurodeles waltl; assembly: GCF_031143425.1. Taxonomy (NCBI): domain Eukaryota; kingdom Metazoa; phylum Chordata; class Amphibia; order Caudata; family Salamandridae; genus Pleurodeles; species Pleurodeles waltl. Next base: position 666,158,711 of record NC_090446.1, on the reverse strand, counting down.
TTTCTAGGAATGGTGGCTACCCTAGTGGCAAAGCCTCTAAAGAGGCTTACATACAACGATGAGTCTGATCTGCTACTCTGGGACAATGAACAGAAGTGCCTTTCTCGAGCAGAGAGAAAGTCACTTCTGGACCTAGGCTCTAGGAATGCCTGATTAAGTGAATAATCTTGTCCTCTATTGTTGTGAACAAGACAGGTGCACTCTGTCTGTTGACAAATACCCATAGAAGCTGGCCAAGTGGTATGTTTCTCTGCTACACTTGATCCGGTAGACACAGTGTTGCATGCAATTGCTGCAGTTGGTCAGCATTCAGCAATACGAGGAAATGTTAATGGGGTACCCATTTACAATAATGATTCCCCATCCTGTTGAGATGTTGTTGCCCTGCACATGACTAATAGTAGGCTTACTCGGTATGAGCATGCCATATTAGCAGCATAAAAGACTTTTCAATGAACACCAGGTGACTACTACCACATTGCATCTCAACAAGTAGACCATCAAGTTTGCGGACCACTAACCATTGGAACAGGTTAACATATCCTGTTCTTAATGTCCCCCATACACTTTTGTGTTGCTGGTTTTTAGATCAGGGAGATTGTATGGGGATAATATGGTCCTGGAACTCTCTTTTGTGTGGTGCTCCAGGGCAAGTGGTCTTGGTTTTCCCTGGGCGATGTCCCCTCATCCAGCATAGAGACCAGAAGGTTTTTGTCCTCAGTCCTGGTCACAGATAAAAGTTTTGCAGAGCTTCACTTCCTCGCACAGTCCCTCTCACTGCTTGACAGATGACAAAGTTTGGGGTCTCAACCTCCCCTTCTTATAGCCATTTCCAAACACCAAAATGTGACTTAGGGTTGAGTCCTTAACGTTTTATGTTGGAGTTTTGCATCTTCTGAAGTGTCCACTTCTCCTTTTCTTATTTCTCCTTGAAACGATATATGTCACAGCAACTAAAGCTCTGAATCTGATTGATCATGGGAGTAATCAGAGTTCGTACCTGGATGTCAGCCACAGAGATATGTGCACCGGGAGGTTAATCCTAGGTTCTCAGCCCTACACTTTATGAATCTCTTATCAGCCCCATCTACCTTTCTGAGATGTGTTCAGGTTAATTTCTTTTGATCTACCAGTGAATTGCATAGCAAACATTTGAAGTTTAAAGGGGGAGCCCCACCAGACGGGCATGGGTTTTGTCCTTGTGAACAGTGTCTGTTGATGTGGATGCATGTTGGTATTAAAGTGTGCCTTGGATGGGTGAGGGGAGAGGTATGAGGGATTGGGAACAGGTAGTTGGAGGGGGGACGGAAGGAGAAGGGACACTGGCTGCCGTCAATGAGGAGGCCAGACCCTGAAAGGATCTTTGCAGTGCAGCCATGGCACCATTAATGCCTTCCAGGTAGGCATTGGACTGCTGCATCTGTGATGCAAGTCCCTGGATGGCATTCACAATGGTTGACTTCCCCACAGAGATGGACCTCAGGAGGTCAATAGTCTCCTCATTGAGGGCAGCAGGGCTGACTGGGGCAGAGGTGCCTGCGGTGAAGGAGATGTCCACCCTCCTGGGTGTGCGGGCACGGGCAACTGGTTGGGGAGTTACAGGGAGGGTGGTGCTGGTGAGGGGGGTAATGGACAAGTATGGTGCTGGGATGGTCCAGGATGAGTCCGCCACCACCAGGGAGCGTTTATCGGAGGAGGAATCCAAAGATGTTGTTGTTGATCCTGTCTCCCCCGTGGCACTCCCCTCGCCCTCTACCATCTGTCCCGCTGGTCCACTCGGCTCTGCTGGTATCAGCATCCTGGGTCCCATGGGCTGCAGAATCCCCACTTGCCAGTGCCCCTTCTCCTTTGCCTGATGATTCTGATGCACACAAATACAGAGGAGGAGAAGGAGGGAGGGTGGCAGAGAAAGACAGGGTGCAATGGGTTAAAACCAACTCAACATTCACAAAGAGTAACATCATTACTGTCACCTATACATGCTACAACAGTAGGACACTATGGGGGAAACTACAACAATGCTATTGTAAACTGCTGATGGTGGAATAATAACACTCATATACTTGATGAGAGTCATACTGTTCAGACTTACCTAGTACATGGCACATTCACATGGTCATGTATGGAGACATATCCTGTACTCCTTACTCAACAGAATCCTGCATGGGTAGGTAGCATGGCCACTAATCCATTAACAAATAGCACAGTCACATCTTGGTCCACTTTGCCTTTCTACACATACAGTACATGGCAGCTGATTGAGGACTCACTAATTACCTCTGTCACAGTGGTAGGCTGATACTGATGGCAATGTGCTAACATCTCAGGTGTACTGATGATGATGGTTGTAGCTGGGCTCTTAAACTTTGTTGTCGGTGACCACACAAATCCCAAATTGGAAGTAAATGCCATCATAAGTCACTGCCTGCATGGTATGGGCACACATGACATACTGGACTTGGGAAGCAAGCAGGCACTGGTGCTCCAGGGCAAGAGGTCTTGGTTTTCCCTGGGTGATGTCCCCTCATCCAGCATAGAGACCAATGAGACCAATCCTGCCAGGGTGGCAGATATCCATAGCTGACATGACTCTATCAATGACCTACACTGCATCTTCCAGCTAGTTGTCATTCCAAACTCAAACAAGCATTACATTATCAAGGTGTGAGTGTGTACTTACCACCTCCCCCTTGTGGCTGCTTTGCTGCCCTCATGTGCCCATCTGCCTCAGGGTAGGCCACAGCCAAAATGCGGACCATTAGGGGGGGTCAGGGTCTGACGGGCACCCCTCCCTCATTGGGAGGATGTCACCAGCTGGGAATCTGCAGTCTTACGTTCCCAGCGTCTCAGGCCCTCCCACTGTGGGTGCTCTGCTGGATCTGGACCCCCAGGGCCTGCACTTGTTTTGGCGATGGCATGAAGGATCCCCTTCTTCTGATGGGTGCTGACCTGCATGGGTGAAACAGACAGAAGTACAAAGTCATGTGGAGGGGCATCACAGGGACAGCAGTGCACATCACACATTAGACACAACTCATGACCACACTCACATGTCATTACCCCAGTAACGCCCTGACTCCTCACCCATCTCCATGCATTCACTCCATCTAACTCGTTCCTACGCCTTTCATCCTCACACACATCAGTATCAGACTGGACTGTGACATAAGACTCACCTGCAGCTCTGGTGCCCCATACAACTGTCCATACAGGGGTAGGACCCCATCCACAAGCTTCTCCAGCTCCTCCTGGGTGAAGGCTGGTGCCCTATCTCCTGCAGGATGTGGCATATTGGCTCCCAGAATCAGAACACAGCAGCACACGCAGTGGAGGTCTTGCTTGCACGAGTGTCAGGAGTCAAGTGAGCTATGCCACAGTAAATGGCGGTCACGCCCGCATCGTACATGACCGTGACCGCCGGTGGTGATCACCATTGGCCCCAGTCTCCCATAGACAACAATGTTATCCAATGAGGAGTTGCATGGCACTGTGCTGGCGGAATGAGGTCACTTCCATCTGTCCTGTGCATGCAGGACAGAAAGCTGCAATTTTACATGTAATTTGTGATTGGCAGTTTAATTGTAGGTGCATCAATGATGAAATATAGTGACTACTGCACATATTGACTATGTCCACACATTGAATACGTCAACTTTTGACTTCTCCTCTCTCCTACTCACAGATACCGTGCAATAGTGGGAATTAGACATGCCCCTGTGTACCGGTCCCTAGTCGACCTTACTGCCGTGGAAGAGAGACACGTCATACAGACATATCGGCTGAACTGTCAGACCATCATGGAGCTCTGTACACAGTCAGAGTAGGATTTGTTGCCTGTCATACGTCATCCCCATGCCATCCCTCCAACAGTACAGGTATTGTCAGTTCTCTAATTCCTTGCCTCAAGCTCGTTTCAGATTACAGTGGCGTTGGCAGCAGGGATGTCACAGCCGATGTTCAGTAATGTGTTGAAGGATGTACTGTGTGCTTTGCTCAGACATCTGCCCTGCTACATCAGGTTCTCCTAACGTGCGGATTTAGCCACTGTATCTTAGTCACTGTATGAAAGCTGCATCTACAATTTGGCAAATGTGGTAGGGGCCATTGCCTTGGTACCACCCAGGACAAATGAACAAGTTTACAGGAACTGGAAAAACATTTCTTCCATTAATGTCTAGGTTGTGTGTCTCGCTGACCAATATATCTCCCAGGTTATGGCTAAGTTTTCTGGTTCTGTTCATGACTCATTAATTCTGTGGGACAGCAATGTCCCACACCATGATGGCACAACTACAGAGGGACTGGGCCTCGCTCATTGGTATGTATTCAATAGTATGTTTGCTCTGTAGTCTCACCTCTCTTCACAATCTGCCCTGTGTCTCCACCGGTATTGAGATTGGTCCAACCGTTGTGCACACAGGTGACTGGCTACCCTAACCTTCCCAGGCTGCTGACACCTGTGGGATATCCGACTACAGATGGTGAAACCCATTTTAATGAGGCCCACGGCAGGACAAGGTGTGTCATCGAGAGGACCTTTTGGCTACAGAAGGCCAGATTCTGGTGTCTACAAGTCTCCAGTGGTGCCCCACTCTACAAACCACTTGAAGTCTGCCAGATCGTTGTTGCCTGCTGCATGCTACACAATCTGGCCCTGAGACGTCACATCCCATTGCTCGATGGAGAAGAGGTGGCAGCTGGAGCAATGGCTGATGAAGGGGACATAGTGAGTGATGAGGAGGAAGATGATGAGGATACAGCTGATTCTAGAGCACAGTTGATTCAACAATACTTCCCATGAGTAACAGGTATGCATCAACTGTTATGTATGTGACCTGTACTCCTGTCTGCTTTGTGCACTGCTCCTCCTGGTCTCTGTCATCAGTGGAGGTGTTGAGTGCAGCTCCCCCTCTGGGTGGTTTTGGGGGGGTACATATTGCCTATCAGAGGAGGTTTTACTGTTCAAATGTCAGTGATGTTCTCACTCTGCTGTTGTGTTGCATCACTTATGCAATTTATTTTCCATGTTCTATGTTCCCTGTACTGCTATGTCAACTGAAATTGTCGTACCAAACATAGTGGTGTCATCAGTATTGCTACTTATCCTTACAGTCCACAATGGGAGATTGTGTAACCTTACTGTTATTGACTGTGGAACATGCCTTTAGTTGAGTTCTGTCAGCTATGAGGGAAGGACCATTGGGTTTGGATGTCTACGAAATGTGGATCTGACATGGGCATATGGTTAGAGATTCCACCTGCCAAATCACACTAGGGATTTCGACATTGTACTGCATGTGTGTTGAGTGGCCAACATTGACTCCTATTGTGATAGTTGTCCCTCTCTTGGTCTTTTTGCAGGGCATTCGTGTGGTATAACTCTGGTTCCAGCCTTGCCTGTTGGCTCCCTTGACACATGTATCCAAAATATGTCTGCTCTACTAACATCCTTGCTGCATATTGTTCCCCCTTCTGTCTATCTCACAGACCTTTGCAGGACAATGGTTTGACTGTAATGACATGTTATACAACAGAAAAATCTTACTTATTACAAAAAAGACACTTAGGCAGTAGCTGTGCTCAAAGATGTTGAAGGTGATTCACAGAGGCAATAGGATATTAGTGGGGTCATGGTAGGTGAAATCATCAGAGTGGTTTGCCGAACTGTAGGTAGTCCAGGTCCAGTATCCAAGGGGCCATGGGAAAATGGAGTGATGACAGTGGACAGTCAACAGGGTGTGTCATTGTCACACAAGGGAGAATGTTCAGGAGAGAGTCACTTCCTGGCAGTTATCTTGGTCTTAGCATCAGGTCCTGCACGATATCTGGATGGACGTCCTTGCTTGTGTGGGGGTTCCTCAGCTACAGGGAGAGGTGTGCTGGTGGTCTGTGGTTTCTCTGGCAGGTCCTCCATTCCACTAGTTGCCGCAGAGGTAGCAGGCTCTGTTGGAATGTGGCTAGTGAAAGGGGCCTGCTGATGGGTGGAGGATGCATGTAGTATGGTGGTGAGTTCCTTGAACACACCTGCAATGGAGGCCATGGGGTCAATGAGGGTCTTCCACTGCTGCATGGCCCCCTGGTCGTATTCCCTCTGCTGCCTCTGGTTTTCCTACACGGTTGTGAGGATCTGGTCTTAGTGTCCTGGGAATGGTGGTATGCTCCCAGGACTTGGGAGATGGCCTCCTGTCCTGTCGTTTGTTGTGAGTACCCCATCCCTTGGCCCACAGGGGCCCTCCCACTGCCACTGGCCCACTGTGCCTGTGTCCCTGGCACAGTTTGGCCACTCCCAGTTGCACCAGGACCTTCATTGTCTTGGGTGTGTTGCCCTGACTCTGGTCCCTATACTGTGGGGCACACTGTTGATTTACCTGTCCTTGGGACAGCAGTTTGGGGATGAAGAGTTGGCTGTGCTGTATTGGCCACATAGGTGGTGGACTCCAATGTGCCCTGGGTGGGGCTGGTTGTCCCAGATGGGCCAGGCACGTCATCACTCTCAAGACATCCACTGGCCTTCATCCTGGGGTGGGCTGTCTGTCTCTGGCATCTGCTTTGGGGTGGCATTGGCAGCAAGACCTGTGGATGGAAAGGGAGTGAGTTACATTGTGAAGAAGTACTTGTTCGTATCATCGTCTAATGCATGGAGTAGGTTGACTTGCTTCCCAGTGATGGCAATGACAGATGCAGCACTGAAGACATTTCTTGCAGGTGACTGATTGTGCCATTGTTTCCATTTTCCATTGAGGATAGCGGATAGCATTGCTGTCACTGTTGTGTGTTGTAACGCAGTTGAAGCATCCATTTGGTGTAGCATGTGCTATAGTTTACCGTGCAAGTGTTCCACTGTGAAGTGGGACTGGGATCTTTTGATGTGTAGGGAATGATGGATTGTGGGCGTTGTGGTGCCTGGCATTGTGATTGGAATCTGTGTATTAGGGAGGAACTGTGTGGGAATAGTGGCAGTGGGGTGGTGTGGCATGCAGAGGGGGTGTGGGGTGATTGGGGGTGCAGAAGTGTGAGATGGAGTGGACTAGGGAGTGTTGGATGGTGGGGACACATGCTGGACAGGAGGGGTTGGTGTCTGGGAGGTGTTGTTGACTTACCAGAGTCAAGTCCTTTGATGACTCCAGTAAGGCCCGCAGGACGCATGATGTCCAAGACCTTCTCCTCTCATGATTTAAACTCAGGGGAAGGAGGTGGGGGCCCACCACCAGTCTTGTTGATGGCACTCTGGTGACTTGATGCCATGGAATGCACCTTCCCCCATAGGTCATTCCACCTCTACCTGATGTCCTCCCTTGTGCATGAATGTATGCCCACTGAGTTGACCCTCTCAACCATCCTCCGCCATAACTCCATTTTCCTGGCTATCAAGATTTGCTGAACCTGAGCTCCAAACAATTGTGACTCTACCCTGACGATTTCATCTACCATGACCCTCAACTCATTATTTGTGAAACGTGGGTGCTTCTGACGGGACATGATGGTTGTGTTGTGGGTGAGGGTGTGTGTTGTATGTGTAGGGTGCAGTGTAGGGTGCTTGGTGGGGTGGGGGTGTTTGGTTGTGTGTGCCGGTGGTATCTGGTGTTTGTGTACAGTGGTGATGATTGTATTGTGCTGCTGGTGCAGTTGTGAGGTGTGTGATCCGTGGAAAGTGTGTAACTGCCTATGGTATCACCGTGCAGTGTCCTTCATTGGTGGGTTCATCATAGTCAGTAGTTGTGATTGCAAAAGATTATGGGGGTGAGTTATATAGTTCAATGAGCAGGTATGTGTAGTGTGGGCATGTGTATCAGGTGTGGGGTATTGAGTCTGTCCAATTTGGTGTTGCGTTCTGGTGGAGATGATTTTTTGACTGCGGCGAATTGCACTGTCAATGGTTTTCTGCCATGCAATGCCCGCTGTGCTATTTTGTGGGTCGTAATAGGACAGGATGCTGTTGGCGTGGCGGCGCTGGCAGTGGGACCATCTCTCTCCTGCCCTTGGTCAGCCTGGTGGTTTAGGATTTGTGGCTGTATTTGGTGGTCTTCAGTTTCTTACTCGTAATACAGCGGTCAATATACTGCCATCACTTTAGTGGCCGCCAGCGTGGCGGTCATGCAAAAAGATCACCAAAATCATAATGAGGGCATCAGTCTGTGCACACTGTTCAGCACTGAAGCTTTTCTACACTGTACCCGGTGCTATTTAGAAACACAGACACTACCATCACACACAAACGCACACTCACCATGTGCACAGTGCAAACTACTTCTCCGTTCATATATTGTGCTTCCTCAAGCACACATACTCACAGCACATTCTTCCACTGTGCACTCACTGCACAGTACTACATCTCTCATGTAATGTATGCCTCGCAGGAGTACATACGTTCAGTTCATGTACTAACACATATATACTGCAAAGTACTTTTCTATCCCTGTACAGTACTCTTCCTAGGCACACATACATGTAGCCCAGAGTCACTAGTCCTGCACTGTGTGCACTGTGCAGCACTCCACATACAACTGATGTAGACGAAGTGTTAGTTAGGAACACAGCAGCAGAACTTTTAACACGGTGTGTGAGCATGCAGGCCTTACTTCAATGACATTGGGTAAAAATGACCTGTTTACTCGACCATGACTATGAGGTTAGCGCTTTGGTCACTCTTCCCAATCCAACAAGACTGCAATCCGTGAGATAGGCCTGATGGACCTTGCCCTTATTACAGGGTCATCCCCAAAATTTTTGCCTTATTCCTCCAATTTTTTTTTGACTCTTTTTGTTGACGATAGGACTTTGGGCACTTTACCACTTTTTTAGTAGTGACAAACAAGCTATTCGTTGTTTTACTACTGTGAGTGCTGGCTCTTTGATAAGATTGCATTGGAAATGCCCTAACATGTCTAATCTATGAGGGGTAGGGTAGGCATACGTGGTATGGTTGAAATGGTAGTGAGAAATGCTGCTTAGTGGCATAGGTGGATTTTTTATTACCGTTATAGAAATGCCACTTTTAGAAAGTGAGCATTTCTCTGTGCTTATGACTCTTGTGTTCTGCAACTTCCTTCCAATCTATGTCTGGGGCAGAGTGACAGCTGGGCTTTGTGCATACTTCTCAGACAGCCTGTACACAGGGAGGGTGGAGGTATCACAAGAGTGCATCTGCAGACTGAATGGTCTTCCTGGGCTGGGCTGGGCTGGGAGAGGTAGAAATGGGGCCGACCAGCATCTATAAAGGCTGTAACCTGGTTTCACACAAAGGGCTTGTTTACCCCCTACTGATGTCTGAAGCCAATGCTGGAGAAGAATGGGAAGATTCCTGGAACCGGTTATTGCTGGTTGGAACCCACTCTCCCCTTTTGTGGAAGCTGCACAAAATGAGTATAAGTACAGGGGGCTGCCCCCCAAATTGTTTGAGCACTTCTGGAAATTGGACTGAACCGCTGCCTGAGGGACTCCTGAGCTGCACTAGGACTCGTCTGGACTAATCTTCTCTTGTTGCCCTTCTGCCTGGTGTCTGCTGGGTGGCACAAAGAGCACGTCTGAATTTGCTTTTCTGTATGTTTCTCTGCTGCCCGCCTGTTCCCTGACTCTGGACTGCCAAAGTTCTGTGGGCCTGCTAGGAAGAACCGCCACTGTAACCCCATGTTGGGTGCCTGCCCGCCTGCCCCTTTTGTGCCCCAATTCAGTGCCTCCCAGGGAGCCAGCATGGAAAGGGCCCTGCTTCCCTGCTCCCTGGCTCCTAGTGCTTGGCAAGTGCTTTTTATTATCCCTAAGCACACAAGGAGCACTGTACACTCCTCTGATTGCCAGAGTGCCAGCCAACCTCAGCTTCCTCTGCCAGCATGTGTGGGGTGTGCAGCCCTAGGAGAAGTCAGCACACACAAAGGGCCCTTTTGTTTTCACCCCGAGTGCGCATCAAGCGCTGCCTGCTTCTCCCAGACACCAGAAGCAGTGCAGAGGTGCTTCCTCCCACTTCCTGCACAGACTCACGGGGGTGTCGCCGATCTGGTGCTGTGGAGTCTCCCTCCAACTGATACCTTTTGGGCCACGGCAGTGGTCACAAGTAGCCGAGCCTTAACGGGACCACCCCTTGCTGCAGCTCTGGCCTGCTCAGGACTGGACAGCCTCGTGGCCCTCCCGACTCCAGGAAGACCGTGCAAGGTAGGGAGTGGGCTGCACCCTCCGAAAGTCAGTGCTCCATCACACCAGCCAAGCTGTCCCATCATACTGGGTGCCTGCGGCAGTCAGAGCCACCTGTACTTTCCAGATAGACTGCCACTATGGCACCTTCACCGGGCTTGCTGAAAACAAGGCAAGCCCCCAGTGAGGTACCAGGCTTTTGGGCCCCTGTAAGAGCAATCCTGTGCATGGGGGAGAACCTCCCCTGCTATATTCCTATGGTTCTGGGGCCCCCGTCTGCCCCCCTTTCGGTGACTCACCTTGGGGCACTTGCTCCATTTGGCGGGAAAGCCCATGGAAGGACCCCCATGAGGGATTGCCGCTCAGACCGACTGTACAGTGCCAGTGCTCCCACATTCTATTCACTGGGCTCATTAGTAAAGTATTCCACCAAAACTTACTGCATTTATTGTAATAGAAGTGAAATCAACTACGCCGTAGGTTTTAGATGGAGATATTGGGTAATTTACGTGCTGTTTTTTGTGACCTATGGATTTTAGTGAAACTAGGGGGTTTCCTCTAATGCAATTCATACCTCAGGTGTGTCAAGCATTTATGTCCTATGCAAATGTTTTCATCTCCCTTGCTGGTACTGTCCTCAGGATATATGCTCGGTATAATGATGACTCACCATTTGGGGAATGTTTCACTTTACTTGCATTCATGATGATGTCTTGGCATCTCTGATATTATGTTTATGCTGACATGTGTATTTTTGGTTATAATGACAACCTGACTACGGCTGGTGTTGCAGAATATCAATAACCTATATATTTACCTGACTACTGCTTACTTTTGAACAGTACTAGTAACCTGTGTGTTGTTCTGACAGCCTTTCATGTAGCAGGGTATTACTGATACATGTTGTGTTTGGTCTAATGATTCATGTGCAATACAGTTTATTTTTATAAAACTGGTTGTTGTGCAGCATATAAGAGTGGAGGACATTTTGTGACTGCCAGAAAGAGATATGTGGGTGAGATAGCAGGATACTGCCCTATTCAGTCCTGCAAATTCGGTTTGGTTCAAAACTTTAATTGTCAAGTTCAAAACAGCCATAAAAGTACCTAAAACATGTGATAAAAACAATATATAACAAATCCAGATAGCAGACATAATAAAACATTATTAGGCAAATCCAAATAACACATATAATAGAAAGTCAATAGACCATCATCACCTTAAAATCATTACAGAATTCCTAATCAAAGGACCAGCTAATACATAGCACCTTTCATCAAATTAATGGCCATCAAGATAAAAAAAAACAATTTTATAACACGCATGGTGATAATTTAATGCTAGCACAAATTTCAGAGCAACTTTATGAGATTTAATATTCTGAGCACCAAATATAGGTTTAAGATCAAAGCGCCTGTAGTTTGAATATAGACCACTAAACAGCATAAAGTGCCATCACATGGGCAAAAGATCATATCTGGGGGACAGGACTTCATAGTGGGAAAAGCCACCAAATGGTGCACAATACCAAATATGAATCCTGTCAGGACAAAGCGGTACTGAATGTTAGCAACACAGGATAAGTAACTTTGACATCCCTCCACACGGGAAAGAAAGAAATAAAAAGCAATTGTTGATTTTATTGTCTCAATACCCCTTTGCCTTTCGACTCTAAGCGGCAGAAAAGATTCTTTGATGAACCTCTTGGTGAGTGATAACACCTGAAGAGGATCTGACCATACTGTCAATTTAAATGAAGTGCTAAAAGAAGAATTAATATAAGTTACCCAAGGTATACATGAACAAATATCCAAGGTTAGACAATCTAAAATAATTGATTTGGTAAAACCTGTTTCCTCTTTTGCCCATATAAAGAACCAGAGTAACAGAGATCTTACCAGAAGGAGATTACCCCGTGCTGCAGGCCAACCTCCCAATGGGCAATCACAGTTGAAGCAGAAGCAGGTAGACAGAGTAAAGGTTTTAAGAAACTATTTTCCTGAACTTGCAGGGGTTTGCTGAAAGTATAACCCTATAGGCGGCCCCATAGGTAGTGGCTGACACCCCCTCTTGCCTTGTACATCCCCACCATTTCTCTAATGGGTCAGCTACCAAATTTAGTTGAGAACCTAAAGATCCCATGAGAGTATTTTTTTAGCATTGAGAATCTGTTGAGCCCAGGAACCATTACTCATAAATAAGATACCCAGGTAACAAAAGGAGTTTACAATTATAGTATTGCCAATAAAAAATGATCTACATTCTTTTGATTTGTGCCCACAGATCATGGCAAAAGTTGAAGCTTTGTTGATCTCCATTTTTTTTAAAGACATAGGGGTCATTACGACCTTGGGGGGCGGCATCAGCTGCCTGCCAAGATCGGACCGCCGGGCGGCTGCCAAGGTGGCAGCACTCCCGCCGTGGCCATTTGGAGATCCCCGCTGGGCCGGCTGGCGGAAACCTGGTTTCCGCCCGCCGGCCCAGCGGGGATCTCGGCCGCAACACAGGAGCCGGCTCCAAATGGAGCCGGCGGTGTTGCGGCTGTGCGACGGGTGCAGTTGCACCTGTCGCGCTTTTCACTGTCTGCTATGCAGACAGTGAAAAGCTCCATGGGGCCCTGTCAGGGGACCCCCTGCACTGCCCATGCCCACTGCCCATGCCCCCTGCACTGCCCAGTGCAGGGGCCCCCAGGGGCCGCGTGACTCCCCTTTCCGCCAGCCTATTCCTGGCGGTTCAAACCGCTGGTGGAAAGGGGACTCGTAATCCCCTGGGCAGCGCTGCTAGCAGCGCTGCCCAGGCGGATTATCACCGCCGGGGCAAATGTGCCGAAATACCGCCTGCCCCAGTGGTGTGACCGCAGCGCTTCTGCCGCGGTCGTAATAGGCCAGGAAGCACCGCCAGCCTGTTGGCGGTGCTTCTGTCATTTTAGCCCTGGCGGTCTCATACCGCCAGGGCCAAAATGACCCCCATAAACTCCCCAGAAGCAGTCATCAATTTCTGTAGACCAACCGGGTTTCTAGATAACAAACCAGCATTGTCGGCTTGGAACAAGACTGATATAGAATGCCCAGCAGCACAGAGAGCATCGGCTTGCAGAGACTGCAAAAAGTTATCCATCCCATTAATAAAAAGTGAGGACAATGAAGGGGCTAAAACACAACTTTGTCGAATGCCTCTCCCTATTTTAAAACTGGGAGAGCATTCTCTCTGGGAACCAAAGCAAACTTTGCTTGATAAATTCCCATAGAGGCATGCAAGATGCCTAAAATTGCATTGGGGGCACCCAGAGGGAGCAGTGATGACCAAAGGATAGTATGAGTAACTAGGTCAAAAGCACTACCTAGATCTACAAAGCAAAGATAAAGAGTGTCTGATTAGGCTGTAGTGCATTTCCCCTTCAACAGATCCAGGTAGACTAATTGCTCAATGGTCCCTAGGCCCTTTCTAAAACTGAACTGAGCTCATAGTAAAATAGAATGTTCCTGTGCCCACTCGCCCAGCCTCTTCAATACGATCCTACTCATCACTTTCACCGAAGAATCCAGCAGCGAAATGGGATGATAACTTTTGGGTTCTGATTTATCGCCATTTTCATAGATGGGTACAATTATGGAGATGCCCCAGGAAGGTGGGAATCATACAGAGAACTGCTGCATTAAACATGCTGGTTGGAATAGGCCCCCATAATTCTTTGGCTGATTTACTCTGTTTAAAATTTTTAAAGAAGTGTGCCACCCATGCTTCACAAGAAACAAGGTAAAAAAAAACTCCGGGATAGTACAATTTTTTTTTAATGGTGCATTGATCGTATCCCAGAATAACGTATTATCATTGGATTCGGCAGCTAAAGTCAAATTTAACCACACCTCTTCCTGGAGGATTTTCTTCCTTGCAACATGAGTCTGTCTGTACTTAAATTGAAGGGACTTATTTAACACATTATCCCGGGGGTAGCTGTGTAGAGCCAGTTGTAGACGCTGGGAGGCCTGAGTACATGCGTGATCAAACCATCCCCTATTTCTTAGATGGATAGGATTTAATGTATGAGTCAGAAGTGAGTTAATGGAGGGGGCAATATGATTAAAACTAGCCAGCAACAAATTAGGAGTCACCTCGTCCTTTAGACAGTAACTGATTTTAGTAACATTTCTAGGTATTGTTTCTTGCAGTATATTAGTGGGTTAAATACTTTCCCACTTAATTTACACACCTTTAGGTCTAGTAGCAGTAATGTTATTAATTAAAGGAAATACTTCACATTTCCTGCTCCAAAAAAGAAAATGTAATACAATGGAATCATGGTCACTTAATACAGACTGTACAATACAAGGGGTACCACACATACAGCTTACAGAGGCAAATACCAATACATGATTGATAACTGTAGAGGCATTTCTTCCAGTAAAGGATGGAATTTGTTCCTCATTGTCACTAAATTGACACTTCAGTAGCTGCAAGTCACACCTGGAAATGATGGAATTCAGTGCATCGCCATACTCACTATGGTGGAAGTGTACCAAGCCCACTCCATCCTGGTTGATACAGCCACATACATGTGTTGCTGATAGCGGACAAGACTGGATGTTAAAGTCGGCTACCCATAATAGTACAAAAGAGGTATGAATAGGGCTTAAGAAAGCTTCTAGGCTAAGGTCAAGTGCATGAACCACCTTGGTGCATGAATAATCAAAAACATTCTTATAAAAACTGACCAGCACCAGATCACAACCCCCTTGATTGTTAACTACATCAACTGGGAGTGAGGTCCCACAGATGAAAACGTTTCAACAGTTACAGAGAGCCTATTAAAAATGAGGATCTGATGCCCTCCTTTAGCCCGCCCTGCGTGGGAAAGTATGGCAACTATAAAGTGGGAGGAAACACCCTCTACATGTGTCAGGTTCACACACCATGTTTCTTAAATGCAAGTGACATCAAAACCAGATATGGTATTTATTCAATCAGTAGTTCCTAGCTTATTCATAAGCACATCCACATTCCGAGCTGCAAATTTATAGGGCCCATCCATAAATTATTTGGTATAACTCATGTTTGATTCGTTAATACATAAACAGCTTGGGCTAAGGTTAACGTCAAAATTATTACTAATAAGCTTATGATTAACATTATCAGGGCCTTTCGTCGTCGTAGTACCTAGTAGATCAACATTAGGCAAATCGACAACAGAGTCTGTCATAGTACCCCCAAAGTTACCTTTACCACACCTCAATACATGGAGCCTTCTGTAGTTGCGTCAATCGTCTTGTAATGTACTCAATATCTGGTACCTGTTGGACAGAGGCAGAGGGGAATAAAAAGGGAAATGCAGCCCAGTCACTGTCTGCAAATTAGGTGCTGCATTTTGCATTTGTACAGGGCTGCGTAGATGGTGGTTGAAAAAGCCCAGGGGAAGAAGAGCCATATTCCGAGCAAATGGAGAGGACAGTGCTGATCTTGCTAGAATTTCTCCTGCAAAGCTGAGGGTGTTGAAAATTAATAACAATACAGTCCCCCTTAAAGTTTTTCCTTAATAGCCTAATCCATCCCACTCTCCTGGTTAACAAAATTTTGTGTGCTCTAGCAGGTGGAAAATAGCATTTTGTATTAAGCCAGTGCAAAACGTTATTTTTCAGAGATACTAGAGTTTCACTTAGTTCACATTTAAAGGGGGGACATTAACCAGGACATCCATATAAAGGGCAGCAAGCTCAGTACAAATTAATCATTACAAGATCAGAAGGGGTCATTTGAGCATTGGAACCAACATGATTCGCTGCTGGAATGTGCAACTGGGTGCCTAGGAGAGGTGACTGATTCAGGTGGGGGTAAACCATAGTTGATGCCTACATAGGGAGCCCTGAATCCTGCCCTTGTACTCACATTTCCACAGGGCCATCAAATGCCTGCCTGGGGTAGAACAAGCCCTAGAAAGAGCCTTTACCAATTGTTGAGCTAGGCCTCGGTTAATGTTGAGGTTATTCAGCCCGGGGTGGGGGGCCTCCACTACACTGGCTTTAGTCATGTTCATGTTTGACATATTCTGACAGAAAGCTGTTAATTTACCTATTTTACCTACCCAGCCTGCTTAACTTCTCTCTAAGTGGCAGCAACAAATCTTTAATGATGACTGCTACTTTGCACAATATGGGAACCCGGAGAGACTTATCCAAGGGAGCAGGGTGGTAACCGGCCCCAGGGCAGGCTGGAGCAGGTGAGACAAGGGGGCTTAGGCTAATATCTGCAGCCTTTCTATACTTCTTCTTACATTTGGCTACAGGTGAATGGGCCGTAGAGGTGAAGGCCATAGAAGGAAGGGATGGCACACTCACGAGAGGGGGTGGATGGTAAATGGAATCCACCAAGGCCTCACTGATCCTAATGCTGAGACTCTCCACCAGCTCCAGCTCCCTATCCATAATGGTCACAATCTCCTCAGTGGTCACCACGGGCCCACTTGACCCAGGCACACCCGAGATAAATGGTATTCTGCCAGGTCTATTTCTTTGAAATTACCCCCACAGCATCCATTAAGAATGATGGTATGGTTGGTATCCGCAGCTGACTTGGTGCTCTCAATCTTAAGCTTGCTCATACTGGCAGGTCAATTCCGTGAAGGCAATAGTCTCTTTAGTGTTAGTTATCTTCATCCAGTCACTGACCTGTTCAGTCCAATGAAGTTTCCTCAGACTGTCAAGTTCTCACTGATGAGCACACCAAAAGTTCTGCTCGAGTTTCCTTCCTAACTCCCAGCTCTCCCCCATCCCTAGGCTCTTCCTGCAAATTCTATGAAGAAAGTCCTCATGAATATGAGAATTACATTGTTTCAACTATGTTAGTGAATGTTGCATACACTTGGGTTGATATCAAAGGTATGCAAGAAAAAGCCACAGAATGTTAGCAGGTGAAGCGGTTTAGAGCAGGATGTGTGAAAAATCAGGATGAGATCTGGGTTTCAAAGGATGGGAAACTGATCCTACTGGGCACCCTGTTGTATCCTCTGGTAATGCATTTCCATGGTCTTACACGCATATAGGAAGAGATGCTATGGTTCGTCTCTTCAAAACTTATTGGTTCAATTCCCATGTTTGTGTCATTGTAGAGAGCCTGTGCTACAGATGTTAAATGTTGGCAGTAACACAGTTGTGATCCTGAGTCATATAGGAAGAGCAGGTGGTCCTTTTAATCACATGCAGCTTGACTTTGTTAAAGTGCCCATGTGCAACGGACTCCTCTATATCCTGGTGATAGTCTATCTTTTTGTATAGGGTGAAAGGGTACCCGACTAGAAGAAATGACTGCCTTCCTATAGCCAAATTGCTGCTAAGAGAATTGATTACCAGGTTTGGATTACTGGTTTCTCTGGCATCAGATCATAGGACACATTTACAAAATGAAATAAAGAGGATATTGTGCATAGCCCTTCAAGTAGAATAAAGGTTCAATTGTAGCTACAGGCCTGATGTGCCTGGCATTGTTGACCAAATCAATAGGATGCTGAAATGTGCGCCCACATCCCTCAAGTGGGCTGATGCCTTTCTCTTGGCTCTGATGAGCCTTTGAAGAGCTCCTGATGAGGATTGGACTCTCGTCCCATGATATTTTGATGGGAAGAGCCATGACACTTCCTGCGTACCTGGAGTTGTGCTTGTGAATATAACAGATAATATGTAACTTCACTACTACAGTGGAGTGACTAATGTGCTGTGTTCTGTCTCTCACCAGATTGCAGGGCTCAATTACAAGAAACTGACGCATCGTCAACGATGCATCAGATTTCTTGCTTCTGTCACACATTCCCTAGCTGCGCTATGGATGTGCTGTATTTACAATACAGAGCTTCATGGTGCACGTTTTCACAGATGTGTCAGAAATTCTGATACATCTGTTGGTGCTAAAGTGATGCATTGATGGACTTGCGTCGTTAAACTGACGGAGCTCCAGCACTGCGAGTAAACTCCCATTGGAAAAAGCCCTGCATCAATTTTACGCTTAATCTGAGCATGTGGTAACATTTTGACGCAATGAGGTTCTACAGTGACGCATTGAAGAGTTGTAAATTTCACTGAGTCAGTTCTACATAGCTTGTTTCATGGGTACGCCTACACTGCATACATTATACCTGGGACATGTATGATGTGACAAGGCCTTTATAAACTGATGCATTGGGCCCAATGCGTCAGTTTGTAAATATGGATCAGTGTAGTGCACTGTTAGCGCCATAACTGCATAAAAAAATGACGCAGTGATGGCAGAGGGGGCTTGTAAATGAGGTCCTAAGTTTGTGACTCCCCTTCCAAGGAAAGCACAGTGTCATTACCTAATTCTGGGAAATTGGGTCCTGCTGAAGAATCATGTGAGGAAGACGTGCCTGCAACCCTGCAGGCATGGGCCCCTTCAAAGTCATCTTTGAGACAAATAGTGCTGTGAAATGTGGATGCCTCCAGAACTGCATTCATGCCTTGCAGACCAGCAGAGTGAGACAGGCTGGTGAAGAAGTGATGACAACAACCAATGATTTGCATTCAAACTCCAGTGCAAAAACAAATGCTCAGAGGGAGGAGAAGATTGTGCAGAAGCATCTCAAAGTCATCTCAAGACAAGTGCAGAGTCTGTGGTGAATGAGCCAAGAGTAGATACAGTGAACCAAGTTGCAGAAACTGGAAGTGTATACTATGATCTTGAAGAAGGTGCAAGCAATTCAGTCAGAGAGCAAAGGAGAGAGAGACGGCTTTTAAAAAGTGAGACACTGAGGCCCGTATTTATACTGGGTTTGCGCCGAATTAGCGTCATTTTTGTTTATGCTAATTCAGCGCAAACCTAACTCCATATTTATACTTTGGCATATTATGGAGTTTACGTCATTTTCTGGACGTGAAAACCTACCTTGCATCAATGAGATTTAAGATAGGCGTTTCTGTCCAGAAAATGACGATATGTCCTTAGTGCCATATTTATCCCCTGTGCTAAAATCTAGCACAGCTGGATGGGGGCCTTAAATAATGGCCCTAAGTTTAATTAGTGTCATTATTTAACGCCTGGGTCAGGGCAGGCGTTGGGGACCTGTGGGCCTTTTTCCATGATCAGAGACCTTAGCAAGAGCTCACAGGTGCCCTTTCCTGGCCCCACAGACACCCTCACCCACCCACACTCATACCAGGAAGACACCTAAGGATGAGGGGACCCCATCCCAGATAGGTAGAGGTAGGAATGGGTAAGTATATCTATATTTATTTTTTTTGAAGTGCCATAGAGGGGCCTGATTTGGGCCCCCCTACATTTCATTGGGCCGAATGGCCATGCCCAGGGGTTATAAGTCCCCTGAGCATGGCCATTAGGCTGGGGGGTATGACTCCTGTCTTTACTGAGACAGGAGTCATGTCCATGGGGTTCTAACGTCAGAAAAGGATGCTAGTCTGGACAGATGCATTCTTTCGCCTCTGCCCGTGCTAGCGCCATCCTCTGACGCTAAACCCCTGTACCCCTATGCCTCCCCATGTCAGCTAGCATCCTTTTCAATGATGCTAGACGGGCCTTACCGCCGGCTAGCGTAATATCAGAAATCTGACCCCTGGCCGGCGTCTTGGTATGGCGCTAGACGGCGGTAAACTGATTGACGCTGAACTGCATTAACGCAGTTGTGCATCAAAAAGTATAAATATGCACCTGAGAGCTGCTGTGTCAGAAGAATGCATCCCAGACATGATCAACTAAGAAACAGAGGCAATTGAGCAAAGTGACAGTGGCAGTAAACATCCAGCAGTCAGAAGGTCCTGAAGAACACGGGTGTCCAGTCAAAAGTACTCATCTCCTGAATGGACTTTGGTGAAAGTGGACCTGACTTGAGAAATCATGAAATTGAGAATCAGCAGAATTTTTTTGAAGAGCATCTATGAACAGTACTTCCACAGTAAAGATTAACTGACTTATGATTAATTGAATTCAACTGACACAAATTGAGCACTGAAGCTTTATGTTCATGTTCTGAAACCTGGTGAAAACTCTTAGAGCCCGGGCTTCAGCAGAAACTCAGGGTTGTCATTATAAGAGGAGGCTTGCTGTAGGGTTAGGATCAACTATGAAGCTAGCTGAACTAATATAATCACTTTTAACAAGTTGAAGTTTGCCAAATTGCACAGTAAAATCAACCGGCAGAAATTTTCTTTTGATTTTTGACTTCGTTTGATCTCCTTTGGGAGAAACCCTAGGGACCAAATACGCCAAACAAATGTAGATTGATAATAGCAGTAGTGGCTATTGCCGTGGTCATTTTGTTTACTGGCTTGCTATTTGATACTTTGCTTTTAAAACATGGACATTTATTTTTGGTCGACAAGCTGAAGCACAATTTAAAATGTGTAATGATTATTTTCTCATTTCTCATGCAGAGATGATAGATTTGTTCATTGAGAATGTAGCGTAATGTCTTAATTGAATTGAGTCTTTTAGCTGCATCTGCGAGTGCGATCAGCCCATATGTCTGAGTTTGAAGGTCACTGTTGAAGCCTGTTTGTGACACAAATTTGTACATTTTAATGACATTGGAACTGTATCTTTTCTGTTTTCACTTGACTGGTTGGCTGTTCTGAAAGTTCATGTGTTAGTAATAATGTTAAAGGCCTGCTGTTTTAATAATGTTTTTACAGTGTTTTAGTGCAGTTCCCCTTCTAGCTTTCTTTAGACAGAGATGCCCTTCCTTCAGAGCAGATATTTTTGCCCTGCCCAACGGAGTTCAAGTGACTCATGGGCAGGTGCCTTTACCTCTTGCTAGTTGAAGCTTTATTTGATTTTTATATCCTGCCTTTCAGAGACATTCCGTGGTGGCATCTTCTGCTTGACTTCTCCTCAAATTTTACAACTTTTCTCTAGCTCAGGTGAACAGTGATTTCTCTTCACCGAAATGAGTCTGTTTTCATTTATATTGAGACAACTTTATAACGGTTTGCCTTTGAAATTATTATTCTGAATTGCTTTGTATTATACTAATTAATGCATTTATGTATTGGCTATTGATTTACAACTAATTTGATTACTTGAATTTTCAAGTTTTGCTAAACTTATAATAAAACATTCATGGTTTGCAAACCCAATACTCTCTGTCTTCTTTGTGGGGCCAAATGTGCTTCACATTCTGTAATTATAATGATTTTTTAAAAGCCTCCGCTGGAAATAAAGGTGCATCTGCTTCAGTGCAGCAGGTACTCGAGTGTGTACCAGAAACGTGCATGCTGCAAAGTACTGCATGAAGAGTTTGGAAGAGTCCTGGTTTGCAACATTGTCTCTTTTTGCTAGTAGTCTGTTCTTTTTTGTCCTTCAACAATTGATTTTTAGACACTTAACCAGGCTTCCAAACTCATATTTGTTTATGTTTACATTTCTGGACCACTCACAGACTAATATTGAATTCAGGCGGTTTTAAGGCTCACATTTAAACATTAGTCCCTGCCTTATTATGCACCCGAAGATTTGACAAGTACCATATAGCACAACCATTTAAAGAAGAACTGGAATTTATTTCTGTGACTTACCATGACAGGAGCATTGCACTTCTGCACCTACTGGAAAGTTGGGCCAGATGTACAAAAATCTAGAATTGTAATACCTAATTTTGATTCTTACTGAATCGCAGTTAGGAAATCACAATTCCTGAAGTATGAAAATGTACATCTTTTAAATAGCGATTCTTAGTTGGTTGCAAATTGTCATGCCTCATGAATATTAATGCGGTATTTATTAGGAATCACAGCCATCACAGAGCTAGTGACCTGCTGAGGTCAGCCAATCACCATGTCTGTGATTGCTTTTCAATAAAGCCAACTTTTTTTAAAATGCAGCCCATTTTCTTTAAGGAAAAAGAGGATGTGTTTGAAAAGAAAAAAATGCAACTTTGATGTTTAATTTTTTAAGAGTAGGCAGTGGTCCGCGAGGCCACTGCCTGCTCTTAAAAAATATATTTTTTTACATTTGCGTAGCATAAGAGGTCTCTTTGTGCCCTCTTCCAATTTATGAAAGGTTACCACTACCTTTTAGAAGTCGGTAAAAAATGAATGCTTCACCAACGTAATTCAGCTGCAAAACATTCATACATACCCTTGCGATTTTGTATTTGAAAGGGATACACCCCTTTCAAATACTGAATCAGTATTTGTGGGCAAAACCAGATGTGGATGAATTACTGAATCGCAATTTGTTGTTTGCACATAGGAAAAAGCATATTTGGGGTCGTAAAAATGGTTTGGTCCTTGATCTTCTGGAAAGCTGATTAGTGCCTGTTCTGTATGATCTGGAAGGCCTCAAGTTTTAGGGAACACCTTATAATTTGGGCTCCCGGTTCTATGGTATCTATTTTTTACTATTTCCACCTGTATCTATTCATATCTATTTTTGCCATTTTTGGTATTTATCCATATTTATTTTGTGGTTTGAGACTAAATGAGTTTGTAATATGGTATATTTTCACATGTATCTAACTGAGCATCTTTTTTGTTTTAATATGTTTAACTTGTATTTCTAACTAGAGAAAATTATATCAAATCCTTTAACTCATCATTGATATCATATACATACCTGATTTAAATTTAGGGAAAATAATCTATTTAAAACTATGCTAAGGGAAGTTTTCTTACATTTGAAATTATATTTTCTCAAATCTAGTTTTCCACTTTCTACCCAGTATGATATATTTACATTTTGCAATGATGTTACTACAATTTCCATCATCTAGGACTAAAGTTTGTCCACTGGATTCTTTTGATGACAAACACCTTATATCGATGAACATAGTCTATGTCATGAGGTCAATAATGGTGGACTTCCAAACATTCCTATACTTCGAACCAGTCCCCTGGGGAAAAGGTCAGTACACAGAGCATTCTGATATCAATGTCCAGAGCCCCTGCAACCCATCCCCTAGAAAGGTTTTGAGGCAGTTGATAGTGCCCAGTATTTCATGTCAGCTATCCTGGTTCTTCTCTCTCACATTTTTTCAAATTGTTTTTATTGGCATCTTTATATATATGTTACCTTTGCAGTTCTAAACATGGGTTATAAGCAAAGGTTAACACAGATTGGTCCAATATGAAAATGTGATTACATAGTACAGTGATAGATATGGTGGCAGGAATCAGGACCATACTTATAACAATGGATATGTTAAAGTGCAGACTTGAGTACATGTAACAGGGTTTTAATGCAATTGAGATGCCTTATATAATAGGTCTAAAGAATTATAATAAACAAAACCAAGAGATCAAGTAAGCCAGCAGTTGCTCAGTGTGGCAGAATAAATGCCATTGAAAGGCTGTACTCCAGAGGGTGCAGCTGTGGACCTACAAACATGAATTTCTGGGGCTACGGCTGCACCCTCTGGGATACAGCCTTTCAGTACCAATATCATTGATAGTATCAGTATCTTTGACAGCACGAACCAGGTTACCCTCCAGTAAATCTTCAGGTGTATGATAGATCCTGAGCCCCAGATAATGAAAAGTAGAGGGCTACCAGGTGAGCCAGGAGCCATTCACACAATACATCAGGTCTGGTGTGTTAATGTTAAAGGGGAAAAGACAGGACTTATTTCACCTACCTTGGAGGCCTGAATGAGTGGCAAAGTTGGCAAACAAATGCTCAATAGTGGGAGGTATATCCTGGACATCAGTAACATAGAGCAATTGGTCATTTCCAGAAAGGGAGACCAAATGTATACTGTCTCCAAGGGTGATCCCCCAATGTTGGACTTGGGTACGTAAAAGGTGTGCTAGAGGTTCCAGGGCCAGAAAGAATGAAAGGGGAGACAATAAGCCTTCCTGAAGGTTGAAACTCTGTATGGCTATGGGATCTGAGATGTGGCATACTATTTTAACCTGGCTATAGGATTAGTGTGCAATAATGTCACTAATAAAAGGAAGCCAGATCCCAAGCGATACCTGGTTTGGTAAGTACTGTGAATTAGAAGGGCCATTTGAGAGAATCAAACACCTTGTGCAAGTCGGGAGCCAGGCAACTTATATGTGTATATCTCTGTGGAGCTTCTGAAAAAACCCAGAAGAAGTGGCAGAGATTCAGAGAGGTGTTTCTAGCTGGCACAAAACTGTTTTGATCTGCGTGCACCAGGTGAGGGATCAAAGCGGCCTGCTAGACTTTTTGCTAATATTTTACAAAAGTTTTTAACAACACAAGAGGGCTGTATGTTTCAAGGTCTAGCACCTCTATCCCTGGTTTACGCAGTAAAATAAGTAAAGCTTCACTCAGTGTAGGTGGCAGGGCTGCTGCAGTAAGAACAGTGTCATATAATGCTTTTGGACAATAATGCATCTGCTCTATAAAATTCAGATGGTAGTTCATCAGGACGGGGGATTTTGCTGGTGGCCAGGGCATGAACTGCCTCCTATATTTAAAAATGGTGATATCTGCATTACGTTCCTCCCTATGCTCAGTTGAAATCTGTGGCAGGACAACGTCAGCCAAAAAATCACCTGTTCCCCCTGGTGATGCCCTGGTCGCAGAAGAATACAACAGTGTGCAATGATGCATGAAGGCAGTGGGTATGTCCATTTGTGTGTGTAGTGATTGTCCCTCACCTGTGCGTATAGACAGAATAGGATGCCTGACTGCCTCCTGATGTAGCAACCATGCCAGTAAAGACCCCAGCCAGTCCGCCTAGGCGTGTTTTTTTCAGAGTGTTCATCATGATTTAAAAAGTGCAATCTTTCCAAGAGACCAAAGTGGTCACCTCTGGCTTTATGTAATTGTGCCTAGGCAGCATATGAAGACTGTGCCAATTCCTCGAGTCTAAGTAGGAGACCCTCCCATTGAGAAATATTGTTAGTGAGATGGTGACGCATGTTGAATCCATTACCCATACAGTGCCCTTGAATGGACCCTTTAAATGTGTCCCATTTTACCAGGGGAGAGGAGGCAGCACCAGTGGTACTATCAAAATATTCAGTCATATTATCGTGGATTGAGGTGCAAAACTGGGGTTCTTCCAGTATGGATGCCTGTAACCTACAAGTGGGTATAGGAGGGGTGCTCATTCCCAGTGTAATTGCAATTGGAGTGGGTTATGGTCAGAATGTGTGTGGCCACAAGATAATCCACAAGAGTAATGTGTTGGACGATATCATTAGTACAAACAAATCTATCAATACGGACATTGAGTTTATGCACGTGTGAACAGAATGAGTGCACTCTTGTATTAAGATTGTAGTGATGCCACACATCCAATAATTCCCAGTGATCCAACCATGCATTGAGGATAAGCGCATTAGCAGCCACGACAGTATGGGGCAAGGGTGGGAAGGATTGGTCCAGCTCCTCATCAAGTACACTGTTGAAATCTCTGCCCAGCAACCAGGGTAAATCACTCCAACATGCAAAGCCATTGATAGATCATTGAGGAACAAAGGCCCTCATTACAACTCTGGTGGACAGTGATAAAGAGGCAGTAATAGTGGCAACAGGCTGGTGGTAACTACTGCCAAATTATGACCATGGGCGGTGAGAACTCAGATAGACAGCCACTTTACCACACCGACAGCCAGGGCGGATACAACAACCACCACGGGGGTAGCTGCCTACAGCCAGACAGAAGTAAATGTTCCACCCACCATATTAAGAACCTGGAAACCGCCACCTTTTCCGGGGCGGTACCAGTGACATCAAAAGCCTGGCGGAAACATTGCACAGAAGGGAAAGGACTCATCTTTGGAGACACAGAGAAGAACCACGTCATCATGGAGCTGGAACTTCAAATATTCCCAATTATTTTGTACATTCTGCTCCACCATGAACACCAATGACGGCGAAGATGACCACGGTGACTACAGCCACCTAGCACACAGGTGAGGGGAGGAGGAAAAAGAGAGTGACACACACATGCACAAAACACCCCCCCACCCCCAACACCATACACACAATCAGCTGCAGTAACAAAACATATTACCCCATACCCATGAGGAATAATGCAAGGACAACAGGATTGTGCAAAAGTGAGTGTAATAATAACAACACAGTAGAAATAAGAAAATGTAATGGTATTTACATATGTACAGTTCAAGGGACACTGCCCAGTCCATATTGTGCGTGGGACACAGGCCAAATTCCAAGGCCCCACTTGTCACCTGCACCAACACAGAGAGAGCACTGAAGGGGCATCAGTTGGAAAATAGGCAGGCACCTCAGGGGAATGGGGCACTTCAGCCGGCAGATGGAACAAGACCACTGGGTCTGGAGGGGGCAACCTGCCCTGTGCTTGGTCCTAGGGAGTGCAAGGCCACAGTCTCTCAAGTGGGTGACTTGCCCACATGCTGTGGAGGGGCCAACATGCCCTGTGCTCGGTCCTGGGGAGTGCAAGGCCACAATGTCTCAAGTGGGTGACTTGCACACATGCTCTGGAGGGGGCATCGTGCCCTGTGCTTCTGATCCTGGGGAGGCTGGGGTTGGTGTGTGTCTTACCCACTGGTTCTGGAGAGGACATCGTGCCCTGTGCTTCTGATCCTGTGCTCGGTCCTGGGGAGTGCAAGGCCAAAGACTCCCAAGTGGGTGACTTGCCCACATGCTCTGGAGAGGCCAACATGCCCTGTGTTTGGTCCTGGGGAGTGCAAGGCCAAAGACTCCCAAGTGGGTGACTTGCCCACATGCTCTGGAGAGGCCAACATGCCCTGTGTTTGGTCCTGGGGAGTGCAAGGCCACAGTCTCTCAAGTGGGTGACTTGCCCACATGCACTGGAGGGGGCATCGTGCCCTGTGCTTCTGATCCTGGGGAGGCTGGGGTTGGTGTGTGTTTTACCCACTGGTTCTGGAGAGGACATCGTGCCCTGTGCTTCTGATCCTGGGGAGGCTGGGGTTGGTGTGCGTCTTACCCACTGGTTCTGGAGGGGGCATTGTGCCCTGTGCTTCTGATCTTAGGGAGGCTGGGGTTGGTGGGTGTCTTACCCACTTGTTCTGGAGGGGGCATCGTGCCCTGTGCTCTTGATCCTGGGGAGTGCAAGGTCACAGTCTCTCAGCTGGGTGTCATACCCACTGGATTTTCAGGGGGCAGGCCACACAGCAGCCCCTGGAGGCATGACTACATATCGACTGCCGGTGGTGACGGCTGCTCAGTGGTGGTGGTGGTGCTGCTGCTGCTGCAGCCGCTGGTGGGGGGAGGCTCCAGCCCATCCCCTGCAGATTCAGATGGCTGCCCACTGGTGGTGCTGCTGCTGCTGCTGGTGGTGGTGGGGGGAAGCTCCAGCCCATCCCCTGCAGCCTCGGACAGCTGCCCACTTGTGGTGGTGCTGCTGCTGGTGGTGTTAGTGGAGGGAAGCTCCAGCTCATCTCCTGCAGCTGCGGATGGCTGCACAACTATGGTTGGTGGTAGGTGCTCCGTCTGAGTCCCTGCACCAGGCCCCTTGTCCTTCCTGCTTGCTGGTGCTGGTTCCTTGCCCTTCCTGGCAGCAGCTGGGGATGGCTCCTTGCCCTACCGGGCAGCAGCTGGTGATGGCTCCTTGCCCTTCCGGGCAGCAGCTGGTGATGGCTCCTTGCCCTTCTGGGCAGCAGCTGGGGATGGCTCCTTGCCCTTCTTCGCAGCAGCTGGGGCTGGCTCCTTGCCCTTCCGGGCAGCAGGTGGGGCAGGCACTCTTTCCTCGAGGCTGCCTGGTGCCCTGAATCCTTTCCCACCATGAGTTGGTATGGAGACTACTGGGCCTGTGGACTGGGTGGCTGAGGTGCTTGCCTAGGATTTTGCCACCCTGGCCAGACGTGTAGGACGGGGGGTGGGGAAGAGGTCAATAGTGGAGAAGAAAAGCTTCTTAGGGACATTGGGGCGGGAAGAGGGAGAAGGTTTGGGAGTGGAGGAAGAGGGAGTGGTTATAGGAGGTG
The DNA here is from genome assembly GCF_031143425.1 of Pleurodeles waltl. Lineage (NCBI taxonomy): Eukaryota > Metazoa > Chordata > Amphibia > Caudata > Salamandridae > Pleurodeles > Pleurodeles waltl. The sequence continues at coordinate 666,130,731 of NC_090446.1, read as the reverse complement.
TCTGTCTGCTGTGTTTGGGTGCAGGTGCATGGGCTGGATGCTGTTGTGAGGTGAATGGATGTTGCATGTCTGAGTGCTTGCATTTCTGAACCTTGGGAGGGGGGGCAGACACAGTGGGAGAGGACACAGGGGGCATGGGTATGGCTGTTGTGGAGGTGTCTGCTAGTGAGGTGTTTGTTCTGCTAAGTGTGGTGGTGATGCTGGTAGTGGATGAGGATGTGGTGCATGCAGGTGTGAGTGTAGATGGAACTGGGAGGGAGGTGGAGGAGGAGGAGGAGGGGGAGACAGTGGAAATTGTGGATGTTGGTATGTCTGCATCTGGATGGTGTTTGTGTGACTGCCTGTGAGATGATGTATGGTGCTTGTGTTTGCCTGTGCCACTTTTTTAAGTAGGCTTGTGTGCATGCTCGTATGCCTGTGTGGTTGGGATAGGTTGGGGTTGAGGGGAATGGGACTGGGAAGAGGAAGTTGGAGGGTTGAAACAGGGACAATGGCTGCCATCAGAGAGGATGCCAGAGCCTAGATTGATCTCTGTTGGGCCGCCAAGCCAGTGTGAATGCCCTCCAGGAATGCATTAGTCTGTTGCATCTGGGTTGCCAGCCCCTGGAAGGCATTCACAGTGGTTGACTGCCCTACAGAGATGGAGCTCAGGAGGTCAATAGCCTCCTCACTCAGGGCAGCAGGGCTAACTGGGGCAGGGCCTGAGGTGCCTGGGGCGAAGGAGATTCCTACTCTCCTGGGTGAGTGAGCACGGGCAACTCGCTGAGGGGCTGCTGGGAGGGCAGTGCTGGTATGGGGGGGTAGTGGCTGTACCTGTAGCTGGGGTGCTCACAGAGGTTTCCGCACCACCAGGGAGCTTCCATCGGAGGAGGTGTCTGTATCTGAACTGTCCCCTCCTGTCTCTGCCTTGGTGCTCCCCTCGCTCTCCGTCCAACTGGGGCCTCAGCGTCAGTGGACTCTGCCTCCTGGGTCCTGTGGGATGCAGCTCCCTCAGTCGCCGGTACCTCTGCTCCTCCGCCAGATGATGCTAATGCACATAAGGACAGGGTGACAAAACAAAAAGGGGGGAAGAGACAAAGGATACATTGGGTCATTGGCTGCACCAACACCACCGTTGGCATACACACCATCATCATACACAGGGAACAGGCCTATGCACTATGCAATGCACAACCAGTTATAATGCTAGCCACCAAGGCATGGGAGGGGCACCTTCTGCCTAATGCAGTACACCTGGGACCCACACAGCCCTGACCATTAGTGGATGCCTATGAACTAGATAGCAGGATTATCACTTCAGAATCCTGGCCATCATGGGACCTACTCTGCAATGTCAGGCCTGGCCTGGGGGCACCCACTGACACACATCCCCACACTGGTACCACCCTACCATGCATAAGTTGTAATGATGGGCACTGTACTCACCCCCTTGTGGCTGCTGTGATGCCCTCAAGTGCCCATTCTGCTCCGGATAGGCCACCGCCAGTATGAGGGCCATCGGGTGGTCAGGGTTCGATGGGCACCCCTTCCTCGTTGGGAGGCCATCCCCAGCTGGGCCTCCGCCGTCTTCCATGCCCAGCGTCTCAGGTCCCCCCACCGTTTCCAACAGTGGGTGCTCCATCTGCCATAGACCCCCACGGTCCGCACGTCCTTGGTGATGGCACGCCAAATACCCTTCTTTTAATGGGCACTGACCAGCGGAGAAATACACACAGGAAATGGTATCAGTCAGACCGTCCTGCCTGTTGTACTTATGGCCCACCATACCCCTTCACATCGCCATTTACACACACATGGCCCAGCACACAAGCTGTACGTTGCCCAGGGGACATCCACCCACCCCCCTACATGAGGCCTTCACACACACCACTCAATGCATTCATGCCTCATGCATTGTGCTCACAGTGTACTCACCTGTTGGTCTGGAGGCCCATACAGCAGTCCGTACTGGGGTAGGACCCCATCCACCAGTCGCTCCAACTCTGCTGAGGTGAAGGCAGGGGCCCTTTCCCCCGTCAATGAGCCAGGGTAGGTTCCAGACACAGGTCACAGCAGCACATGAAGTGTAGGTCCTCTCCTATGGAAGGTTAGGTAGCAAGTGAGTGATCAGATAGAAAATGGTGGTCACCTCCACAGCGGTGCATATCGTCACCACCGGCGTACATCACCAGTGGCCATTGTACCACATAGGGCTCAATGTTAACCAATGGGGAGTTGTATGGTGGTTCCCGACTGCCTACCGCAACAGTGCACGTCAGCAGAATTACCTCACTTCCACCTGCCCCTCCACACAGGACAGGCAGATGCCATTTCAGGTGTGGGGGGCAGGCCCAGGATAATAACTGTGTCACAGTTAAAAACTGGAAATACACGAAAAATACCACTTACCCATTGCAAATTAACATCATGCATTGTACTGTTGTGGGTCCAATGTTCAGTTTGCGACCGACTCCTCACTCTTTTGTCCCTTAGACTGCAACTGCTGCGGATGAATAGGAGATGTAGACATACCCCTGTGTACAGACCCCTGGTGGACTTGGCAGCAATAGCGGACAGGCACATTAACCTCATCTATAGACTTGACAGGGCCACAATCATAGAGCTGTGTGTCCAACTGGAGCCTGACCTGATATCTGCTATCCGTCACCATACTGGGATCCCCCCTCTTGTGCAAGTCCTGTCTGTGCTCCAGTTCTTGGCAACTGGTTCTTTCCAAGTGACAGTGGGCTTGCCAGCAGGAATGTCACAGCCAATGTTCTCAATAGTGCTAACAAGAGTGTTGTCTGCCCTGATTAAACACATGTGCAGCTACATTGTATTCCCCCAGGTGGAGGATTTGGCCACAGTGAAGGCTGACTTCTATGCAATGGGACATATCCCCAACATAATTGGGGCAATTAATGGAGTACATATTGAATTTGTTCCCCCCGGCAAAATGAATAGGAGTACAGAAATCGAAAGAGTTTCCACTCCATGAATGTCCAGATGGTGTGCTTGGCGGACCAGTACATCTCCTATGTTAGTGCTAAGTATCCTGGGTCGGTGCATGATGCCTTTATCCTGAGGAATAGCAGCATCCCAATTGTGATGGCCCAACTACAGAGGCACTGTGCGTGGCTAATAGGTGAGCCCTGGTTCCCACCCAGTAGATGTTGGTGTATGGGTATGATGTGGGCCATATAGGATAGTGTGTGGCTAAATGTTGTCCCTCAATATTTGCAGGTGACTCTGGTTACCCCATCCTATCATGGCTAGACCCCTGTGAGGAATGCCTGGACAAGGGCACAAGAACATTAGAATGAGGCACATGGGTGAATAAGAAGGATAATCAAACTGACCTTTGGCCTCCTGAAGGCCAGGTTCAGGTGCCTCCATCTAACTGGGGGATCCCTGTGCTACTCACCCAAGAAGGTCTGCCACATAGTCGTGGCATTCTGCATGTTGGAAAACCTTGCTTTGAGATGCCATGTGCCTTTTCTGCAGGAGGTGGAGGCTGGAGATGACCGTGTTGCAGCAGCGGACCTTGTGGACAGTGAGGATGAGGAGGCAGAGGATGAGGATGAGGACAACAGAACTGCAGTGATTTGACAATACTTCCAATGACACACAGGTAATACGTTGTTACTTCACATTTCATTTTCATTATTTAGATTATCTTTGGCACTGGCATGCTGTTATTTCCCACTTCTATGCCCACTCACTGTACCCTTTGGCAACTCATTTTGCAGATGGTGGTGCACCACTATCACTCCTGATGTGATTTCTGCAGCCAACTACAGCTGTTTCCTATTTGGACATTACTGTACATTTGAATTGCAATGTTTGAACCTGGTTAAACGAATACATACTTAAATAAGTTTTACATACTCCATACTTGTATTTTTTTCTTAAGTACTAAGAAGTAGAGGGGCAAGTGCATTGGGATGGGGTGATGATGGAGGAAAGTCCAGGGTATTGTTCCAGTCTATTTGGTGCACAGGTGCATTGTCCAAGGGGACATAGGAAGGGGAGCAAAAGCAGTTCAAGGTGGACAGGGTGACTGGGTGGTACAAAATGGGTGACAATCAGGAGAGTCTCATTTCCTGGCGGGGGTCTTTGCAAGTGTCTCTGGCATCTGCCTGGATCGCAGTGAACATTTGCGGGGTGGTTCACCTTCTGCAGGGGGAGGGGGGCTGGTGGCCTGTTGGTCCTCTAGCTGGGCCTCCTGTCCACTAGCGGCAGTGGAAGTGGAAGGCAGTTCAGATGTTTGGCTAGTGGTAGGGGCCGCTGTTGTGAGGCTGCCTCCCTGGTAATGTTGGCCACGTCTGCCAGTACCCCTGCTGTGGAGACCAGGGTGGTGTTGATGGCCTTCAAGGCCTCCCTGATCCCCTAGTGCTGTCCCTCCTGCAGCCGCCTATTCTCTTGCACGTTGTCGAGGATCTGGCCCAGAATATCCTGGGAATGTTGGTAGGCTCCCAGGATCTCTGCAAGTGCCTCCTGGAGAGTTGGTTCCCTGGACCTGTCCTCCCCCGGCATGCAGCAGTCCTCCCAGTTTCCCTGTTGTCCTGTGCCTCTGTCCCCTGAACTGTGTGTCCACTGCCACTGACCCTAGGTCCCTGATTGCCTTGGGTATGAGGTGTACCCTGGGGTACCTGTAGTGGTGGACACACTGCTGATTGACGTGTCCTGGGGACAGAGGTATGGGTATGCTGGGTGGGTGCTGTGGTGGTGCTGAATTGGGGACGGCTCTGTGGTTGTCTGTGACTGAGCCTGGGTAACCGATTGTCCTGAGGTCCCTGATGGGCCAGGTTCATCATCCAGATCCAGCCGACCAGAGTTGCTGTCATCACTGTGGGCCACTTTAGTTGGGGGACTGGATATTGCTGGTACCTCTTCGCCTCTGACATTGGCTGGGATGCCTGTGGGGATGTAAATGCAGTGTTATTGTTTCTGTGTGTTACATGTTGTGCATCGGTGGATTGCCCTCTTTGTTTGTATTTGCCCTGGCAGCTTTCACTCGTGTACATTGGTATATGGTGGGATGATTAGTTCTGTCTAGTGTGCATGCTTTAGTGATAGGTATCCATGCAGGTCTGTGAGTGGTGTCTATATATTGGTATGGCATGCAGGGCTTGGCATTGGGATGAGTGAGATGTGATTGTGGGGTGTGTGGGAGGTGGTGGAGTGATGGGAGTGAGGGTGGGGGTATGTGATGGCATGCAAGTAGTGGGTGATAGTAGTATAGAGTTGACTTACCAGAGTCAAGTCCTCCTGCAACTCTGGCCAGGCCCTCAGGATGCATGATTGCCAAGACTTGCTCCTATCATGTTGTTAGTTGTGGGGGAGGAGGTGAGGCTTCACCGCCAGTCCTCTGTACAGCGAGTTGGTGTCTCGCTGTAATGGAACGTACCTTACCCCGTAGGTCATTCCACCTCTTCCTGATGTTGTTCCTATTCCTTGGGTGCTGTCCCACGGCGTTGATCCTGTCCACGATCCTCTGCCATAGCTCTATCTTCCTAGCAATGGATATCTGCTGCACCTGTGCTCCAAATAGCTGAGGCTCTACTTGGTTGATATTCTCCACCATTACCCTTACCTTCTCCTCTGAGAATCTGTGGTGTCTATTTGGTGCCATGGGTGTTGTGTGAGCTGTGTAGGTAAGGGTGTGTAGGGTGATGTGTTGGGGTGTGTGATGTGGGGTGCGTGGGCGGTGTATAAGTGTAGGTGGTGTGTGACTCTGGTTTTGTCTGTAATCGTGGTGTATGTCTCGTACAAATGGTTTGTATTTGTAAGGGGTTGTGGGTAATGTGGGTATGTGTATTATAGTGGTGTGGGTGTGTTCTGTGTATGGGTGTCAGGTATGTGCATTTGGTATTGGCCAATGTAGTGTTGTTTTGTATGTGTGTGTATATTTTGAGCGTGGTGGTATGTACCGCCAATGGTTTACCGCGGTTGAATGTCTGCCGTGATGATTCGTAGGTCATAATGAGATGGGCCTTGTTCTGTTGGCGTAATGGTGTGGGTTTTGATACCGCCAGTTTATCAGTGACCTTTGATGTGGCGGACTTATGTCTGTGGCTTATAAGTGACGGGTTGGTGTGTGTGTGTCATAATATGGTGAACGGAAATCCATCACGGCAGCGGTATGTTGGCGGCAGTCAGCATGGCGGTAAATGGGATTTACTGCCAATGTCATAATGAGGGCCAAAGTCTGCTTCACGTTGGATGCGTATATCGCCCGAAGAAGCATTGGCCTATCTTCTAAGTGGCCCTCCACCAAAACTTAGCGGCCATCTGGGTCTATTATTGTGGGTGCAGCAACAAAGGGCCCCCTGCTTGAATTCAGATCTAGAGCATAGGTGGAGTAATCGGTGGAGTTGGCCCCTCCATCTCCTCTGGCTCCTCCCATTCAGCAGTGTGGGACTTCTGTAAGAATGCAATTTCTGATTGTCTATAGTGTAAGTAGGAATATACCTCATATTGACGGGAGGGGGGATGGATAGTTCGCACCTTCCATGTGACAATGTTAGTAGCAGCCATTGTGTATGATCAGATGCCCTAGCATCCCAGCAAGCCCAGTGAAGGCACTGCTGACCCCTTAAGATAGCAGAATGAGTGAGCAAGTACAAAATAACAACTTACAACATAACAGCAACGAATGTTTAATACCATTGAGAGCAGGGGTACAACAGGTACCCTCCCAAACCAGTAAATCTACAGGACAGGTTTGAAGGGGCCTGCCTATGGGATGAGCAGGTAGGTAAGGTTTCAGACATCGGCCACATCCCATATTAAATGGAAGAAAGATAAGTAAACTGGACAACCACAATGACCCCCATGTTCTGTGGTCCCCACCACTTCATATTATTAGTTTAATGTATATGTCAGGTGGATATCTGATAGAATGGGTGAGGGTGCAGGGCATTCTTCGATTATCCTCAAAGTGTTGTATTAGTGTGGCCAAGTGGACCCAATGATGTGAGGGACAGCTCAGGGACAACACACAAGGATTCAGGAGGCAGAATCAAAGTCTAATGGGCAGGGGGCTCTCTTCTGACAACAATTGTGCAAAAAAAAGAGTGAAAACAAACATGTTAAATATGCACATTCAATTAAGTAAAGTGTTAGTTGATATCTTCTGACATTTGAGAAGTCACCTTGGGCATCTCATCAGTGCTGGGGAAAATAATGTTGGATGCAATATGTTAGAAATGGGGCCTCTAGTTGGCAGTCAGTTTGCACTCTGTCCAAGTAGAGACTCTCACTCTAGTAAGGGTAAGGGAGATACACAGCTCAGATAACCCCAGCTCACCCCCTTGGTAGCTTTGCACAAGCAGTCAGGCTTATATCAGAGGCAATGTGAAAAGTATTTGTACAAATACAAACAGTTACACAGTGAAAACACCACAAAAGGACTCCACACCAGTTTAGAAAAATAGCCAATATTTATCTAAATCAAACTGCCAAAGTGACAAAAATCCAACATACACAAGCAAAGATATGAATTTTTAAAGTAAAAGAGCCTTAATCAATAGAAATCAATGGATGCATTGTTTTAGCACAAAATACATGGTATGTGTCAAAAATAAAGCTGCATTGGCAAGCATGCATCGTAAAAGCAAGTGATGAGTTAATTGCTTGCTTGCAAGTGAGGCCGTGTGTGGATTCTCTCCTCGCAAGGAAGAGATGCATCAATTTCTGGACAAGCAGTCTCAGGTCTGTACAGTGATATGGGAGATTTTGATGCATAGGTAGATGCGTGGAACATTCTGATGCACTGTACGAAAGGTTTGCATTGAGATCAGGTGATGCGTCGATTCTCCTGCTGCAAGGCAGGTGCTGCGTTGACTTTTAAGCTGCAGGACAGGTGCCATGTTGATTTTTCTGATGTGCACACATAGGTGCGTAGATTTTCCCTCACAGGTTATGAGCTTCCACTTCTAAGGGCCAAAGGACTGGATTTGGCAATACTTAGCAAGACAGAACTCTCAGCAGAGGGGCCCAGGCACTGGCAACTGAAGGCTTTGATGTCCCTGAGACTTCAGAACAGGGGACAAGCTCAATCCAAACCTTTGGAGAAACTTCACAAGCAGGATTTCAGAAAGCAAAGTCCAGTTCTTTCCCTATTTAGGCAGGAGCAGCAGGCCAGCACAGCAAAGCAACAGGCAAAGCGGCAGATCCTCCTCAAGCATCAAGCTCTTCTCCTTGGCAGAGGTTCCTCTTGATCCAGGAGTTATCTAAAGTTGTGGGGTCAGCAGTCCAATACTTATACTCATTTCTGCCTTTCGAAGTAGGTAAACTTCAAACAAAAGTCTTTGTAGTGCCCTTCCCCAGACACACACCAGGGGGTTGGAGACTGTATTGTAAGAGAACAGTCACAGCCCTTTCTAGACGAGGTGTCAGCTCCTCCCTCCCACTTTGGCTCAGGAAGACTCATCAGGATATGCAGGACACACCTCAGCAACCTTTGTGTCACTGTCTAGAATGAACTCACAAACAGCCCAACTGTCAGTCTGACACAGACGTGTATTCAGCAGCTTGGCAGAACCATAGAATGGTTAAGCAAGAAAATGCCCACTATCTAAATGTGGCTTTTTCAAACTTACAATCTAAAAAACAACTTTACCAAAATATGTATTTTCAAATTGTGAGTTCTGGGACCCCAAACTTTATATTTCTAGCTGCTCCCAATGGAAAACTGAACTTAAAAGATATTTAAAGGCAACCCCAATGTTAACCTAAGGGGGAGATAGGACTTGCAATAGTGAAAACTGAATCTGGCAGTATTTCACTATGAGGACTTGTAAAACACAAACATGTATGTACCCTGCCCATGGGGCTACCTAGGGACTACCTTAGGGGTGACTTACATGTAGTAAAAGGGGAGGTTGTTGAGCCTGGCAAGTGGGTACACTTTGCAGGTCAAACTCTTTGTTTAAAACTGCCCACACAGACACTGCAGTGACAGGTCTGAGACATGTTTACAGGGCTACTCGTGTGGGTGGCACAATCAGTGCTGCAGACCCACTAGTAGCATTTGATTTCCAGGCCCTGTGCACACATAGCACACTTTACTAGGGATTTACCAGTAAATCAAATATGCCAATTATGGATAAACAAAACACCAATACAATTTAGACAGAGAGCATATGCACTTTAGCACTGGTTAGCATTGGTAGAGCGCCCAGAGTCCTAAAGCCAACACAAACAGGTCAGAAAAAGTAGGAGGAAGGGGTTAAAAAGTTTGTGGATAACCAATCAAAAAGGGACGGGTCCAACACAATAGAATATTCATCTCTAGAGGATTTAGCTCCATCTTCATCTGCACTGTAATGTGATACTGGCGTCACAGATGTCTTCTGCCATCTGCAGTGCCCTATGGCATTCCTGGATAACTTCCTCAAGATTTGGGAAGCTGAGCACATGGGTAAGCACCAACACCAGACACTGTATCTGTTTCTTGCATTTCCTTTCCTTAATGCATGTCTATTTGTGCGAAGTCTATATGGAGCCGGGCACCAGCAGTCTGTGAGTTTCCATCCAAGATTAGGTGTATTTAGGGGTCATTGAAGAAAAGGCTGGGAAGAGAAATGCATATTGGATATTATGTTCCTTCAATTTATGATTGACCTTAAAGAAAGTGTGACGTTTCTGTTGAACTGCCACTGTATAGTAGGGGAATATCATGACCTTGACATTGTCAACTGATAAATTATTCTGTTTGCCAGCCTCATTTAATACAACATCTTTAGCCCAATAATGCATAAGGAGCACCATCAATGGATGGGGAAAGGAGACCAGGAGAAAGCTGTTGCATTGGAACCCTATGGGCTCATTCCACAAATAAGAACAGAGACAGCAATTCCACAGGGGTAAAGCTATGTATCCAGTTGTCAACATAGAGCTCTGTGCCACAGCCCTCCGCACCTTCAGGGGAGCCTACCACTCCAATATTGTTCCGTCAAGATCTGCCTTCATCGTTTTCCGCATGATCTTCTAGGATGCAGATCTTCTCTTGTAGGGCAGTGAGGTGGGTCTTTGTGTCCTTGGCCTGTGGTTGGAGAGTCACTACTGACTGTTCTGTTGCATGCAAGCTGTTAATTTCTGATGATTGTTTCTCAGCAGTGTAAGGGCTGTGGCAATGACATCAATCTTTATTTATAGAGACATGTGATTTTTCTATAGCAGCAAGTAACACATCTAGTTCACCATTGACTGATTCTGAGTCAGAAGAGCAGTGGGGATGGTATTCCACAGAGGGCCCGGTGGAGGCATCGAAAGACGTGAACATGTGGAGGCGGCATCAGGCCTTGGACGCACCATTGCAAAAGTTGCTGGTTATAATATTCAGCAGAGGTAGTGGTGTGTTGCAGGATTGGGCCCACTTGTGAGTGTTAGTTTGGACCACTACACCTTACAGCACAAGCAGCCTAGTGTAGAAATGCATCAGTACATCACGCTTGAAGACAAAGATGGGAATGTCCGTTCCATCAGTGATCTCACACAGCTTAAATGACACAGCAGCCAGTTTGGCTGTACACAACACTATGCGTTTTGAAAGCCCCATGAGGTGTGGCATCATCCCAGACACTCAGGAGATAAATGATTGTAAAAACAATGCAGTTTACTGTCACGCAGTCCACACCAATAAGCACCTTTCAACAGTATAACAGGGTAGAGGAAGCCCAAAAGCCACTAGAATCTGGAAGTACAATGTTGCAGCACACAATAGTAGAAACGACACTTGTCAGAGAATTGGGACCCAGAAAAATCTCAAGAAAAGCAGGTAGCAATCCAGGGGAAGTTCAATCAACAGGTGATATAGTGCCCTCCAAGAGGTGGCTTCTCACTCCTGCAACAGTGTCCAAGATCCAGGGATCCGTGCATAAGGCCCCATGTGCAACGAGAAAACTGAGGGAGGAGAGGGGAATAGGGTTTCAGTCATGCACCCACGCAAAATCCCAAGACAGTGAACAGAATTCAGCCACCCTCACACTCTCTGAGGTTATATCACATAGTCCTACCATTGTAGGACGGTGCCACCCACCTCAAGCAGACAGAGTGGTGTTAGATCACAACATTTGAATGGCACGGTGTGAGAAAATAGCCTCTTTCTAGCCTTGTTACCCCCACTTTTGGCCTGTTTGTGAGTGTATGTCAGGGTGTTTTCACTGTCTCACTGGGATCCTGCTAGCCAGGGCGCAGTGCTCATAGTGAAAACACTATGTTTTTGGTATGTTTGTTATGTGTCACTGGGACCCTGCTAGCCAGGACCTCAGTGCTCATAAGTTTGTGACCTATATGTATGTGTTCCCTGTGTGATGCCTAACTGTCTCACTGAGGCTCTGCTAACCAGAACCTCAGTAGTTATGCTCTCTCTTTACAAATTGTCACTAACAGGCTAGTGACCATTTCACCAATTTACATTGGCATACTGGAACACCCTTATAATTCCCTAGTATATGGTACTGAGGTACCCAGTGTATTGGGGTTCCATGAGATCCCTATGGGCTGCAGCATTTCTTTTGCCACCCATAGGGAGCTCTGACAATTCTTACACAGGCCTGCCATTGCAGCCTGAGTGAAATAACGTCCACGTTATTTCACAGCCATTTACCACTGCAGTTAAGTAACTTATAAGTCACCTATATGTCTAACCTTTACCTGGTAAAGGTTGGGTGCTAAGTTACTTAGTGTGTGGGCACCCTGGCACTAGCCAAGGTGCCCCCACATTGTTCAGGGCAAATTCCCCGAACTTTGTGAGTGCGGGGACACCATTACACGTGTGCACTCTACATATGTCACTACATATGTATAGCGTCACAATGGTAACTCCGAACATGGCCATGTAACATGTCTAAGATCATGGAATTGTCACCCCAATGCCATTCTAACATTGGGGAGACAATTCCATGATCCCCCGAGTCTCTAGCACAGACCCGGGTACTGCCAAACTACCTTTCCCGGGGTTTCACTGCAGCTGCTGCTGCTGCCAACCCCTCAGACAGGTTTCTGCCCTCCTGGGGTCCAGCCAGGCTTGGCCCAGGAAGGCAGAACAAAGGACTTCCTCAGAGAGAGGGTGTTACACCCTCTCCCTTTAGAAAAAGGTGTCAGGGCTGGGGAGGAGTAGCCTCCCCCAGCCTCTGGAAATGCTTTAATGGGCACAGATGGTGCCCATCTCTGCATAAGCCAGTCTACACCGGTTCAGGGATCCCCCAGCCCTGCTCTGGTGCGAAACTGGACAAAGGAAAGGGGAGTGACCACTCCCCTGACCTGCACCTCCCCTGGGAGGTGCCCAGAGCTCCTCCAGTGTGCTCCAGACCTCTGCCATCTTGGAAACAGAGGTGCTGCTGGCACACTGGACTGCTCTGAGTGGCCAGTGCCAGCAGGTGACGTCAGTGACTCCTTCTGATAGGCTCCTCCAGGTGTTGATAGCCTATCCTCTCTCCTAAGTAGCCAAACCTCCTTTACTGGCTATTTAGGGTCTCTGCTTTTGGGAATTCTTTAGATAACGAATGCAAGAGCTCATCAGAGTTCCTCTGCATCTCTCTCTTCACCTTCTGCCAAGGAATCGACCGCTGACAGCTCTGGAAGCCTGCAAAACTGCAACAAAGTAACAAAGATGACTACTGCGACCTTGTAACGCTGATCCGGCCGCCTTCTCGACTGTTTTCCTGGTGGTGCATGCTGTGGGGGTAGTCTGCCTCCTCTCTGCACTAGAAGCTCCGAAGAAATCTCCCGTGGGTCGACGGAATCTTCACCCTGCAACCGCAGGCACCAAAAGACTGCATCACCGGTCCTCTGGGTCTCCTCTCAGCATGACGAGCGAGGTCCCTTGAACTCAGCAACTCTGTCCAAGTGACTCCCACAGTCCAGTGACTCTTCAGTCCAAGTTTGGTGGAGGTAAATCCTTGCCTCCCCACGCTAGACTGCATTGCTGGGAACCGTGTGATTTGCAGCTGCTCCGGCTCCTGTGCACTCTTCCAGGATTTCCTTTGTGCACAGCCAAGCCTGGGTCCCCGGCACTCTAACCTGCAGTGCATGACCTCCTGAGTTGTCCTCCGGTGTCGTGGGATCCTCCTTTGTGACTTCGGGTGAGCTCTGGTTCACTCCACTTCGTAGTGCCTGTTCCGGAACTTCTGCGGGTGCTGATTGCTTCTGAGTGGGCTCTTTGTCTTGCTGGACGCCCCCGCTGTCTCCTTACGCAATTGGCGACTTCCTGGTCCCTCCTGGGCCACAGCAGCATCCAAAAACCCTAACTGCAAACCTTGCAGCTAGCAAGGCTTGTTTGCTATCTTTCTGCACGGAAACACCTTGCAAGCTTCTTCACGACGTGGGACATCCATCCTCCAAAGGGAAAGTTTCTAGCCCTTGTCGTTTTTGCGGAATCCACAGCTTCTACCATCCGGTGGCAGCTTCTTTGCACCCACAGCTGGCATTTCCTGGGCATCTGCCCACTCCCGACTTGATCGTGACTCTTGGACTTGGTCCCCTTGTTCCACAGGTACTGTCGTCCAGAAATCCATCGTTGTTGCATTGCTGGTGTTGGTCTTCCTTGCAGAATTCCCCTTTCACGACTTCTGTGCTCTCTGGGGAACTTAGGTGCACTTTCCACCCACTTTTCAGGGTCTCGGGTGGGCTATTTTTCTAACCCTCACTGTTTTCTTACAGTCCCAGCGACCCTCTACAAGGTCACATAGGTTTGGGGTCCATTCGTGGTTCGCATTCCACTTCTAGAGTATATGGTTTGTGTTGCCCCTGTACCTATGTGTACCCATTGCATTCTATTGTGACTATACATTGTTTGCACTGTTTTCTATTGCTATTACTGCATATTTTGGTAGTGTGTACATATATCTTGTGTATATTTGCTATCCTCATACTGAGGGTACTCACTGAGATACTTTGGCATATTGTCATAAAAATAAAGTACCTTTATTTTTTGTATATCTGTGTATTGTGTTTTCTTATGATATTGTGCATATGACAACAGTGGTATAGTAGGAGCTTTACACACCTCCTAGTTCAGCCTAAGCTGCTCTGCTAAGCTACCTTTTCTATCAGCCTAAGCTGCTAGACACCCCTCTACACTAATAAGGGATACCTGGACCTGGGGCAAGGTGTAAGTACCCCTTGGTACCCACTACAAGCCAGGTCAGCCTCCTACACCCGGGTTGCCGCTTTCCAAAATGTTGTGAATAGCTGCAATGGTAGCAATTAGTGCCACAAATCAAGAAGTGCATAGTCAACAGGCCAGTAGATTTTAACCAGTGGTTTTCATAACGTACCACAATAAGGGTATTTTTAGCAATCCTGTTCACTCCGCAGACATATCTTGATGCTATTGACAGATGGCACTTGTTAACTTAACTCTTTTTATTGATCCTTGGTAGGTTGTAACCCCAAGAGGAGCCATGGAAAATGAAACCTGTGATTATAAGCTGCAACGCAGATCCTTGGAGGGAATACATAGGACAACAGAGTCACCTTTGCTAAAGGATTGATGATAATACTTGAAGGTTACATGGAATAACTGTAAATGTTGATTGATTAACTGGTGTCAAATTAAAATACAGTCTGCTTTGACTTTGTTCACTTTCCTCCTTCTTTATATAGCTTGCCTGGTTCTCTTTGTGATGCCACGTACAGAGTGACAGACAGCGTCATGACGTTCATCGAGGCGCAATTTGACTTGCGCTTCCTTGGAGTCGGTGATTGCAGGTGGGACACCCAGGGCTCATTTTTGGGGACCAGCACTTAACTACACAGCCATAAGTTTAATGTTTGGCACCCCTGGCATTCGATAGCGCCCTGCGATGGCTTCTGGTCAAAATTTTGGGCTGCGGCTCTTATCGGGACATAATCAGTGACACAAACTTAACTAGTGTAAAAGGCCATTTATTATGACAGGATTGCTAATTGTAACATAACATCAACATGATCTGAAATTCAACTTATCAACTTTTCAAACCTCACCCTTTTGAAACTTCCCCAGTCTTTCTTTTCACTTAATTACCCACTTTTTCCTCTGTTCACCCAGCCTCCACTTCCATTCACTCACATATACCCCTTCTCCTTTCATCCCCTGCCTAATTCATGCATCCCCCACGCTGTCATCCTTCCCCTGCTTCTTCTTCCCCCCCCCCCCCGGAATGGTGGCCAGGCCCGCATCTGACGCCAGGCCCGCATCTGACTCTCCACCCTCCCCCATCTCCTGCCCACCGCGCAACCCGCCCTAAACTGGCATACTTCCCCCACCCACAACTTACTGTACAAACATATCCCTTCTTGACTTAACTTTCTTGCTTTTTTTTATGTAGTGGGAGGGTGGCCAAACTTCCGAACAGCGCGACGGGCTGGTGCGAAAGATGTCGATACGTCCCCTAACTCTCCCTAATACACCCCCACCCTTAAGACCCTCACCCACGTAACTCACCACCAATCCCTGTCCTTACCTCTTTCTCTTGTGGGTCACGAATGCTTCTGTGGAGGGACTAGACTGCGTCTGCTCTCCAAGGGGCCCTCCATTCTTTTACCAGTTAAGCACTGACTGCATTTCTACTTACAACACATAAGATCAAAACGTCCATTGAATAAGAATACGTCCTCTAGGAATTTATATTTTTCTTTGGTCCATTTTGCCTTATCAGTAACATTCAGAGGAGTTGAATATGATTGTTCCCTTCATTGCGTGATCTGATTGTGCAAACAGCATCTGGCTAAATTAGACGCCGCGCCCTTTAATGCAGCTTTTCTTAGTCATAGCGACCTGAGTTATTTTGCTCTTAATCAAGCCCCTTGGCGTCTGCCCACACAGACACTAACAGCGACTTGGACTTTTCATCATTTAACGACGGCTCAAGACCCACGTTAGGATGACATGAGAGGACGTCGCAAGGGGCGTCGATAGAGAGAAATGATTCGTCAAAAGCCTTCCACCGTCTAAGAAAACGACAGTCCTCGCTAATTTGGCTGTGTGGCAATTATCTCGCAGCTGCACAAACGAGGCAAAGAGCAAAAGGAAAACCGAGTCTGCGACGCATGAAATATCAAATGACTAACACGGCCAAAAACAGAAACTAATGACACGCAGTGAAAGTTCTGTAAAAGAAAGAGAAGGACACAACCTGATTTTCAGCTTTCTTTTTCAAAGCCGTTTTATTTAGCGTGGGAGGCTTCCTTTGACGACGAAGAAGAAAAGGCGACGAGTCAAGTGTTTCCTCGAATTACTAATTGCCACATAAGCCTCCAGTGAGGATGTGAAAAAATGACAATTTCTATCTCCTGGGTCTGTGTAACAATGGCAATAATCATAAACACCTTACAGCTGGCTACTGCTATGTATACCGATTTCAGAAGGGTTAAAGGCCGAGGGCCTGATTTAGAACTGGGCGGACGAGTTACTCTTCAAAACGGTGATGGATATCCAGTCCCCCGAAATCTAAGTCTCATTCTATCCTATGAGATTTAGATTTCGGCCGATGGGATATTCGTCACCTTTGGGACGGAGTAACCGTCCATCCAGTTCTAAATCAGCCCTGAGTTTGCTACTAAATGACTCAAGCCACAACAAGAACACAACCCACTGAATTTTTGTAATAAGTTGTCTTCCCTTTGTAAGAAATTCGACTCAGATGCTTATCTGTGTCAAGCAAAAGTTTCGGAAGTATTCCAGGATGGTTACCAATCCAAGAATCAAACATTTTCTCTTGCTTATCTTTTCTTTCTAACCCTACTCTGCGATTGGGATGTACATGACGGAATCTTCGTGGGTGGTTGGCACTTCTTTTCACAGATTGGATTAGGATTTTGTGGTTTCCACTGTTCCCATGTCTTGACTCTCACCTGATGTCTCTCTGTGATGCATGGAAGTTTTGTTCCCAAGAGGCCTTTTTATGCTACACCAAGGCTCTCTGTTCATTTTGTCTGAGCACACAGGAAAGCACCCTCGTATATAATCTGCATTTCACTCAAGTCTCAAAGCGCAGTACCAATGAGGTCAACAACGGCCCTCCGTGTCTCCTGTGAGGTCGTCTATGAGGTTTGCAGATGAACTTCCAAGGTTATCAACACAGCTGAGGTAGATCAAATGGGTTCCCGAAGGATCGGTTACTGCGCGTGGAACAATGTGAGGCTCTTCCAGTATAATGCAAGCCTCTAGAGGAGAGGAGTTTTGCAAGTCCTCCTTGTGACAGCAGAACCTCCCCCTAGAAGGGAGAGAGGTGTGAGAGGCAGAGTGAGTACATACACCTACTGCCTCACATATTGATCTCCCTTCCAGAAGTTCTGCATGTATCCTCAAAGTGCCTCCGCTACCATTACCAGATACTTCAGAGCCCATTTGGTCCACCACAGCAGCCTTGATAACCTTGGAAGTTCATTCTGTATCTTCCCCAGGTGTAGCAAACAGGTGCCTTCAACCATAATTGATAAAGTGCTTCTCCTCTGTTGCTTTTTCTTGGGTACACTGTCAGAGTCCTGATGGTCATCCTTTTTGTCTAAAGGACTAAAACATAATTTTCTATCTCTATGGACCCTACATCATTGTATATAAAAACGAAATGGGCTGTGTTGTTCTTTGATACACACTCCTGATAATGTACTGTCACACATATGCACCACGTGTATGAGAGCACCAAGCACATTTCTCACCACACATCCACTGTACTGTCACATTGCTTTATATGCCTTTTTTTTATACATAATTGAATACATTGATAATTTGATGTATTTGTACATCGATCTTGATATTTCTAGTCGAGGGATCACTGTTTACTACTCAATGGCTAATAGAGCAGTCATTAAGTGATATCTGGTGATGCTTGCAACAGTTATGGCTAGTGATCTTTGAAAGTAGTGTGACTTGGTACACAACTCAAATTTCAGTGATCAGCCATATTTCTTCACCCAAGACATGTTTATAAAGTGTGGTAAAATAGTGCAATTTCACATAAAATTCAGAACGCACCATAGTTACATATTGCAGTCTTTTTATAAGGTCAAATCCTAGGAGCATAATATTCTCTCACATGTCTTAAATCAGTTTGAGAAAATGGTAACAAAATGATAGATATTTTGTTGCAGTAACTGAGAAACAGAATTTCTAAAAACCTGTGGTGAGGAAGTAAGTTCAGAGAGCTGGTATGTGCTTCATCTCGAGTCAGAACCAAGCACATGTGAATTGTACTCCACACTTAGCAAGATGGAAACTAAGAGGACATTTGCTAGCACTTCAAAGTACAGAATGATTGTTCTGACATTCTGTCCTACTTTTGATAGCTATGTAATAAAGACCACCTCTGCAATTGTCAATAGACTTTCATTTTTACGAAAGGCAATGGATAAGTGGTTTAAAGACACACCCTTAGAAAGTCAATATGATTCATGATCTCTAGTTGGAGTGTGGCTGATAAGTCAACCCTCTTAATATGGAGCACACATTTCTTTCTTTGTTGCTCCCCTAATGAGATTGCATGCACAATATTCCTTTACCCATAATATCACAAGAAGCAGGAGATTACTGGTCACAATGTTCCAAAGGAGGAGGTCAAGAGACAGATTTATCATTATTTCACACAGTGCAGTAAGCCACCTTGCTGTTCTGTGCTGCGCTGCATAGAAGGGAAAGAGCAGAAATGCGTAGTCTTAAACATGATATGACACATTCCTCTCCTTTCCTTGCACTAGCGCACAATATGCTGCATTGCGCCAATGCAGGAACCCTTGCACCAAGGTGGATCCCAACTCCATGACCGTACTACATAAAGGGAGGGTTGTGTGTGCCCCCCTCAGTCATTATAGGCCCAAGGGAGCTCACCCCCAGTGCCATCCTGCCAAAGATAAGTAGGGGGGCTTGGCAGCACCCTCTGAGAGCCTTCAAAGGCCCCAGGAACCCAACCCCCCAGGCCAATACATAGAATTGAACTGAGGGGTGCCTTTGAAGGTCCCAGGGAGCCCACTCCTGGAGCCGATAAATAAAATAAAAGGAGAGGCGGGCCATGTGGTCCCTTTCCCAGAGCCTTTCATGGCCCCGGGGACCCCATCCCCATATGCAGGCTCACTTGCTGTGTCCTGGGGAACCAACCCCGGGACATAGCAGTCAGGGAATCTTGTGTTTGCTCCCACCTGGCGTAGGCATTTTTAATTTAAAAAATGGTCCCGCAGGGTAGGAGCAGACTTTTGGTCTGGTGATGCGGGCAGTGAAACAGATCAAGGGATTTCTCCCGCCTAGAGGGAGTAGTAAAAGTAGCTGCTCTCTGTGGGAAGGAGCAATGCCAGCTCCCACAGCATACATAGATCTGGTTGTGGCAGTGGGGACCATGGTACTCCCCCAGCAGCCCTCAATGTGTGTATAACCTCCCAGGTGGCAGTAGCACTAATAGCTGGCTGCACATGTCAGTGTTCAAACAAATTATTCTTAAACGTCCGATGCTCATTCCCACCATTTTAACTGTCACAAAACTCTCTTTTTACAAACTACTCTTGGGAGAAGGCAACCAACATCGCTACATTTGTGAGACTCTCATGGGGCATTCTTTAAGTCAATCATCAGTGGATGGCCATACTTTCTTGTCCCATATATTACTGTCCATCATACTCCAATGAAAAAACAGGTCTCCATATATTTAAGGTGTAACCATTATTTTGAATTCTTCACTAAAGCAGACCCAGACAACGTGTTTCACATCCTAACGTAGACTTCATCAGGGCCTGGAAAAACATTCATACAAAATTACATATCACCTTATAGTTCATATTAAAAACATATTTGTTAGATTTTCCACTTCAAAATTGTGCATATAAATTTGTTTTCTTTTTTCATAAAAACATATTCCCTGAGGTATATATACATCAAATCAATTTATTGCTCAACACCAATACCACCCAAAATACCATGTACTTAATCATTTAGAAGAGCGACCATCTCACCATGGTTATCATATATATTTATAAAACCCCTTTATACCATTGGTATGTACCTGCAGGTTTTTATTCAAATGCCCCCTTCAAAAATGGTTAACCTTACATTATGTACACGTAATAGTTATTCAGTGATTTTCCATCACACATCCAGAGCTCTCACATAATATTCTGTTCATCTAAAATAGAGCTGTAGAAAAAATTTGACGACCTCAGTCTCACCATTACGTCCATTTCATTCATAACAACATTTACAATGTACATCTGTACCACATTTCATCACATCTGTATTTTAAAATTCAAAATTTTCATACTCATGCCTGAAAAGCAAATCATTAGGGAGCCCTTGATCTTTAATGCACCTCTACTTTGCGCTACTTCTTCCTACAAAATTCACCTGTTCTGCAATTGATCAATAATCCAAACACACAGATTTTCAAAATGTGCTCATATTTAAGGTTTACTTCATTTGTAATATTACTTTCTGCACTAATACTTTCTACAAACTCAACCCATTCTGCCATTAGTCATTGATCCCAGCACATAGCTTTTACATAATATGCTCATATTAAGGGTTTAATTCAATGTAGCACCCCACTTTCTCCAAATGTAGTGGTTAACCAACCCATGAATACTCCTCACAATACATATCTACTTAAATACTCAATTCTCATCCAACCACCAATAACTTCATAATCCATGTCATTAGGCAAACCAAGAACACGGCATCCCGACAACCTGCTCACTGAATCTATCATGGTGAGTGCTTGACTTTAAAGCCCCATCAATCAGCATCTCACACAAATGAGGACAAACTGACAACCAGTGGTTTTAGGAATTGGTCTACATATTCGGAGAGTCTCTCTGTGGGGTTCCAATTCCTGGAATAATAGGCCTCCCTGGTGGGAATCTCACCCTTTTATGTATCTTTGGTAGAATATATATGAAGGGACTCAAAGGATCATTTACCATCAAATATATGTACTCAGAATCGTTCAACAACTCTCTGTCTTTCCAGCTTGTGCGAGATACTATGGATGTCTTAAATAAATTAGAGGATATGGAATGGGACGACAAGGTTATGTTTATATCTTTGGATGTGGTAGGACTGTATACGTGCATCCAACATGTATTTGGAATCCATGCCCTGAGATCATCCTTATGTTTCAGGAGCGACAAATTTTATCTTGGTGAGGAACATTTTCCTCTTCAATGGGGAGTGGTGCCGACATCTGCAGGGGACTGCTATAGGGTCCAGATTGGCACCCCCTATTGCCAACATGTATATGGGGTGGTTTGGGGGGGCACATGTCTGGGCCCCAGCGGCCAAAGATTGGCCACAATATAAATATACTTTGGGGGGTGATTTATTCATGATTTTCTGGTGATTTGGTGGGTTCTGTAGCACAATGTAAAGAATATTTTATGTACCTAGTAATAGCAATTCGTATAAGGTACAGTTTACAATGAATTTTAGCAGAAAGAGGATTACTTTGTTGGATGTGGAACTGTTCATTGAAGAAGGTTATTTAGGAAGACAACGACTACTAACAGTGTATTGAAAGCGGGTAGTGCATGCCCCAAATATGTCATCAACGGTATCCCATATGGGGAAATAGTTAGGATTTGTCGCAATTACATTGAGGAGACAGACTTCAGAAATGAGATAAAAGGTTTAAGAAACAGATTGAAGGTGAGAGGATGTGAGACAAGAGTGTTGGATCAGGGTGACGGCAGGAGTGAAAGCGTAGAAAGAAGTTCTACTCCTAGAAAGAAGACAGATATGAGAGTTGAAAGGAAGATTCTGTTTGTATCGACTTATAGTGCTAACCATGATAAGATCTATAAAATCCTACAATATCTTCGGGATCTCCTAAGGAGGGTTCCTGGTTTAGTTCATTTTTTGAATGACAAACCTATGGTCACCAATAGAAAAGAAGTAGCTATAAGAAAGTTTGTGGCACAAAGCTATACTAATCCTGTAATAAGTGAGAAAATAAATTGGTTACTAGTTCCTCCAAAAGAGAATTATGTCTGTACAGTGTGTAATGTTTGTATGTACAGTATTAACAAACTGAGAAGTTTTAGCTATAATTTAGATAGATGCTGCCAAATAGAGAATTTATTTACTGCAACAGTACAAACATGGTATATGTGATAGTCTGTAATTTCCAAATAATTTATGTGGGAAGTACCACAAGATTATTGAAATTGAGAATACAAGAGCATGGCAGGGTGATTACAAATGGTGATTTGAAAAGCCCTATTTTTCAACACATGAAAGTGAACCACCTGGAAAATCTAAGCTTCATCATTCATGGAATACAAATAGCCAGACCAAACTCAAGGGAAGGAGATTTGATCTTAGTGTTAAGACAACAGGAAGCAATATATTAACATATGTGTGGGGGGGGGTTCACGGCCCAACCGAGCCCGAGCACCACCACCCCTGGGGCATTACCGAAATTGGGTGCAAGTGCAGAGCGCAGGCACCCCACAGCTCTGGGGACCACCACCTCTCCGGAGCAAATGTTAGAATATGTCAAGTGGGTCTGTTTGGGAACCCCCTTTGTCCCAGGGACCACCAGCTCTTTGGGATATACAGATTGGAGGAGGGCTGTGTGGCACCCCTCGCGGAGCCACTGATGGCCCAGGGGACTGCCACCGCCCAGGGCCGGGTGCTGCTATGTCCTAGAGAGTCCACCCCAGGGACATAGCTGTTTGCTGTGGCTTGGCTGCAGTTTTGACAACCTCAGCCAACTCACAGCAAACACTCTGCCTTTTGACAGCGGAACCTGTCAAACGGGTTCCGCTGTCAAAAAGTGGAGTTTTCATCTCCGTTTCCTGCATGCAAATATGTCTGCAGGGAACAGACATAAAAGCTTTGCTCCAGCAACCATGAAACTGCTAGTTAAAGCAGCTCCTTGGTTGCTGGAGTAATGGGACCACAGGGAAGGTCTTGAGTATCTCCCCCGGTTCCAGACAGGCTGTAAGGGCGTATTACAAAATAAATAAATAAATAAAGTCAGGGACCGCAGGGGCTTTGAGGCTTCCCCCTCGGTCCCAGATAGCCAATAAAGGGCTAAAACAATATATATATATAAAAATTAATATCTAAAATTTACAGTGAGTGCTGAGGGTTTGAAGCGAGGTGTGTCCCTGGCCATTTCTGTCCTTTATTTTTTTCAATCAAATGATTAAAGCTCATACTGAAAGGTGATCCTACTCTTTGGAAATGACAAATATTTTTTTTTTTCAATTTGTGCAGAAATATCTCATTCTAAATATTTTTTGTATCAAAGCCTAAAAAACTCTCTCTACATCTCGCCCCCTCTCTCTCTCTTTCAATCTCTTCCTCTCAGTCACACACCAACTCAGACCCTTAAGCAGCCAATCACAGACCCACTCAGACACTCATGCATCCAGTCACAGACCCACTCAGACCCTTGTGCACCCACTCACAACTCCACTCAAACCCTCATGCACCCACTCACAAACCCACTCACACACTCATGCACCCACTGTAGGAGGCTGTCCCTCTATCAAGTGTGCAAAGCTAGGCCCACTCAGTAGGGGGTCCAGGCAACCACACGTTGGTTTTATATGGGTAAAAACAAGATCACATAATTTTTAAGGTAGCTTGGTTGAGCAGTTAGGCCAGTCTTGGATAAGTGCAAAGCATTTGTTGTACTCACAGTATCAATCTTGCAACGTACACACTCAAAGGAATAACTCAAGACAAATTTCTAACAATATTTCAGATTTTTATGTAATTTTAAAGATCAAGATTATCAAAATTGGTTCTGGGCTTTATTACGCACCATAGGAATCAATGGAAGAAGAAATTAAATATACATATAAAATTGTACAGTTGGTTTACCAAGCTCTTCTTTTGCAGGTTAGTTGAGATCATCGATGGACACACTGTGCCATCTGGAAAAGTTTGGGCGGCTCCTAGTTCCAGCGGGAGCATCAGTAAAAGGTCTCTGGAGCTGGTGCAGGGCCACTGCGGGGGACCACTTGGAAAAACACTGCACAGGTAAATTTAAAGTTGGTTCCTTGGGGTGCCCTTGGAGTGTCCAGGTTGCAAGCGGGGGGGGAGCTTTTGGGCACAGCAGGTTCTTTGTTGCAGGGCACAGGGTGACAGGGTGCAGAGTGAATCAGTGAGCTAGGAGCTGTGCCCAAGGATGCCCTCTGGAGCAGGAGGTAAGTTGGTTCAAGGGTCGGTTGCAGGACAACGGTGACACTCTGGTAGGGGGTCTGGGGTGTTCCTGAAGTCTCTTGACTTGGGCTTCCTCCTGGTCCTTTTTCAGGCCCTGGCGGGTGGGTTTTCTTGGTATCCGAAGTTAGCTGACTAATAGCCAGGCTATTAGTACGGTTTGGCCACTGGAGGGCACAGTCCTACCACACATGGCACACTTGCCGTATTTGTCCTTGCGGTCATTGGTGTTTCATTGGGTCCAGTTTCAACTTTCAGTTCGGAAGTTAGCACCTGGTCAGTTAAGTGACCCTCAATGGCTTGCTGGTTTCTTGCTGTTGTAGAGTTGTAGAGTGGTACCTCCACTCTGGGGGAAGTTCTATGGCAATTTTCAAAGCCAGGAGGTCCACTTGGTTTCTTTAGAGTTTTTCCAATTGTTCAGCAGCTCCTTAGTGGCAATTGTCAGGTCCTGAGTGCAGCAGGCAGGGTTTGGCACCTTTTCTTTGTTGCAGCCAGTCCATAGTTCTCGTGCCTTGGATCTTCTTGGTGCTGGACTTCTTTTGTCCATTGAATTTAATATCTTGGTCTAAGGATGCCCACGAAATGCAGTATTTAGTGGGTGTTTTAGGGGAAACCTGGTGGGGGCCAAAGGGTCATCTACCTTCGGGGGGCTACACCCACTAAATGGCCACTTCCTGTGGGGAGGGGTCACTTCCTTATACCTGATTGGATATTTTTCTTCTATCCAAGATGGAGGAAAATTAAATGGGGGGTCCACCTCACAGGCAAAACACCTTAGGGGTGGTGCTTGCCAGGTGGGGCCACTCCTCCTACCCTTTGTTTGGTTTTCCTGTCGTTACTCCTGCCAAAATTGTGGGTTTGCAACAGGGGAGGCCATTTGCTACTAGCAGCAGGCCTGAGGGGCAAGTTTCAAGGTCAATAAGCCTTTTGAAGCTCACCAGCAGGGCAGTGCACATTCCTGAGGAAGGGGGTGTTAGCACCTCCATCGAGGAAGGTCATTGTTCGGAATCCCAGAGAGCAGGATCTCTCATCCCAGGGTTTCAGACTTGTGCCTGGAGGTGGCAGGTAGATTGGGGCCGGCTAACAACCATGCCAGGGTATTTAGCTTTTAGAGGGGCACCTCTAAGGTGACCCCTGGATGAATTTTATAATACATCTAGTACTGGTACCAGTTTGGATTTATCATTCTGAGTTGTTTGATACAAAAAAATCCATGATTCAGAGAAGCCATCATGTAGCTGTGAAACTCATACTGATCAGTGTCCAGCACATGCATTGAAAATGGCTGCTCTGTTTACTCACTATGTCCCATGTTTGGCAAAGACACAGTGGGAGCATATTGCTCATGCAGCTGTCCTCACATACAATATAGTGCACCCCTCCTTAGGGCTGAAAGGCCTGCCAGAGGGGTGACATACCCATATGGTACGCAGTCTATAGTGGACAGGGCACACAGGCCGTGTGCCATGTTGAGTTTCCATTTTAGGATTGCATCAGGGCACTCCTGCTAGGGCAGTGCTGGTTGCATCTGAATGCATGGCCCTAGAGGGTGGCACTATCAGTGCTGCTGCCCCCAGGAGCCTATCCTTAGTACCACATACCCTGGGTACCTAAGTACCATCTACTAGGGATTTAGAGTGGCAGCTAAAGGTGTTGCCAATTACCTTTGCAGTTTTAGGTTAGCAGGATCCCAGTGCACTCCAGTCCAAGTTGCTTCAAGAAACCAGGCAAAAAGTGGAGTGATACTGCAAAAAAGTGCCAGTTTCCCACACCCACTCACAGACCCACTCAGACACCTATGCACCCACTCACTGACCCACGCAGACCCTAGTTCACTCACTCCCAGCCCCACTCAGACCATTATGCAATCACTCACAGCCCCAGTTGGACACTAATGCACCCACTCATAGACCCACTTATACACTCATGCAACTACTCACAGACCGACATATGGTCATGCACTCACTCACAGACCCACTGAGAAACTCATGCGCCCACTCACAGAGCCACCTATACACTTATGCACCCACTCACAGACCCACTGAGACACTCATGCACCCCCTTACAGATCAGTTATACACAAATGCACCCACTCACAGACCCACTGAGACACTCATGCACCCACTCACAGACCCACTTATGCACTTATGCTCCCACTCACAGACCCACTGTGACACTCATGCACCTATTCACAGACCCAGTTATACTCATGCACCCACTCACAGACGCACTTATGCACTTATGCACCCACTCACAGATCCATTTAGAGGCTCATACACCTCCTCACACATCCATTTAGACACTAACACAGCTACTCACAGACCCACTAAGGCAGTTACTCACCCACTTTAATACCCACTTAGAGACTCACGTATTATTTGACAGAGCCACTGAGAGACTGAATTATTCACTCACAGAGACACTAAGGGGCATATATCTATACTCTGTTTGCGTTGGATTTGCACAAACTTAACACCATATTTATACTTTGGCGTTCGACCCGTTCAGTGCCAAATTTATGAAGTTTGAGTCATTTTTTTTACTGTGGAAACCTACCTTGCGTTAATGATATGCAAGGTAGGTGTTCCAGGGCAAAAAATGACTTTGCGCCTTATTTATACTCCTGTGCAAAAATGACGCACAGGAGGGGGAGGGCCTTAAAAAATTACGCTAAACCAGTTTAGACTCATTTTTTAACGCCTGGGTCAGGGCAGGCGTTAAGGGACCTGTGGGCTCATTTCCATGGTCCCCGACCATGGAAGCAGTCCACAGGTGGCCCTTCCCTGCCCACACGGACACCCCCTGCCACCCTCGCCCACCCCTGGAGGATACCCATGGATGGGGGTACCCATCTATGGTAAGTAGAGGTAAGTAGAGGTAAGTATATATTTTTTATTTTTTAAAGTGCCATAGGGGGGCCTAACTTGGGCCCCCCTTTGTGCCATTGGGCAGGGGGCATGACTCCTGCCTTTCCGAAGACAGGAGTCATTTCCAAGGGGGTTGTGTGTGAAAAAGTGACACTAGTCAGGTTTGAGTCAAATTTTTTTACTCTAACCTGACTTGCACCATTCTATGACGCACAACCCCCATTCTTCCCTACGCCTCCACTGCCCAGTTACAGTCATTTATTTTGACACTAGGCAGGCAGCAGCGCCGGCTAACGTCATTCCATAAATAAGGCACCCGGCTGGCGCATTGGAATGGCATTCGCCGGCGGTAAATCTGCGCTAGCGCTGATTTGCGTAAAAAAGTATAAATATGGGCCTAAGAGACTGACCCATTCACAGACACACTCAGACACTAATGTAGCAACTCTCAGATGCAGACACTTACTCATGCACTCATAGACACACTTATACACTCATGAAGTGATCTCAGTCCTACTCAGACAGAGTATGGTATATATATATATACATGCTGTAATTGGTTGGTCATAGCCTGTTGTTAGGGTTGTGGCACCATTTATGAATCATGGCATGGTCCGGGAGAGAGAAGTCGTGGTGAGAGCTATAGCAGGGGTCAGGTTAGATGTATTCTGACCCCATAGGAGCTATTAAAAGATGTCTGATGGACCCCCTGTTTAGGCAAAAAAAGAATGAAGCCTTTTTTTTGGAATATGATCTTGGAGTCACAACCCAGCTGCAGCGCTCAGCGCAGCACCTGTATAAAGTATTTTTTTAAAGTAATTAATTAGAGTTTACAGAGTAGGGTGGCTCTCAGAAGAGCCTTTGTGTTAATTATGTGTATTAATACCGATAAGAGCGAATGCAGCATTTGAAGTTTTTCAGAAGGCCATTGTTGCCTTCATTTATAAAGTGCACACCATCTCTTCTATATATTGCTGGCATGTCAAAGCACAGGTTATTATTGTAAATATAACCCATGTTATGGTCTGTGAGGTTATTAACATGTTTCTTGGCTTTGCCAATCTGTGGATAACATGTAGTTGACCAGTTCCATTTCTGTCTCCGTCATATATTTGAGAACGCAAATGTTGTGTGAGGGTAAATGGCCATTAATTGATGAAAGGTATCTTTCATTAGAATTTCAAATCCTACCCAAGTGACTGTGCCCAAGACATTCCCACCACAGTGCAAAATAATGAGGTGAGGTGGTTGGCAATATTCAATGCTTTGAATCAATGGAAGCAACTGGTGCCACTTTATCCCTCTCTTGGCAACCCTAAATAAATCCACATTAGTCAAAGCCGGGTCCCTGTTAATAGCACTTTTTTCTAGCATATTCACTTGCCCAAAAAACATAGCTGTGAGCTACAATCCACACTCTCAGCATTTTGAATGGTAGAAGCGGGAGCACTGAAGATGCGGCTTCAGTTGATTGAACGAGTTTTCAAAATGTGAGGTGGTCAAAATGGAGGGAAGCAACAAGTTAACAAAAAACACAAAATTGATTGGATGTTTAAATAGAAGAGTACATAACAGTAGGTTGTAATTTATAGTATTAAGTTAGTACATCTCTGATTAGGTGATATTGTTTCAGAAAATATGGAGTTTTGGATAAGCTTACAATTGCAAACAGTCAACCACACCTGCTACAGGAGGAATTAAAAGCTAGCATGCTGCTTGTAGACAGAAATGTGAACTTTGATCTACTGCTACAGTGGAGTGTTGCAAAGAAGGTTTCTATGGCAGCTGAAGCAAATGACTATGGGGGATAGGAGGTTGCATTGAAGGGCCGTGCAATAGTAGACAAAAAATAGTTTTTTGCAGATCATCATTTAGAATAGAAGATTTTTTGCTACTGTGAATTATAACTAGTATATAATGTAAATGCATAGAAAATAATGAAAAAGATTTGTTATTTCAGTTATGTATCCCCATCCGGAATTGTGACTCTGTTGCGGCTTCACACACAGGTGTTGTGCTTGGAGAAGCGACTGATTTGCTACTCTACTAGTATACTGTAGCACATTGAGCTTCACTATGGGAGGAAAACAAGGGGTTAACAACTAGTAACCATTTACATGTTGCTTAATGGAAGATAAATATTAAGCACAGATTTTGATTCATTAAGCGCCATAATACCAGTGAGAGCAGAGTTGAATAGGTTGCCGTTAGGGTTCGCTTGGTGTGACAGTAGATTACTATTCTTTTGCTGAGGTTTTATGAGTACACAAAGAAAAACATTACAAACTTTTTTAGAGTATTCTAACTATCAGCAGCAACTATTTAAGCAGTATATAAATAGTAGAATATATCTTATAATGTATCTATAATCACACATGTGCATAAATAGGATGTGTAAATACTTATACATAATACAGAGGTGTATACTGCATGAGATAGAGAGTGACAAGTATTACATATATAATTTAAATGCATAGTATTACATTAATTGCACTTAGGTTGCACGGATGAGTGTTTATATTGAATAAAGGTACTATATGTGTATGTAAACAGTAATTAATGGTGTTTTCTTCTTTCCATGTGCAGTGTATAAAGCATGTGACGTACAAAGATGAGCAAATAAAAAATGTGATTTGTCACTGTTCTCCCTCTTTTACCTTAGGCATTAGGTGCTGTAGGATTGTGATCGTTTTCCAGGTTTATTAAATAGGGAATGCAACCTATTATGATATATTGCACATCTTCTGAATGGGATTATGCCAAGAAACATCAATGACAATATGTGGACAAAGTAGCAAAAGACAGAGGAGCTACTGGTAAGAAAACAAAAAAATATAAAATTTGTTTACAAACAATTGTGAAGTGTGCATAAGGAGATGCATAAAACAAAATGTTTAAAATCAAGCCTGGATGTAGAAAATCCTGTCAAATGAAGAGTGAGGAGACATTGAAGAAAGGAGATAGCATGAGCAGAAGACAGCAAAAGTTCAACGAAATTAGAGCTGAAAAGGTTCGGTGCAAGGGTGAATTTACTGAAAAATATGAAGCATTAGAAAAAGATAAACAAAACAAATGTGTTGTGGATGTGGTAAATAAGGCATTTCACTTAAAGAGGAAGCTTTTTGTATTAAAAGAAAGAAAAACCTAGACAAAACGTTGTCATGGATGAAGAGATGCAACCAAAGGAAAAGATGTATTAATAAAAGTAATTTCTGCAAATCTTTTACTGGTCAGTGGAAGCATACCAATGAAGAAGTTTATTTGCAAGAGAACACATTAGTACATGCAATAGATTCAACTATTGTTGGTATGAGATGCACAAAGGGAGTCCTATTGAAAAAGACGAGATTGTTCCTAGAGCAATGGAAGAGGTAATAGCTGAAGAAATGCAGGGAAGGTGTAGGCAGAGCCCTGTTTTTAAATGTGATTGTAGCAGTATTTACAGAATTCAGCTTTAGATTTATTAAGAATTTTTGTATGTGATTTTCCACTTAGAAGTCTCAAGAAGAAGATACAAATTTTGTAAGGATTAGATCCATGCAAAGTGAAACAGAATACCAATTTACAAGAACATTAATTAGCATGTTTGCCAAGGAAAGTCTGCCAAAGCACCTTTCATCACTTTAGGATATCAGCAGTTCACCATTAAAAAATACAAAGGGGGTCAGTATGAAATTGACAGAATAAATGGAAGAACACCGCTCGAGTGCCCGTCAACTTACCGTCAAGATGGCGGAAATATGTCAGCCGTATTCCGAACTACACAGTGAACATCTTCACAAAACAGAAATTTTTCTGGACCCGACACAACAATGGATGACTGAAAAGAGGCGGTCCCACCACCAGCACCGATAGCCTGTCAAAAATCCTCCCACCAGATTACGATCCACAAATCATGACAGCAGTTCTTCCATGGTGGAAAATCATTGGCTTTATGATGGACCATGGTTGACACTCACTTCACTCAGAATTTCACACCACATTGGAGAGTTTGAGCAGCATGTACCTGCCACACATCCACACACCTGACACACCTGACACACCTACTCACTCCACTATATACCACTCACCTCCACACAACCCACAATCACTTGCTAACCAAACACCAAGCGGCTACAGCTAGTACCCTAACGACCACCATCAATTGTACATATCGCTATTCACAATATCATCGCACACCTCATAACTGCACAACCCACACATCACACACCACCTGCACACCCAACCCTCCCTCTTCCACAACCTATTCACAGTCCAGTATCTATACCTCACCCCACACCAGCACTGCACCTTTAGACCCACAACACCCCCACCCACACCCACCACATCACCCTGTCACATCAAAAACTCCCCTGCTTCACTGACAAGGAGTAAAGGGTCATGGTGGATAAAACCATGGGTTGAGCCGCACCTGTTTGAAACACAGGTCCAGCAGACCTCGATAGCCAGGAAGATGGAGTTGTAGCAAAGAATAGTCAACAGGGTGAAGTATGTTGGCAGTTACCCACGCATGTCAGTTTCATGGCCACCTGGCACCAGCTGGTGGTCCACAAGACTGGCGGTGGACCCGCACCTCCTCCCCCTTCTTTCGGTGAGCTTGCCTTACCCATCATCGAGAGGACACCAGACAATGAAACTCCCATTCTGGATGAAGGCCACAGTGAGGACAAAACCAGGAGATGTCTGGACATGGATGATGAACGTGGCCCATTTGGGACGTTTGGTCAGTTCACCACCCCAGCCTCCCCCTGCACACATCTGCACCTCCCAGCCCAGTGGCATCAACATCTCAATCAACCATCGGTCCACCAACCTGTGTTCCGAGGACATCTCAATCAGTTGTGTGTCCCACAGTGCAGCAACCAGAGTCACACCTTACGACCTTGGACAATGGAGGAGCTGCACCCAGTGGGAGTGGGCACACAGTGCCAGGGGCACAGGCGTGTGGGGTATCTGGGAGGGAAGTTGTGGGCCACTGGAAGGGCCAACCAAGGACAGCGGTTGACCAGCCCACCATCTACCAAGGCTTGGGAGCCTACGAGAGTTCCCATGGCATGATGGGCCAGGTTATCACAATGTTGGGGGACCTCATCAAACTGCAGAGGGTCAACCACCAGGAAGTCATGGGGCACCAACAACATAACATCACCATGACCTATGTAGCAGGGGTGCTGACAGCCATGAATGACACCCTAGGTAGGTTCTGTTACCAAATGCTAGCCCATTCCCTGCCTCTGTAGCAGAGAAACCCCCCATAAACATGGTCATCCATACAGACATCATCCTGCAGCTGATGTCAAGCCCAAATCCAATGCCAGGAAGTGATCCTCCCCTGATTTGCTCCCCTTTTGTGCCACATAAACACCCTGTTGACTGGTCCAATTCCAGACTCCATTTTCCCATGCTACAAGGACACTGGACCTGTGTAACCAACTGGTGTAGCTGCTACCTGGAAGATTTAATCCACCATTGCTCCAGCCATTACTTTTGTTTTATTCCCCTTCATGTCTATTTTTCACAAATTATACACATGTGCAAAATTAACTGCACTGAAACACACATCCTGGTATTGTCTCCTTCATCATTAATGTTAACTCGTTTTGCTGCTCAATCATGGTCGAGGAATGTGTACACAACACTTGTATGTTTTATTTCACAATACTTAGCTAAAACAGTGAGCATAACTATGGTAGTTCTTCACATGCCCAGTAGTCAGTTAAAGTATTGTATGATGAGATCTGCCCTAGTGTTACCTCTTCCCTCTTCCTCAGATTCCTCATCACTAGGCATGTCAGCAATTGTGGCTATATGACCTGCTGGCTGCCTCCCACTCATCTTGTATCAATGGTTTCTGACCTCTCAAGGCCAGGCTGTGGAGCATGCAGCAGGCAACTATGATTTGACAGCCTTTGATGGGGGTATACTTGACTGCCCCCCCCTGACAAATCTATAAATCTAATTCTTGCCTTCAGTAGACCAAAAGTCCTCTGAATCACAAGCTTGGTACTCCCCTGGGCCTCAGGCGTGGTTAGGTTCCTCACTGGTGTTAACAGCCAAGGACAGTTTGGATAGCCAGTGTCACTTGTGAGCAAAATAGATGTGCAACACAAAGATGTAGTTGGGATCGACTACGTAGTCATGGCAGGAGTCTGACATTGATTATACACATCACTAATGTCACTTACCAGCCAGCCAGGCCCTCTCTGTGTAGAGTCATGTCATCAACTGTGGCACATTGCTGTTCCACATGACGAATGAATCATGGACAGACCCTGGGAATTGGCTGTTACTTGACAGATATAATGGTCTGTCAGACACACCACCTGAACACTGATTGAGTGGTAGATTTTCCTGTTCTGAAAGACCTGTTCATTGGTCGTGGGGGGAATCAAAGCTACATGAGTGCCATCTATGACTCCTGTTGGAAATGGCCTTTCTGCAGGGTCACCCCCAAACTTATTGCCTTCCTCCTTCTCTTTTTCTGACCTCATTTTTTCTGGCTTTAGGACTCTGTGCACTTTCCCACTACTAATCAGTGCTAAAGTGCATATGCTCTCTCCCTAAAACATGGTGACATTGGCTCATACCAAATTAACATATTTAATGTACTTGTAAGTCCCTAGTAAAGTGCACTACATGTGCCCAGGGCCTGTAAATAAAATGCTACTAGTGGGCCTGCAGCACTGCTTGTGCCACCCACATAAGTTGTCCCCTAACCATGTCTCAGGCCTGCCATTGCAAGGCCTGTGTGTGCAGTTTCACTTCCACTTCGACTTGGCATTTAAAAGTACTTTCCAAACCTTAAACTCCCCTTTTTCTACATATAAGTTACGCCTAAGGTAGGCCCTAGGTAACCCAGAGGGCAGAGTGCTGTGTAGGTAAAAGGCAGGACATATATCTGGGTGTTTTATACGTCCTGGTAGAGTAAAACTCCTAAATTCGTTATCCACTGCAGTGAGGCCTGCCCCTTTCATAGGATAGCATTAGGGCTACCCTTATATACTGTTTGAGTGGTAGATTCTGATCAGAAAGGAGTAAGCAGGCCACACTTAGTATGGCCAGGATGGTAATAGAAAATCCTGCTTATTGGTGAATTTGGATTCTATATAACTATTGTAGAAATGCTACTTTTACAAAGTGAGCATTTCTCTGCACGCAAATACTTCTGTGCCTTACAGCCTGTCTCCAATCCACATCTGGGCTGGATGACCGCTCCCGTGTGCGTTTCACCCAGACAACCACAAACACCGGATGCTCAGTGTAGGAAGGTAGCCTCTTTCTATCCTTGTTACCCCCACTTTTGGCCTGTTTGTGAGTATATGTCAGGGTGTTTTTACTGTCTCACTGGGATCCTGCTAGCCAGGACCCCAGTGCTCATAGTGGAAACCCTATTTGTCAGTGTGTTTGATATGTGTCACTGGGACCCTGTTAGCCAGGACCCCAGTGCTTATAGTTTGTGGCCTATATGTGTTTCCTGTGTGGTGCCTAACTGTATTACTGAGACCCTGCTAACCAGATTTTCAGTGTTTATGCTCTCTCTGCTTTTAAAATTGTCACTGCAGGCTAGTGACTATTTTCTCCAATTCTTTTGGCACACTGGAACACCCTTATATTTCCCTAGTATATGGTACCTAGGTACCCAGGGTATTGGGGTTCCAGGAGATCCCTATGGGGCTGCAGCATTTCTTTTGCCACCCATAGGGAGCTGAGACAATTCTTACACAGGACTGCCACTGCAGCCTGAGTTAAATAACGTCCACGTTATTTCACAGCCATTTTACACTGCACTTAAGTATCTTATAAGTCACCTATATGTCTAACCCTCACTTAGTGAAGGTTAGGTGCAAAGTTACTAAGTGTGAGGGCACTCTGGCAGTAGCCAAGGTGCCCCCACATTGTTCAGGGCAATTTCCCCGGACTTTGTGAGTGCGGGGACACGATTACACGTGTGAACTACATACAGGTCAATACCTATTTGTAGCTTCACAATGGTAACTCCGAACATGGCCATGTAACATGTCTAGTATCATGGAATTGTCCCCGCAAGCCAAATCTGGTATTGGGGTGCCAAACTCATGTATCCCCGGTCTCCAGCATGGACCCCGGGTACTGCCAAACTCGCTCTCTGGGTTTTTCTCTGCATCTACCGCTGCTGCCAACTCTCATACAGGTTTCTGCCCTCCTGGGGTCTGGGCAGCCCAGTCCCAGGAAGGCAGAACAAAGAATTTCCTCTGAGAGCGGGTATTACACCCTCTCCCTTTGGAAATAGGTGTTAAGGGCTGGGGAGGAGTAGCCTCCCCCAGCCTCTGGAAATGCTTTGAAGGGCACAGATGGTGCCATCCTTGCATAAGCCAGTCTACACCGGTTCAGGGATCCCCCAGCCCTGCTCTGGCACGAAACTGGACAAACGAAAGTGGAGTGACCACACCCCTGTCCATCACCACCCCAGGGGTGGTGCCCAGAGCTCCTCCAGTGTGTCCCAGACCTCTGCCATCTTGAATGCAGAGGTGTGAGGGCACAATGGAGACCTGGTTAGGTAGCCAATCCTCCTCTAAGGGCTATTTAGGGTCTCTCCTGTGGGTTGGTTTCTCGTCAGATAACGAATGCAAGAGCTCACCAGAGTTCCTCTACACTTCTCTCTTCAACTTCTGCCAAGGATTGACCGCTGACTGCTCCAGGATGCCTGCAAAACTGCAACAAAGTATCAAGAAGACTACCAGCAACATTGTAGCGCCTAATCCTGCCGGCTTTCTCTACTGTTTCCTGGTGGTGCATGGTCTGAGGGCTGTCTTCTTTTACCCTGCACTGGAAGCCAAGAAGAAATCTCCAGTGGGTCAATGGAATCTTCCCCCTGCTAACAAAGGCACCAAACTTCTGCATCACCGGTCCTCTGGGTCCCCTCTCATCTTGACGATCCTGGTCCCTGGAACACAGGAGCTGGATCCAAGTGACCCCAATAGTCCAGTGGTCCTTCTGTCCAAATTTGGTGGAGGTAAGTCATTGCCTCCCCACGCCACACAGTAATCCTGCGTACTGCATTATCTGCAGCTGCTAGGGATTCTGTGCACTTTTGCAAGAGTTCCTTTGTGCACAGCACAGCCCAGGTCCCCAGCACTCCGTCCTGCATTTCCCAACTTGCTGAGTTGACCTCCGGATTCGTGGGACCCTCTTTTGTTGTGTTGAGACGACCACCATGCTCAGATTTCTTGAACGCCTGTTCAAGTGCTTCTGCAGGTGCTGCCTGCTGTTGTGTAGTCTCTTTGAGTTGCTGAGCGCCCCCTCTGTCTCCCCTTCCAAAGGGCGACTTCCTGGTCCTTTCTGGGCCCTGGCAGCAGCCATAATCTTCAACCACGACTCTTGCAGCTAGCAAGGCTTGTTTTCAGGCTTTCTGCGTGTAAACAACTCTGCATCCTCCAGAACGCCATGGGACATCTTCTGAACAAAGGAAAAGTTCCTGGCCCCTCCGTTGTTGCAGAATCTTTGGCTTCTTCCACCCAGAGGCAGCCCTCTTGCACATTCATCCTGGGTTTAGTGGGCTCCTGCCCCCCTGGACACTTGCGTGACTCTTGGACTTGGTCCCCTTCCTTTGCAGGTCCTCAGGTCCAGGAATCTGTCTTCAGTGCTTTGCAGTCAGTTATTGTCTTTGCAGAATCCCCTACCTCGACTTTACTGTCTTTTTGGGGTAGTAGGGTAACTTTACTCCTACTTCTCAGGGTCTTGGGGTGGGGTATCTTGGATCCCCTTAGTGTTTTCTTACACCTCCAGCAATCCTCTACACACTACCCTAAGCCTGGGGTCCATTCGTGGTTCGCATTCCTCTTCTGAAGTATATGGTTTTTGTTGCCCCTAGGCCTATTTTCTCCTATTCCATTCTATTGTGTTCTACAGTGTTTGCACTACTTATCTAAGTGTTTGACTTACCTGATTTTGGTTTGTCTGTATATTTTGTGTATTTTACTTACCTCCTAAGGGAGTATATCCTCTGAGATACTTTTGGCATATTGTCACTAAAATAAAGTCCCTTTATTTTTAGTAACTCTGAGTATTGTGTTTTCTTAAGATATAGTGCTATATTATTTAAGTGGTATAGTGGGAGCTTTGCATGTCTCCTAGTTCAGCCTAAGCTGCTCTGCTATAGCTATCCCTATCAGCCTAAGCTGCTAGAACACTACTAATCTACTAATAAGGGATAACTGGACCTGGCACAAGCCAGGCCAGCCTCCTACATTGGTGGTGCAGCGGTGGGATAAGTACTTGTAACTGCCTTACCACTTTGTCATTGGTGCTTTTCATAAGAAAAACATACACCGAATACTTCAGAATATACACAGTAACCTAAACAGTTTAACTTTCCTTCTCTAAAACTTTCTAAAATGTTTCTGAAAAG
Source organism: Pleurodeles waltl (assembly GCF_031143425.1). Classification (NCBI taxonomy): domain Eukaryota; kingdom Metazoa; phylum Chordata; class Amphibia; order Caudata; family Salamandridae; genus Pleurodeles; species Pleurodeles waltl. Next base: position 666,093,359 of record NC_090446.1, on the reverse strand, counting down.
TTTCTGAACAGTTTTCAAAAGTTTGAAAATGTTTTTCTCTGTTCTTTAAAAAGTTCCAAAAACGTTTTTCTCTCTCAGTCCTAAACCTTTTCTGTCATGTCTGCATTATAGCTTAGTCCCACAGTTGTCCAGGCAACATATGGGAATCTAAACTTTAAAAGTTTGAGGGGTCTCTGCATTGAAAGAGGTTTAGCAATTGGTAAGAATCCTACAAAAGATCTTCTCCTTAGCCTTCTCCTAGAAAGTGACCAGAACCAGTCTGGCCCATCCCAGGATTAGGAGGTAGAGGAGGGGGTTACCCAGCCAGACTCAGAGGAGTCCCCTGAGGATGCTGTGGAGGGTTCTTCCAAGGACATGTCAGCTAATAGGCCATCTAGTGACACTGGTAGTGGGAGGGGGTCACACATTAGTAGGGCACCTTTCACTCCTAAAGGCCAGGTTACTAGAATCCAGCCAGTTAGGGAGTTAGGGACAGGCCTCTCTCTGCCAATTCCCATATTTCTTCTGTGTCTCACAATTCCCACTCCTCCCACCCTGAGGATAACTTAATGGAAAGGGAACTCAGAAAGCTGGGGTTGGAAGAGGCCAGACTGAAGCTTAAACAGCAGCAATGGCCTTAGACAGGGAATCTCTGGCTGTGGAAAGGGAAAGGCAGAGGTTGGGGTTAGTTCCCCATGGTGGCAGCAGCAGTGGTTTTGATAGCAATTCTGTTAGAGAGCAAGATTCCAGAAACCTGCATAAGATAGTCCCCCCTTACAAGGAGTGGGATGACATAAACAAGTGGTTTGCTGCACTTGAGAGGGCCTGTATGGTACAGTTGGTCCCTCAAAGGCAGTGGGCTGCTATCATGTGGCTATCTTTCACTGGTAAGGGTAGGGATAGGCTCCTTACTGTCAGGGAAAGTGATGCTAACAATTACAAAGTTTTGAAGGATGCACTCTTGGATGGATTTGGCTTAACCACTGAACAATACAGGATTGAGTTCAGAGACACCAGAAAAGAGTCCTCTCAAGACTGGACAGACTTTCTAGACTGTTCAGCGAAGGCCTTGGAGGGTTGGTTACATGGCATTAAGGTGACTGACTATGAAAGCCTGTATAATCTAATCCTGAGAGAACATATTTTGAACAATTGTGTGTCTGATTTGTTGCACCAGTACTTGGTAGACTCAGATCTGACCTCTCCCCAAGAATTGGGAAAGAAGGCAGACAAATGGGTCAGAACAAGCGTAAACAGAAAAGTTCATAGATGAGGTGACAAGGATGGGAAGAAGAAAGATGGTGAGAAATCTCAGGATAAGAATGGGGATAAAGGTAAAACTAAAGATCCTTCTTCAAATCCTAAACACTCTTCAGGGGGTGGGGAGAAATCATCTTCTTCCTCTTCTTCAGCAACCCACACACATTAAAAAGCCATGGTGCTATGTGTGTAAAAATAAAGACCATAGGCCAGAGGATAAGTCCTTCCCAGGTAAAGCCCCGGAGCCTACCACCACTAATACATCAAACTCTAATGACCCTAGCAGTAGTGGTAATAGTGTGGGACTGCTGGCAACAGTCAAAATAAGGGTGTAGTTGGGTTTACTTTTGGGTCCATCATAGAAACTGGGGTAGTCAGTCCCAAGACAGTTTCTGTCACACCTGGAGGCATTGGCCTTGCCACACTGGCTGCTTGTCCCCTTACAATGGATAAGTACAGGCAGACAGTTTCAATAAATGGTGTTGAGGCTCAGGCCTCCTGGGACACAGGTGCCAGTATCAATATGGTGACTGAAACAACACATCATTGGACAACAACACAAGATTGTTGATGTCCATAACTTCACTAAGTTCCTTCCCTTAGCTATAATTCAGTTTAGTTGGGGTGGAGTTACTGGCCCTAAGCAGGTGATAGTATCACCTTGCTTACCTGTAGACTGTCTCTTAGGTAAGGACCTAGAGGCCTCAGACTGGGCTGAGGTAGAGTTTAATACCCATGCAGCCATGCTGGGTATCCCTGAGGAATTGCTTCCTCTCATTTCAGCTGAAATGAAAAAGCAAAGGAGAGAAAAAGGCCTGAACACTCAGGATCCTTCTCCAACAACAGGTAAAAAGGGTATCAAAGTATCCCCTACCCACCATGCCATTCAGGATACCTTTCCTGTGGTGTGAGAAACCTCTGCTGGGGTGGCACCTGAACCAAGGGATTCATCAGCTAACACAGCTGTACTCCCTGAGGTAAAAGTACCTCTCTGTGGGATAACTAATTTTGGTGAGAAAAAGTGCACCATTTTAGTTAACATGGAGCATCCCTCCAACCCTCCCAGAGAAACTTTAGTGCAGCAACCCTGCACTGCCTCACAACACTTAGGACAACAGCCCTGCCCTAGTGTGGACCTTATAGGACAGCAGCCCTGCCCTGCTCCAACTCAAGAGAAACAGCATCCCTGTTCTCTCTTACAGCCATATGGACAACGTTTTTGCCCAACTTTGGCTTTATCGAGACAGCATCCCTGTCTGGCATTCTCATCATTTGACATAGGCCCAGTGGACAATTCCCACTACTCTAAACTAAAACTCACTAATAGGAACTCTGAGAATATATTGTCACATTGTTGGCTAGCTGGAAAACTCCAAACAGGGTGGTTTACATCCCCACAGGGAAGTAACCACACAGTGGATGATAAAGGAAGTAACCAATCTATTGCAGAGCTACTCTCCACTTATCACCACTTAGACAATAAAGACTCAACTGGCCAAGGTTAGCCTTATTGTCCTTCATTTGGAGGGGGTTGTGTAGGAAGGTAGTCTCTTTCTAGCCTTGTTACCCACTCTTTTGGCCTGTTTGTGAGTATATGTCAGGGTGTTTTTACTGTCTCACTGGGATCCTGCTAGCCAGGACCCCAGTGCTCATAGTGGAAACCCTATTTGTCAGTGTGTTTGATATGTGTCACTGGGACCCTGCTAGCCAGGATCCCAGTGCTTATAGTTTGTTGCCTATATGTGTTTCCTGTGTGGTGCCTAACTGCATCACTGAGACCCTGCTAACCAGAATCTCAGTGTTTAAGCTCTCTCTGCTTTTAAAATTGTCACTGCAGGTTAGTGACTATTTTGTCCAATTCTTATTGGCACACTAGAACACCCTTATAATTCCCTAGTATATGGTACCTAGGGAACCAGGGAATTGGGGTTCCAGGAGATCCCTATGGGCTGCAGCATTTCTTTTGCCACCCATAGGGAGCTCAGACAATTCTTACACAGGACTGCCACTGCAGCCTGAGTGAAATAACGTCCACGTTATTTCATTGCCATTTTACACTGCACTTAAGTAACTTATAAGTCACCTATATGTCTAACCCTCACTTAGTGAAGCTTATGTGCAAAGTTACTAAGTGTGAGGGCACTCTGGCACTAGCCAAGGTGCCCCCACATTGTACAGGGCAATTTCCCCAGACTTTGTGAGTGCGGGGGCACCATTACACATGTGAACTACATATAGGTCAATACCTATGTGTAGCTTCACAATGGTAACTCCGAACATGGCCATGTTCTAAGATCATGGAATTATCCCCCTAAGCCAAATCTGGTAATGGAGTGCCAAACCCATGCATCCCCCGGGCTCCAGCATGGACCCCGGGTACTGCCAAATTAGCTCTCTGGGGTTTTCTCTGCAGCTACCGCTGCTGCCAACCCTCAGACAGGTTTCTGCCCTCCTGGGGTCTGGGCAGCCCAGTCCCAGGAATGCAGAACACAGGATTTCCTCTGAGAGAAGGTGTTACACCCTCTCCCTTTGGAAATAGGTGTTGAGGGCTGGGGAGGAGTAGCCTCCCCCAGCCTCTGGAAATGCTTTGAAGGGCACAGATGGTACCCTCCTTGCATAAGCCAGTCTACACCGGTTTAGGGAGCCCCCAGCCCCTGCTCTGGTCCGAAACTGGACAAAGGAAAGGGGAGTGACCACTCCCCTGTCCATCACCACTCCAGGGGTGGTGCACAGAGCTCCTCCAGTTTGTCAAAGACCTCTGCCATCTTGAATGCAGAGGTGTGAGGGCACTATGGAGACCTCTGAGTGGCCAGTGCAGCAGGTGACGTCGGAGACCCCTCCTGATAGGCTCTTACCTGGTTAGGTAGCAAATACTCCTCTGAGGGCTATTTAGGGTCTCTCCTATGGGTTTCTCGTCAGATAATGAATCAAAGAGCTCACCAGAGTTGCTCTTAACTTCTCTCTTCAACTTCTGCCAAGGATCAACCGCTGACTGCTTCAGGACGCCTGCAATACTGCAACAAAGTAGCAAGAAGACTACCAGCAACATTGTAGCGCCTAATTCTGCCGGCTTTCTTAACTGTTTCCTGGTGGTGCATGCTCTGAGGGCTGTCTGCCTTCATCCTACACTGGAAGCCAAGAAGAAATCTCCCGTGGGTCAACGGAATCTTCCTCCTGCTAAAGCAGGCACCAAACTTCTGCATCACCGGTCCTCTGGGTCCCCTCTCATCTTGACGATCCTGGTCCCTGGAACACAGGAGCTGGATCCAAGTGACCCCAATAGTCCAGTGGTCCTTCTGTCCAAATTTGGTGGAGGTAAGTCATTGCCTCCCCACGCCACACAGTAATCCTGCGTACTGCATTATCTGCAGCTGCTAGGGATTCTGTGCACTTTTGCAAGAGTTCCTTTGTGCACAGCACAGCCCAGGTCCCCAGCACTCCGTCCTGCATTTCCCAACTTGCTGAGTTGACCTCCGGATTCGTGGGACCCTCTTTTGTTGTGTTGAGACGACCACCATGCTCAGATTTCTTGAACGCCTGTTCAAGTGCTTCTGCAGGTGCTGCCTGCTGTTGTGTAGTCTCTTTGAGTTGCTGAGCGCCCCCTCTGTCTCCCCTTCCAAAGGGCGACTTCCTGGTCCTTTCTGGGCCCTGGCAGCAGCCATAATCTTCAACCACGACTCTTGCAGCTAGCAAGGCTTGTTTTCAGGCTTTCTGCGTGTAAACAACTCTGCATCCTCCAGAACGCCATGGGACATCTTCTGAACAAAGGAAAAGTTCCTGGCCCCTCCGTTGTTGCAGAATCTTTGGCTTCTTCCACCCAGAGGCAGCCCTCTTGCACATTCATCCTGGGTTTAGTGGGCTCCTGCCCCCCTGGACACTTGCGTGACTCTTGGACTTGGTCCCCTTCCTTTGCAGGTCCTCAGGTCCAGGAATCTGTCTTCAGTGCTTTGCAGTCAGTTATTGTCTTTGCAGAATCCCCTACCTCGACTTTACTGTCTTTTTGGGGTAGTAGGGTAACTTTACTCCTACTTCTCAGGGTCTTGGGGTGGGGTATCTTGGATCCCCTTAGTGTTTTCTTACACCTCCAGCAATCCTCTACACACTACACTAAGCCTGGGGTCCATTCGTGGTTCGCATTCCTCTTCTGAAGTATATGGTTTTTGTTGCCCCTAGGCCTATTTTCTCCTATTCCATTCTATTGTGTTCTACAGTGTTTGCACTACTTATCTAAGTGTTTGACTTACCTGATTTTGGTTTGTCTGTATATTTTGTGTATTTTACTTACCTCCTAAGGGAGTATATCCTCTGAGATACTTTTGGCATATTGTCACTAAAATAAAGTACCTTTATTTTTAGTAACTCTGAGTATTGTGTTTTCTTAAGATATAGTGCTATATTATTTAAGTGGTATAGTGGGAGCTTTGCATGTCTCCTAGTTCAGCCTAAGCTGCTCTGCTATAGCTATCCCTATCAGCCTAAGCTGCTAGAACACTACTAATCTACTAATAAGGGATAACTGGACCTGGCACAAGCCAGGCCAGCCTCCTACATTGGTGGTGCAGCGGTGGGATAAGTACTTGTAACTGCCTTACCACTTTGTCATTGGTGCTTTTCATAAGAAAAACATACACCGAATACTTCAGAATATACACAGTAACCTAAACAGTTTAACTTTCCTTCTCTAAAACTTTCTAAAATGTTTCTGAAAAGTTTCTGAACAGTTTTCAAAAGTTTGAAAATGTTTTTCTCTGTTCTTTAAAAAGTTCCAAAAACGTTTTTCTCTCTCAGTCCTAAACCTTTTCTGTCATGTCTGCATTATAGCTTAGTCCCACAGTTGTCCAGGCAACATATGGGAATCTAAACTTTAAAAGTTTGAGGGGTCTCTGCATTGAAAGAGGTTTAGCAATTGGTAAGAATCCTACAAAAGATCTTCTCCTTAGCCTTCTCCTAGAAAGTGACCAGAACCAGTCTGGCCCATCCCAGGATTAGGAGGTAGAGGAGGGGGTTACCCAGCCAGACTCAGAGGAGTCCCCTGAGGATGCTGTGGAGGGTTCTTCCAAGGACATGTCAGCTAATAGGCCATCTAGTGACACTGGTAGTGGGAGGGGGTCACACATTAGTAGGGCACCTTTCACTCCTAAAGGCCAGGTTACTAGAATCCAGCCAGTTAGGGAGTTAGGGACAGGCCTCTCTCTGCCAATTCCCATATTTCTTCTGTGTCTCACAATTCCCACTCCTCCCACCCTGAGGATAACTTAATGGAAAGGGAACTCAGAAAGCTGGGGTTGGAAGAGGCCAGACTGAAGCTTAAACAGCAGCAATGGCCTTAGACAGGGAATCTCTGGCTGTGGAAAGGGAAAGGCAGAGGTTGGGGTTAGTTCCCCATGGTGGCAGCAGCAGTGGTTTTGATAGCAATTCTGTTAGAGAGCAAGATTCCAGAAACCTGCATAAGATAGTCCCCCCTTACAAGGAGTGGGATGACATAAACAAGTGGTTTGCTGCACTTGAGAGGGCCTGTATGGTACAGTTGGTCCCTCAAAGGCAGTGGGCTGCTATCATGTGGCTATCTTTCACTGGTAAGGGTAGGGATAGGCTCCTTACTGTCAGGGAAAGTGATGCTAACAATTACAAAGTTTTGAAGGATGCACTCTTGGATGGATTTGGCTTAACCACTGAACAATACAGGATTGAGTTCAGAGACACCAGAAAAGAGTCCTCTCAAGACTGGACAGACTTTCTAGACTGTTCAGCGAAGGCCTTGGAGGGTTGGTTACATGGCATTAAGGTGACTGACTATGAAAGCCTGTATAATCTAATCCTGAGAGAACATATTTTGAACAATTGTGTGTCTGATTTGTTGCACCAGTACTTGGTAGACTCAGATCTGACCTCTCCCCAAGAATTGGGAAAGAAGGCAGACAAATGGGTCAGAACAAGCGTAAACAGAAAAGTTCATAGATGAGGTGACAAGGATGGGAAGAAGAAAGATGGTGAGAAATCTCAGGATAAGAATGGGGATAAAGGTAAAACTAAAGATCCTTCTTCAAATCCTAAACACTCTTCAGGGGGTGGGGAGAAATCATCTTCTTCCTCTTCTTCAGCAACCCACACACATTAAAAAGCCATGGTGCTATGTGTGTAAAAATAAAGACCATAGGCCAGAGGATAAGTCCTTCCCAGGTAAAGCCCCGGAGCCTACCACCACTAATACATCAAACTCTAATGACCCTAGCAGTAGTGGTAATAGTGTGGGACTGCTGGCAACAGTCAAAATAAGGGTGTAGTTGGGTTTACTTTTGGGTCCATCATAGAAACTGGGGTAGTCAGTCCCAAGACAGTTTCTGTCACACCTGGAGGCATTGGCCTTGCCACACTGGCTGCTTGTCCCCTTACAATGGATAAGTACAGGCAGACAGTTTCAATAAATGGTGTTGAGGCTCAGGCCTCCTGGGACACAGGTGCCAGTATCAATATGGTGACTGAAACAACACATCATTGGACAACAACACAAGATTGTTGATGTCCATAACTTCACTAAGTTCCTTCCCTTAGCTATAATTCAGTTTAGTTGGGGTGGAGTTACTGGCCCTAAGCAGGTGATAGTATCACCTTGCTTACCTGTAGACTGTCTCTTAGGTAAGGACCTAGAGGCCTCAGACTGGGCTGAGGTAGAGTTTAATACCCATGCAGCCATGCTGGGTATCCCTGAGGAATTGCTTCCTCTCATTTCAGCTGAAATGAAAAAGCAAAGGAGAGAAAAAGGCCTGAACACTCAGGATCCTTCTCCAACAACAGGTAAAAAGGGTATCAAAGTATCCCCTACCCACCATGCCATTCAGGATACCTTTCCTGTGGTGTGAGAAACCTCTGCTGGGGTGGCACCTGAACCAAGGGATTCATCAGCTAACACAGCTGTACTCCCTGAGGTAAAAGTACCTCTCTGTGGGATAACTAATTTTGGTGAGAAAAAGTGCACCATTTTAGTTAACATGGAGCATCCCTCCAACCCTCCCAGAGAAACTTTAGTGCAGCAACCCTGCACTGCCTCACAACACTTAGGACAACAGCCCTGCCCTAGTGTGGACCTTATAGGACAGCAGCCCTGCCCTGCTCCAACTCAAGAGAAACAGCATCCCTGTTCTCTCTTACAGCCATATGGACAACGTTTTTGCCCAACTTTGGCTTTATCGAGACAGCATCCCTGTCTGGCATTCTCATCATTTGACATAGGCCCAGTGGACAATTCCCACTACTCTAAACTAAAACTCACTAATAGGAACTCTGAGAATATATTGTCACATTGTTGGCTAGCTGGAAAACTCCAAACAGGGTGGTTTACATCCCCACAGGGAAGTAACCACACAGTGGATGATAAAGGAAGTAACCAATCTATTGCAGAGCTACTCTCCACTTATCACCACTTAGACAATAAAGACTCAACTGGCCAAGGTTAGCCTTATTGTCCTTCATTTGGAGGGGGTTGTGTAGGAAGGTAGTCTCTTTCTAGCCTTGTTACCCACTCTTTTGGCCTGTTTGTGAGTATATGTCAGGGTGTTTTTACTGTCTCACTGGGATCCTGCTAGCCAGGACCCCAGTGCTCATAGTGGAAACCCTATTTGTCAGTGTGTTTGATATGTGTCACTGGGACCCTGCTAGCCAGGATCCCAGTGCTTATAGTTTGTTGCCTATATGTGTTTCCTGTGTGGTGCCTAACTGCATCACTGAGACCCTGCTAACCAGAATCTCAGTGTTTAAGCTCTCTCTGCTTTTAAAATTGTCACTGCAGGTTAGTGACTATTTTGTCCAATTCTTATTGGCACACTAGAACACCCTTATAATTCCCTAGTATATGGTACCTAGGGAACCAGGGAATTGGGGTTCCAGGAGATCCCTATGGGCTGCAGCATTTCTTTTGCCACCCATAGGGAGCTCAGACAATTCTTACACAGGACTGCCACTGCAGCCTGAGTGAAATAACGTCCACGTTATTTCATTGCCATTTTACACTGCACTTAAGTAACTTATAAGTCACCTATATGTCTAACCCTCACTTAGTGAAGCTTATGTGCAAAGTTACTAAGTGTGAGGGCACTCTGGCACTAGCCAAGGTGCCCCCACATTGTACAGGGCAATTTCCCCAGACTTTGTGAGTGCGGGGGCACCATTACACATGTGAACTACATATAGGTCAATACCTATGTGTAGCTTCACAATGGTAACTCCGAACATGGCCATGTTCTAAGATCATGGAATTATCCCCCTAAGCCAAATCTGGTAATGGAGTGCCAAACCCATGCATCCCCCGGGCTCCAGCATGGACCCCGGGTACTGCCAAATTAGCTCTCTGGGGTTTTCTCTGCAGCTACCGCTGCTGCCAACCCTCAGACAGGTTTCTGCCCTCCTGGGGTCTGGGCAGCCCAGTCCCAGGAATGCAGAACACAGGATTTCCTCTGAGAGAAGGTGTTACACCCTCTCCCTTTGGAAATAGGTGTTGAGGGCTGGGGAGGAGTAGCCTCCCCCAGCCTCTGGAAATGCTTTGAAGGGCACAGATGGTACCCTCCTTGCATAAGCCAGTCTACACCGGTTTAGGGAGCCCCCAGCCCCTGCTCTGGTCCGAAACTGGACAAAGGAAAGGGGAGTGACCACTCCCCTGTCCATCACCACTCCAGGGGTGGTGCACAGAGCTCCTCCAGTTTGTCAAAGACCTCTGCCATCTTGAATGCAGAGGTGTGAGGGCACTATGGAGACCTCTGAGTGGCCAGTGCAGCAGGTGACGTCGGAGACCCCTCCTGATAGGCTCTTACCTGGTTAGGTAGCAAATACTCCTCTGAGGGCTATTTAGGGTCTCTCCTATGGGTTTCTCGTCAGATAATGAATCAAAGAGCTCACCAGAGTTGCTCTTAACTTCTCTCTTCAACTTCTGCCAAGGATCAACCGCTGACTGCTTCAGGACGCCTGCAATACTGCAACAAAGTAGCAAGAAGACTACCAGCAACATTGTAGCGCCTAATTCTGCCGGCTTTCTTAACTGTTTCCTGGTGGTGCATGCTCTGAGGGCTGTCTGCCTTCATCCTACACTGGAAGCCAAGAAGAAATCTCCCGTGGGTCAACGGAATCTTCCTCCTGCTAAAGCAGGCACCAAACTTCTGCATCACCGGTCCTCTGGGTCCCCTCTCATCTTGACAAGTGTGGTCCCTGGAACACAGGAGCTGGATCCAAGTGACCCCAACAGTCCAGTGTTCCTTCTGTCCACGCCAGACAGTAATCCTGTGAACTGCATGATCTGCAGCTGCTAGGCTTCTGTACAGTTTTGCAAGTCTTTCTTCGTGCACAGCACAGCCCAGGTCCCCAGCACTCTGTCCTGCATTGTACAACTTGCTGAGTTGACCTCCGGCTTCGTGGGACTCTCTTTTGTTGTGTTGAGACGACCGCCATACTCAGATTTCTTGAATGCCTGTTCAAGTGCTTCTGCGGGTGCTGCCTGCTTTTGTGTAGTCTCTTTGAGTTGCTGAGCGCCCCCTCTGTCTCCCCTTCCAAAGGGCGACTTCCTGGTCCTTTCTGGGCCCTGGCAGCACCCATAATCTTCAACCATGACTCTTGCAGCTAGCAAGGCTTGTTTGCAGGCTTTCTGCGTGTAAACAACTCTGCATCCTCCAGAACACCGTGGGATATCTTCTGAACAAGGGAAAAGTTCCTGGCCCCTTCCGTTGTTGCAGAATCTTTGGCTTCTTCCACCCAGAGGCAGCCCTCCTGCATCTTCATCCAGGGTTTAGTGGGCTCCTGCCCCCCTGGACACTTGCGTGACTCTTGGTCTTGGTCCCCTTCCTTTGCAGGTCCTCAGGTCCAGGAATCTGTCTTCAGTGCTTTGCAGTCAGTTGTTGTCTTTGCAGAATCCCCTATCTCGACTTTACTGTCTTTTTGGGGTAGTAGGGTAAATTTACTCCTACTTTCCAGGGTCTTGGGGTGGGGCATCGTGGACACCCTTAGTGTTTTCTTACACCTCCAGCAACCCTCTACACACTACACTAGGCCTGGGGTCCATTCGTGGTTCGCATTCCACTTTTGAGTATATGGTTTGTGTTGCCCCTAGGCCCATTTTCTCTTATTGCATTCTATTGTGTTCTACAGTGTTTGCACTACTTATCTAAGTGTTTTACTTACCTGGTTTTGGTTTGTCTGTATATTTTGTGTATTTTACTCACCTCCTAAGGGAGTATATCCTCTGAGATACTTTTGGCATATTGTCACTAAAATAAAGTACCTTTATTTTTAGTAACCCTGAGTATTGTGTTTTCTTATGATATAGTGCTATATGATATAAGTGGTATAGTAGGAGCTTTGCATGTCTCCCAGTTCAGCCTAAGCTGCTCTGCTATAGCTACCTCTATCAGCCTAAGCTGCTAGAACACTACTAATCTACTAATAAGGGATAACTGGACCTGGCACAAGGTGTAAGTACCACAAAGTACCCACTATAAGCCAGGCCAGCCTCCTACACTCAGTCACACCTGCACACATCTGTAGACTGAATGGGTCTTCCTGGGCTCAAAGGGTGGAGGGCCTGACAATTATGTTTCAAAGGACAGTGGCTGCCCTCACACAATGGACTGCCAAACACCCTACTGGGACCCTGACAGACATGGTTGTACTGAAAGGGGACCATGTGCACTTCAAAACCACTCTGTGAAGTCTCCCCCACTTCAAAGGTTCATTTGGGTATATAAACTGGGTCCCTGACCCTACCAACTCAGACACTTCCTGAGAAAGAAACTCTGAACCAGAACCTGCATTCTGCCAAGAGAACCTGCCTGGCTGCCCAAAGGACTCACCTGGACTGCTGTAATGTAGAAGACCGCTGCCTTGCTATTGCCCTGCTGCCTTACTGGCCTCTGGCTCTGCTTAGAAATGCTTGGATTGAGCTTGCCTCCTGTTTCCTGAAGTCTCAGGGCCAAAATGACTTAATCTCTGCAAAGAACTCCTTGTGCAACGAAAATTCGGCACACAGGCTGCCTGAAACGATGCACAGCCTGCTTAGCGGGGAAAGAATCCCCGCATCACCAAACCAGAACAACGCAGTCCAGCTCCCTGAGTGGAGATCAACGCAGCGCCAGCATTGTGACTGGAACTTTGATGCACTGCCCCCAGGTTTCGACACATTGCTGAGCCAGAATGACGCAGCCCGACTTCCTACGAGAGCAATCGGCACAGGGGCTGACGTGCAACAGAAACTCCAACGCAACACCCACCGGATCGATGCAACACCTGTGACTTCGTCCTGCGTGCCTTGGCTTTCCACGCATTGTCCCGGGGCGTCAAAAGGCCCTGCATCGCAAAGAGGATTCAACCGTGCATTCTGGAATTCAATGCAAAGCTCTTGCCGTGTGGAAAAGAATCATTGCATTGTCTTTGTGCGCAGGGAAATCCGATGCACACATACCTTTTTCAGCGCATCTCCTTCTCTGCGGTCTTCGTGCGTGTCATTTTGATGCAAACCTGATACTTTGTGCTTGCAAGAGACCATTGTTATTTTTAAGAACTTAAAACTCATCATTACAAAAGTGATATTTCAACTTGTATTTATCAAATCTTGATCGTTTTGACCTTAATCTACTGAGATAAATACTCTATATTTTTCTAAACCTGTGTTGTGTATTTTTGTGGTGTTTTCACTGTGTTATTGCATGATTTATCGCACAAATACTTTAGACATTGCCTTCTAAGTTAAGCCTGACTGCTCAGCTACCAGAGGGTGGGCAGAGGATAATTTGGATTGTGTGTGACTTACCCTTACTGAAGTCAGGGTCCTTGCTTGGACAGGGAGAAACATGACTGCCAATCAAGACCCCATACCTAACAGCTCCTATCACATGTGGGATGTGTTCCATTGCATAAAATTCTGCCTTTATATAGGCCAAATCTGCTCGTAGTGGAAAACTGATGTAGCTGTCCAGGTGTTTTAACAATGCACACCGTACAGCCTTCTAAAACCTGACTGAACATGGGGTGAGACATCCCTGCAGCTAGAGCCACTGGGTTCTGAAAGGTGGCAGTAGCCAGGAAATGTAGTACTGACAGCACTTGCACGATGGGCGGTATGAGGTAGCAATTCTGATTACCAGGCAACAAATCAGGTTCAAACGTTTGGCAGAGATCCTTGATTGTTCGACGATTCAGAAGATAAGTCTGGATACAGTGATGTTCTTCCATTGTCTCCAGGTCACCGGTGGCTGTCTTGCCCTCCTCATTGCATCATAACTGTGTGGAAAGAGTGGTACAGAGAATGTTCTATGCTGCTGCAGACCAATTCCTTCATCCACTCCCACCCTAAGATACCCTACTGTATCTGTGACTCTCTATTTATCAGGATTTTCCACCTCCCAAACCACCCCTGCCCAACCTGCAAGTACCCATTCCTCTCCTCCCACATAGTATCCCACTCTTCCCAGGTTTCTCCAACCCACACCAAGGCTGAGAATTGATTCTCCCCAACACCAATGCACCACCCCATTGATCGTCCGGACCAATTGAAGCCCCAACCAGTGGTTGTCATTAGACAGTCAGTAGCCAAGTGTAGGACACACATTTTTGCACTGTTTGCATGTAGGACAGTCGAAACAGAGAGGCCATGGGTTGGATGTGGGAGACATTTTATATATTCTGATGACGCACGTGCAACATGTTGCATGTTAGAGACAGCTATCATTGTAAACCGTTTATTTCCATAGTATGAAATTGTTTTGCTTGACATGGAATGTTTACATTGTGTAGGCTGTTTAGGAGGGTGAGTGCAGTTACATTGTACTCCAGTGGTTTCATGAGTGTTGTAGGAAGGGATTGTGTATGTTGGTTGCCTGTGGTTCCGGTGTCATTGATGTGGTGTGATCACAGTTGTGGCATTGTTGGGTGCTTAGGTGGTGTTTTGTGCCTAACGACTCATCCGTGTCTCACAGTCACACATATCTCACAGTTACAAAGTATGACAGAGGCTGAAAATATGACTACATATATTTATTTGCCAAAACACATCCCTGAACCTGAGCCATAGGTTGACTGAACGCCAAGATTCACAAGTCCGAGCTAGAAGTGGGTTTGATTGGGGAACTTGGGGGAGGGTTTGGTCCATTACGCACAGTCATCCAAGGTAATACTTGGCTTAGAAGTCAGTGTCATTTGTAAAATCACTCATAATGCCAGGCACAATGGACACCAACACCTATCCAATGTCGGATGCTGGTAATGGTACTCTATTGTCTATAATGATCTCCAGGGAGCACTCACGTTCCACTACATGTGCTCCAGCTGAGGTGCCATCATTTTGTGAAGTGTCCATTTGGTATCCATTGGTTGAAGGATCAACGTATGGCAGCTCATACTCCACTTCACGTACAAGAGACTCCCTCATCAAACATGATTGCGAATGGGCTCTCACAGAGAACAGCAAAAGGTCAGCGTCCTGTGTGAGCGTATGTCGCATGGTGAGACACAGCTTGAGGGCACACTCAAACTGGCACCACTTGCACATGAAAACTGGCTGGACACATTCCAGTACCGGTCTGAATTTCAATGACCAGTTGCAATGCAGGTCTTCCAGCCATTGTGCTTTGAAGTACAGCAACATCCTTTGCCTACAGTGTTGTTCTGGTGGAAGTACTTGCTGTCCCACTTGTCTTGTAGGTGCAGCCATTGCATTGTGCTCACTTTCCAGAACTATATCCCAGCCACACAATAAAAGATAATTTGGTATCCCTAGTCGGAGTTTTGAAAAATGGTGTCTATGGCTCTAGTATATTTTGTGTTGTTTGTGTGATTTTTTGATGGTTGGTTTGTCATGTGTGTGCATGTCTATGGGTTGCTGTGTATGCAGTTAGTGGTGTTAGTGTGTAGTTTGTTGCAGTCATGTGTTGATATGTGTGGTTGTGCCAGAGGCTTGTTTCTTGTGGTAGATGTGTGTGTGTTGTTGAGTGTTTGTGTGTGAGATGGCTTTTGTATGTGTGATGTGTTTGGCCGTGTGTTTGTGGCTCGGTGTATGTCTCGGCCTTGCCCCCCATTTCTGACTGGTATGTGTTGTGTGCGTACGTACTTATGCATTTTGAAATGTTACAGGTGGCTGTGTATTACGGGGACCAGATATAAAAAAACATAAACCAAGACATTTCAGTGAAATAGAAAAGGGACTGCAATTCTCCATCAGCCTCGGGGCACAGAATAACAGTGTACATCAACCTAGAAACTCACAGGGGGCACTGTGAAAATAAATAAAGTGTAGATTTTATGCCTAATATCACACCTTTAAATTAATTTGCTTTATGAGAAGGCTGATAACTAGTTTTGCTTTAGAACATATAATAACATGCCTCCCTCTGTTTTCAGTCAACCCTCTCTGAAAACTGGGACATGAGTCAAATTAGTTGAAATCTGCCGGGACATAAGCTGATAAACTGGGACTGACCCGGCTAATCCGAGATGCTTGGTCGCCCTACTATGTGTACTTACGCTTGGTGTCTTCGTACACATCACTGCAGCTGATTCTGATGTCCCTGAATGAGCAGGAGAAAAAGGGAGGGGTGTTCTTCAGGTTCCATGTCGACTCCAGAAGAATGTGACTTCTCGAGATGTGTGTCTTCTTTAAATATGTTGGTTTCTGCCTGGTTTTAGGTGGTGGTGCGATTGCGGTGGAAAGATTGGCGGTGTGCAACTTCGTGATTTGTCCAGCGGTAACATGGCCTCCTCCTGCCTGCAGGTTCCTAACGCAGTCCTTGGCGGTGTGTCCGCAGTGGCGGTGCCAGCAGTACATTGTCTTTCTTCAGTGTAGACTCCCACCAGGCACATAATTTGGAGATCTACTCCGCCAGCCTGTTGGCTATAGGTCCGCCACCTCCGACATGACGAAATTGGCACCGCTAAGTCCGTAATGAGGCCCAAAATCTAGCAAAGAGATGTTACCTTGTGAAGAGTCCAGCATTATGTTGAGGAGGAATGCATGGTACCATACTAGAGGTAGAAAAAGTTTGTGAGGATGTGCAGTTTCGGTTCTTTGGACCAGAAGAGGATTCTAGGGGGAATGAGGAATTAGTGGATACAAGTATTGAGGAAGCGAGCACAGCTGTACAGGAGATTATAAAGTTTAATACACTATGGCCCTGATTTCTACTTTTTGACGCAAACCTGCGCTAGCACAGGTTTGCGTCAAAACGTTTACTGCTGGCTAGCTTCATACCTGGACGCCAGCTGGGCGTCATATTTAAGGAATGACGCTAGCCAGCGGTAAGGCCCGATATAATTCAAAATAAATGACGCTAACCGGGTGGGGGAGGTGTAAGGGAAACAGGAGGTTGTGCATCAAAGAATGGCATTAGTCAGGTTCGAGTCAGAAAAATTACTCCAACCTGACTGGCATCATTTTTTGATGCACAACCCCCATGGACATGACTCCTGTCTTAGTAAAGACAGGAGTCATGCCCCGCTGCCCAGTGGCCATGCCCAGGGGACCTGAGTCCCCTGGGCATGGCCATTCGGAACAGTGCCATGTAGGGGGGCCTTACTTACTTGGACTTACCTGGGGTGGGGCTCCCCATCCTTAGTTGTCCTCCAGGTGCGGGTGGGGGTGTCCCTGGGTGCAGGGAAGGGCACATATGTGCTGTTTCCATGGTTTCTGATCCTGGAAAATGGCCCACAGGTCCCCTAAAGCCTGCCCTGGCCCAGGTGTTAAATAATGGCGCTAAGCAGGCTTACTGCTATTATTTAAGCCCCTCCTCCTACCGTGTGTGTTGTTTGCATGGGAGGATAAATAAGGCGGAAAGGCCTTAGAGTCATTTATGTGCCCTGTAATGCCTACCTTGCATCTCATTGAAGCAAGGTAGTTTTCTGCAGGCAAAAAATGAAGTTAACTCCAATATTGTGACACTAATCGGGTCTAGCATCAAAATATAAATATGGAGTTAAGTTTGCGCTGGATTTGCGTAAAACAAAAAAGACACAAATCTGGCACAGACTATAAATATATCCCTATGTTCTGAAAAGCCAGACTATGTTTGCATTTTGTATAGATGCACTCACTATGAAAGTCAAACATGAAATGTAGAGGTAATTTCCAAAAATGATGAGGAAAACTGATAAAAGTTGTAAGAATATGCTACTTATTTATTTGTAGAGGAGCCTTTTGACTTGTCCACTCAGCAAGTTATATGTAAGTACTGCTATGATTAGTTAGAGGATCAGAAAACACCAGCTAAAACTAGGTTAGAACTTCTGAGTATTCCAGAGCAACTATGAGAGTTAAATGTATTGGAATCTATCCTTATACAATCTTTACATCCATTTCAAGCGATCATACCATTGGAACTAAAAACAGGTAAATTGTATCGAACATCCAGAGAGACCTTAAGGGAAGAGTAGTATATTTGTTATTAGACTTCAAAACTTTGAAACTGTAGGAATAGAGAAAGAGAATGAAGAGCTACTTATGACCTCGGTAAAATGTGTACCAACTAAAAATAAAGCAATTTGGCAAGCATTAGTAGATGTTACTAAAGTTAAACAAGCAACATTGAATCTGGTACAAAATAATGTTTAATATAAGAATGTGAATGTGGAACCTAATGTACCGAATATTGATGATGACAGTTTGATAGGGAATGGGCAAATAGGAAAAGTAGATCAACCCAGAGCAGAGCAAATTTATGAGCACTACAGCATCCATCCGTTACATTCCAAAGAAGTAAACTGAGATGCTACTGACCTTTTCTAAATGAAGCAAGCCAAAGGAGCCCCCATGAGTGTGTGGGAAAAGAGTTTAGAGGATCCCTGTTTTCCACACTAGTTTCCCACAGCAGTAGGAGGTTGGTATGATCACAGACCCATACAATCATCAGCAGCTGAATACCGATCAACACAGCTGTATTCAGAAGATGCAAGATTTAAACCGTGTATTCCATAAATATTTCACCTTCTCTTTGAGAGCGACTTGCCTGGACTTTTGTATGCAGTTAATCACATTCCGAAATCAGGAACAAATCTTAAAAAAATATAGGCAAGAGAATTTGTAAGCACAGTTAATGAAAAAGAAGAGAAGTTAGAATACAACTTGATTAATTTAATGGCGTGCCAACGGGGTAAAAGGGAATATTGGGTCAGGTGTCATGGAGAACTGAAGTGTATGTTGAGGAACCTTGGACCACCAACCAGTTTTTTGACATTGAGTTGTGCAGAGTATGCATCGGATGACCTCATTCAGTTCTTGGGAGAAGCAAATTCCTGTTGCGCCGCGCGTCTCAGCGACACAGTCAGGTCAGGTCGCGGCAGGGGCCGCGGTCCCTTTCTCGCACGCGGGGCACGCCACGCCCTCTTTCTCTGGCCTCACATCGTCCTTGCTGCTGCGTTGGGGACAGGAGCCCAGAATTGGGCTTCTGTTCTCGCTGTGCATTTTGCGTGGCATGAGGAACATAGATGAGGCCCGTGGGCACCCCCCCCTTGGCTTCTCACTTACCTGGGGTTTCTCCTTGGGCTTCCTTTTTTCATTCTTCTTCACTTCTTGTGGGAAGCCATCTTACGGCTATCCCATCATACCTTTCTCTTCCCTGGTTCCCTGCATGCACCTGTTCCCTTCTTCCTGTGGCATTTTTCCTATCTGTTCTATTACTTTTTTTCCCAATCCAAGATGGCTGTCTTTCCTTTTCGTGTTCCTTACTTCCTGTTTAGGGGTATATGAGAGCCTTGATTTCTTTTCTCTTTCTGTCGCAACACTGCTTTGTGGTGATAACGCTCCTGCTGGTTTTCTCTCTGATATCCATTTTTTTCACTTGTTTTTTCCTGTTTTTTCCTTCATTTGGCCTGGTCCAAGATTCTGATTTTTCATTGTGTCTTCCTTTCTTCCAGGGAGTTCCCATCTGGAGGCTTTTTCCCCTTTGGGGATTTTACTCAGGGACTCCTTCTGGAGGGCACGGACTCTATTGGCATATACTGTCAACAGCACCGTGGCTACTGGAAAGGGTTGCCCCTACCTCGGCCAGAGCCGGACCTGCAAGAACCGAGGTCGCACCCCATCTCCCTCTTGTCTGGATGGTAAGCCAACGCCAACGCTAGACAATTCTAATATAAAAGATATTAATGTAAAAACAGCTAGAGAACTGTACTCAATAGATCCTGCTAATGTGTGTAGACATTTCTACGACAAGTTCCAGGCAATTCTTGCTTTTATTTACAACAAGAGCAATACTCTTCTTGGAGAAGAAAGTGATTTCTTTTGGAGGAAAGAGTACCAGGCAAGAGGTGCTCCACACATTTACATGCTACTGTAGATAAAAGACGCACCAAAATTTGAATCAGAAAGTGATGAGTCTGTGTTGTCTTTTATAGAACAATATGTGACATGTAGCATACCAAAACATGTTATTTAAAAAGGTCTCAGAGAGCAAGTATTGCATTTCCAAACACATAGATGAGGAAAATATTGTCGTCGTACATACAGGTCCAAATACATTTTTTACGCAAGATGTCGATTTGGATTTCCATGACCTGATATTTCAAAAGGAAGAGTAAACAGGTTCTTGTCTTCAGTTAGACATACAGTGACAGGGACATCTCCAAAAAATACATATAACTTAAGAACAGAAGAGTCCAAATACATCAATGACTAACATGGACATTTAATTTGTTGCAGACGACTTCATTGCTGTAGCTCCATATGTCACATCGAACATTATAAAATAAAAAAAAATGAAATGAAGGAGATGTGGGAGAAGAGTTCTGCAGAGAAGACACTTAGCAAAAATTTTATTCCTTCAGTTTGAAAATGCTTTCTCATAGGAAAATGGTATCCTATGAGGCCTGTGACAGACTTTGTTCAGCAAGTCTGTTCTCAAAATCGAAAGGAATTGCCTGTGTTAGTCTTGCACTATTTAGTACAAGAAACAGAGTATGAAATATTTCCCTGAAATTCAGTACCTGGCAGAGATTGAGCCAGAAACTACAGACGTTGTAAAATCAAATATGTTGGATACATACTATCCAAGAAGAAGTGCTCAACTAGAAGAAAAATGCCTTTAGGAATTTTTTCAAAACTACAGATATAGAAGTAATGTAACTGAAAATACAAAATAAGGAAAATATGCATTTCATGGATGTGATGAATGTTTAGTCAAACATGAAAAAAAAAATCGAATTAACCATCGAAAACGTAGCTGTCAAAAGTCTGAGAAAAGAGAATTTTTCTATTTAGCACTTATGTTCAAACCATGGCGTACTCAATTGGAATTACTTGGAGACCATAACTGCTATATGGAATCTTTAAATGCTGCAAAATATCCTATTCAATGTCCCATGTTCAAAAACTACTTACAAATGTTAAATGATGACATAGAGCAAAAGGAAATGATTGTTGTGGAGATAGCAAAGGATAGTTCTCAAAGCAGTCAGAGTTCAGAACCTTCAAGTCAGGATCCTCTTGGAAAACCTATTATTGAAAATGAAGCTGCAATAACTATGAATGAAGTGGAAACTGCCATGGAACAAGCTAGACTGGAATCATTACATCTAGAGCAGATAGCTGGACAACTACACAATGAGCAGAGAGACATTTACATAGAAGTGAAAGAAAACGTAGAACATGGATGGCAACATTAAAACAAGGAATGACATTGCTTATTATTCAAGCCAATACTGTTATATATTAGTGGTCAGGCTGGTATTGGAAAACGTTTTTAAATCAAAGTTATCACTGCTTACATAAAGAAAATCACAGGTTCAAACGTATTGTGCATAGTAACTACACCTAATGGATTAGCTACACACAATATCAATGTCAAAGGAATAACATTACATAGACTACTTATTCTACCGGTGGAGCATGACAATAAACTGGAATACCAGAAGTTATCTGGTGAAGCTTGTCATGAGGTAACAAGAGTTTTGAGGAAGATGAAGCTTTTGATTACTGATGAAGTAAGCATAGTTTCAAATCTGATACTTGCCTTTGTCCACCTACGAATGCAAGGTCTAGTTTGGAGATAACAATTTGATTGTTTTTGGAGACCCTCTATAGCTCACCCCTGTAAAAGGACTGCAGTTTTTTAAAACTCTTTTGCATGATGAGAGTTGAAACTCACTAGAAAGTATTGGCAATGTCAACATTTGTCAATACTTTAAATACAAGGAACTTGTGAAAAATATGCATCATGCTTCTGAAATGGAGAATGGAAACATTCTAAAAGACAACAGAGTGGGAGTTCCAACACAGGAGGGAAAATTGAAGTTAGAAAGATCACTTATTAAGAAACTGTTTCCGTCTTGTAAGACAGCAGCAGAGCTATTGTATAGCTTTTGTAAAGAGGGAAAGCATATAGGCCCATATTTATGAAAAGTTTGCACTGCTTTATGTCATTCTTTTTTTACACAAAAGCGGCACAATCTTAATGCCATATATATATTTTGACGCTAGACCCTGTCTAGCATCAAATAACCAAGTTAGGGTAATTTTTTGGGAGCTACAACCCACCTTCCGTCGAATTATGACAATGATATGAAAGATATGCGTTCCCTCCTAAAAAATGATGCTAGCCCTCCAGAGCCATATATACCTCCCAACGCAAAATCGATGCACATTAAGGAAGACCCAAAAATGACGCAATGGCTGATTTGCATCTACACACCACCACTTAAGGAAAACACATAGAAGGAGCAACCTCCTGGACAACATGGAAGTGTTACTGCTCCAGCTTGGCATACACCGCAGACAACAGTGGCAACAAGTATCCTCCACCACCACTGCAGCAATCCCAAACACCACCACAGCAGCCACAAAGGCAGCCCAGAAGGCGGGAGAGGATCTTTCGACAGTGTACAGTGATCCTTGAGCTCGGGGAACAAGATGCCATCAGAAATTATCGTCTGAACTGGGAGTCAACTGTACGCCTGCTGCACCACATTGCCCCACACATCACTGCAAGGGTGGCAACTACTACAAACATACCACCCATGACCAAACACCTCGCTGTCCTCCATATGTGGGTGTCAGGATCTTTTCAGACAACGGGTGCACAAGTGGCTGGTATCTCCCAGCCATCCTTCTGAGCCCTACTTCCAAAGGATCTAGATGCAATCACACCCCTCACACCTATCCCACAACATCTGTTTGCCAAACACCCAGCAACAGCAGAAGGAGACCAAGCAAGGTTTCTACCTAATTGCTGGGTTCCCGCATGTGCTGGGCGCAATGGACTGCACCCAACTGGTGCCACCTGCAGCAACAAAACTCGTAGGTAAGCCACCATACTAAACAGTACACGGACAACACACCTACCATGTAGGACAATCAAGACATACAACACACTAAACACACATAGGCAGGGGAACACAGATGTACAGGAAAACAACACATATGCCACATGCCACACTACCCCAAAATCATTGCATCAGAAACACATATACACCCACATGTACATAATACAGACACAACCTGACTGGCACACCACATGGGGACAGGTGGAGCTATGTCCCCTTTGCATACAGATGCTGGGCAAAAACCACTACAAGTGTCCACTGGGTGACAACTAAATACAGATCCCACACACATTACACCTCATAATGTGTAGCCCAGCAATGTGAATGGCCTAGGACATGTCAATGTAAAGAAAGTCATACATAGGCACAGCCCCACATCAGTCATGGGGTCAAGCATCTGGCGGCACCAATATCAAATGCTACCCAAATGTTGCCATGACCAACTAAATATCACCTACACATACCTAACATACCTGCAGTGTGCACATTCCCCTGTCTTCTGCATTGTGAAGCACACATAGGAATACAACATTATCTGCCATGAAAGACCATGGGGCAAAATGATGAAAAGTTGTGCAGCACCTAGTCCAGTGCCACCTCGCATGCGCCCCTTAGAACCCCCTAACAGCACCATGTGTGTGCCATATATAGAATAAGAAGTCCACCGCATTTGTGCAATACTATAAAGACCATGGATGCCATTGTAGGACTCTGTAGGAGTATAGAGGACATACCTGACCTTTCATGCACCGTGCACAAGGACCCATGTAAAAGAATGGTGTGCCCCCTCCCAATGCCAACACTGTGCATGTGTTGAAAGTGTTTGTGATAAATTATATAGAGGAACTTTTGAGATTCAACTGCTCCAACCTTTGCTCATCCTACAAATGTGTGATTCACACACTAGTACACTTGATGGCTGGTACATCCATCACCTGCCACAAAGGGTCACTATGGGGGTCATTATGACCCCAGCGGTCGGTGCTACAGCGGCAGTAGTACCACCAACAGGCTGGCGGTACATACCGCCATATTATGACATTGGCGGTTTGGCAAAAGTCAAACTGCCAATGTACCTCACCGAACGCCACTACAGTCTCCAGCATGGCAGCCGTAACTAGGCTGCCCACGGTAATATGACCCTCCACCGCCATGGTTTCCGTGGCTTTTTTACCACCACGAAAACCATGGCGGTATGCACTATTAGTGCCAGGGAATTCCTTCCCTGGTGCTGATAGGGGTCTCCCCTGCCCCCCTCCCCAGAGTTCTCCCCATCCTTCCCCTCCCCCTTCCATCCCCCTGACATAAACCTACATGCACAGACATACACACGCATATACACATGCATACCCACATTAACCCACGCATGCATCCATCCATGCACACACACATCCATGCACACTGACATACATGCAAGCACACATGTATTCACACATCACTACATACATGCACACTCACATCCATTCATGCACACATGCATTCCACACGCACCACACCCACATGCACATACACAGACACAAACACACACACCCCCCACACACACACAACACCCCCACCACCCTCCCCTGTCGGAGCACCTGACTTACCTGCTTGCACGGGGTCCTTCGACAGGAGACGGGATGCGGCGCTGCTGCCAGCAGCAGTGTCCGCCAGCAGAACACCACCAGGCCGTATCATGGATCATGATACGGTCAGCGGTGCTCTACTGCCGTGGCACTGCTGCTGGCATCAGCGCCACCTTACCGCCGTCCACAGCCATGATCGTAGCTGGAATTCAGCCAGCCTTCTGGCAGAATTCCGGCTACAGTCATAATATGGCGGTTGGCTGGTAGCCACAGCAATGGTCTTCTGGCGGCTGTTGCTGTGGCAGTAGGCAGCATTTACCACCTATGTCATAATGAGGGCCTATGTGTTGCACTGCATACATAGTGCCACATGTTAACATGGAGGGCAGAGTTTGTCTTTGTAGGGCTACCATGGTGTCTAAACATATGACACCATTGCGGTGCTAGGAGGACGAAGGTTCCACCAATAATAGGACACTGGCACAAATATGGAAAGCACAGCACATATTTGTAAGGGCTCAACAATTTGCTTGGAATGAATATTACAATCCCCAAGTCACTGAGCCACAACTCAAGATTGTCATGTCCATCAACATGGACCTATGAAACCATTTCACAAAATAGGAACAGACACTATGCCAGAAGCAAGTCTGAGTCACCACTCCACCTAAAAAAATTACAACTGCCAAGGTACATACCAAACCATTGTCAAGCATTACCAACACTTCATCTCTCATTCCTTTGCAGCCAACCAAGGTCACGACATGCAGCCATGGGTCATGACTCCATTTGGCAATAGCATATCAGTGGAAGAATGTGCATATAATGAAGGGCACAGAAGAACACGAAATGTGGTGGAGTGGACGTTTGGGCTTCTGAAGTCAAGATTCATGTGCCTGGCCCTGACAGGAGGAAGCCTGTTGTATGCTCCTCAACTGGTATGTAAAATGATACTGGTATGTGCAATCCTGCATAGTATATGCATAAGGACCAATGTTCCCTGTCATAAACAGGTAGATATCCCCAACGAGGAAGAGGATGACAATGGTGCAACACATTTGGAGGGGAACTACAAAACACTGCTGCAGGAGTTTGCAGGAGACTACAAATTGTACAGAACTTCTACATATAGTCACTGTACAAATATCATCACTTTGTAAATATCACCAATAAATTACTTTGCATCTGAATCTCCATGGTCTCCTCATTCTTCACTACATGTGCCATTGGAAGGTAACTCTTACCTCAGAGAGCAGGAAAGAAACACAACAATTACAAGATTGGTAGCAACCTAGTTTTTGATGTAAGAGGGTCTAGTTCCTCCATGTCACACATCAGTGTCACATAACTCATGGGCATCTAGCTCTTAAAGGCCTAGATCCATGCAACACAACATATAACATGCCATTAATTGGGCAATGTGCAAATTCCTAGCCCTTTCCCCACATCATCACCACGCTTGGCAGGATGTATGCAAGGGGGGCATACATAAGTTACAGCCCGTTATCAAACAGTTTTGAAGTAAAGTAGGAACTGAACAGTGTCACATCTCAGGCAGATTGCTGCTTCGCCAGCACTGTGCATGTGTGACAAGGGGGGACATTATTGGTAACTATGGACCTTCAGTTACTGTACAGGGTAACCAATATTAGAGGCAGAGCCAGCATGTGTATCCATGGGATTATATCCCGGGACTGCCATTGGCCACAACCCTGACACATGGTAGACTGCACCTCACTAATGGCACCCACATGTTGGCTGTGGAGTGTGCTACGGGTTGTCAGACAAATTAAGCAGCTGTGGGTGCTAAATCACTGTCCAAACACATGACCCATTGTCATGATCTAAGAATAAAATGGGACAATGCACCACCAAATTATTGTCTGTGCAAAATGTAGGCAGTGTGTTCCACTCCCTATATACATTCTATACACACTTGTCACACAAATCTGCTGTCATGAGTCATGTCTACAGAGAATCCTGATATACATGTGAAGTTTGATGTACGGCCTAGGTAACACAGTATTGGCAAGTACCATCAATGGTTGACATGTGTCAGCAATGTAACCTAGTATAGTCTGTATTACACCATAACACAGCACATAGCAATACACACCACTCATTGTCACTTATATGCCAGACGAAAAGCAAGGTACCAACAGTGACAAAATTCCTTAAAATGCTTTTGTCTCCAACATGTCAATCAGGTGTGGGATGTGCAAGTATGTCCAACCATGTCCAAACATGTCAAAGGCCCATTAAAAAATGAATGGGAGTCGAATTAGACAGATATGTTGCACGTGGCTAATGAAAAAAAACAGCACTGAGATGATTTCACACATCAACATCATACAGACATGGT
This sequence comes from Pleurodeles waltl, assembly GCF_031143425.1. NCBI lineage: Eukaryota > Metazoa > Chordata > Amphibia > Caudata > Salamandridae > Pleurodeles > Pleurodeles waltl. The sequence continues at coordinate 666,066,917 of NC_090446.1, read as the reverse complement.
AAGAGTGAAATAGGTTATGTAATGCAGGAGTCAATGCATATCCATGTTCAATGAAGGATGTGGATTGATAGCTGATTGATACCCACAGATACTTGGAAATACAACATGGGGGTTCACTTGGAGACAACACAAAGGCTGTGGCAGATGTAATGTCATATGTGTGTGGTATTCATTAAACCTCACAAAGCCAGGCAATGGGTCTTTAACTATCATGTAGCCAGTAGTAGAAGATGTGTACATCTACAATTTACACAAGACACACGTTGCATCCTGCCTATGTATGACTAGACAATGTTGCTGTAGAAAATGTGGAGAAAGTGTAAGCAGCCTAAAGATTGGCAGCAATGTAGGACTCAAAATATTCCTAATGAGTAATGCGGTAAAATGTGCAGAAGGAACACACATAGACCAATACTGATAATGCAACACCTCAGTGTCTACATGTGACCACCCAACATATGTACAGAGAGGGTGGCTAGGTCAGTACATAACCCACTCATGTTTGCCACTACTATAACCTGGTAGTTGCCCATCGCAAACCAACATGACAGGAGGCAGTAACAGATAACACCATCTGTCCTCTGGCCATCTCAAAATAGAAGTCACAACTGAGATACAACCCCCAACCAAGCTGCCCATGGAAATTACTATGGACGTCAAATCATGTCTGTCAGACCATGCGAAATGAAGAGATGTCCCACACATGCAAGTAGCCAGTCCTCAGTACATGATAGGGGAAGGCTGACATCAAGTACCCCAGATGAAAAATAGATATCCCAGTCCATTTGATCACAATTGTGTATGTGTCTGTCTGCAGGATACTGTGTATTGCTCTGCTGAATAGCAACCATGAAAAGACTAGTTCCCCACCCAAAACAACCTAACACCACTGGTCTGGCTACATAGACTATTGACATTGTCAGGGGCCTGATGCAAGTTCAAGATGGACTGAGTAGTCTGGAGCTCCATAAACCTGCGCCTTCACATGCAACCATAGGTCAGTGTTGACATAAAAACTCCCACAGTAGTGATGAAGAGTAGACTGCCATCTTTGCCAGACTGCAACACTGCTACACAGTGGTATGCCATTGGATGTGACAGTCATAACAAACATGATGTGGTCGATTGTGAGTACCTAGTTGGTGGCATGCACACACATGCCAGATATCTCAGTACACATGTTTCCATGTACCACTTAAATGGCACAGGCCTGGTAATGTGTATTGGAGTCAGGACACCAAGGCCCTGATTTATACTTTTTGCCTAAAACCTGCGTTAGCGCAGGTTTGCTTCAAAAAGTATAGCGCCCCTAGCGCCATTCCAAGCATCATATTTAAGGAATGATGCTAGCGCCAAAAAATTTGATGCTAGCCGGGTGGGGTTGGCCGTATGAGAGATGGGGGTTTAGCACAAATTTTTTTCGCTCGGCTGGTTAGGGTAAAAAAAAATTGTCTAACCAAAAAAAAGATGCAAGCCACATGACTTAGAAAAGGCTTGAGTCATGCCCACCACCCCGATGGGCCACCATAGGGGACAAGGGTCCCCTCGGCATGGCCATCGCACCCTGTTCCATGTATGGGGGCCCATTTCAGGGCCCCCTATGGCACTATAAAAAATAAAATAAAATACTTACCTGTACTCACCTGTACTTCCATGGGGTCCCCCATCCTCCGCTGTCCCTGGGGCCTGGGAAGGGCACCTGTGGGCTGATTCCATGGTGTTCCACCATGAAAATAGGCCCACGGGTCCCCTAACAACTGCCCTGACCCAGGCATAAAAAAATGGAGCAAAGCAAGCTTTGCACCATTTTTTGACCCCTCCTCCCTCCCGTACACCATTTTTGCCCAGGAGTATAGATATGGCGTTAAGGCAATAGAGTCATTTTTGCACGGGAACGCCTACCTTGCATCTCATTAAGGCAAGTTAGGTTTCCACATCCAAAAAATGACTTTAACTCAATAAATTTGGCACTAGACGGATCTAGCACCAAAGTATAAATATTGAGTTCGTTTTTCACCAAATTTGAGTTAAAAAAAATTATGCTAAATCGGTGCAGGGTATAAATAAGCCCCCAAACGCTTGCCGGCTGGAGGGGACTCTTGGTCCCATAACACACCGCGCCAGGAGGGCTGTCATCCCAGGGGAGGAAACACTGGACCCATGCTATAAAGCACTGTCAGCTCACCCGCAGCGTGGGACACCAAATGCTTGCTGGCTGGAGGTGACTTTTGGTCCCATAACGCACCACATCAGGAGGCACTGTCATCCCAGGGGAGGAGACACTGGACTTGCGCTATAAAGCGATGCCAGCTCCCCAGCAGCACGGGACACCAAACGCTTGGCGGCTGGAGGTGACTTTTGGTCCCATAACACACTGCGCCAGGAGGCTGTCAGCTCACCCACAGCGCAGGATGCATGTGGGACATGCCCGGGCAAAGCCCAGGCCAAGGGCAGGCCCGTCCGCACCATCAGTGACAGGAAGGGGCAGGGCACGGCCTCCTCTGGTGGCTTTATTTTCCTTCTTATAGCTTTATTTTCTCTTTTTTTACATGCTGGAGCCCCTAGACTTAACCCGGTCCATAGATTGTCTTCAATGAGAGCATTTCAGACTGCCTCAACGAATCTCAATGCGACTTTGATGCAGCCCAGCTAGCTAGACTGAGTCCTTTGAGGCTGTTACTAGCCATTGGCATTGCACTCCTTGTCTCCTCATCCTTTGTGGCCCCTGGGCAAACCACCAAGAGGTGCTAGTCGTTTGGGGGCTGCTTAACCTCCCATAACTTGAGGTCCCAATGGAACTAACCGGGGAAGCAAGTAGGTTAGCTCTTTTGATGCTGATTCCATCACAATCCAAAGGGACGTGGGCTACTCCCTGTAAGAGAGGTCTAAGAAGTCTCTATCCGGTATTAGGGCAATTAGTCCAGGACATTAAAGGGATGGGCCAGAGGAAGGCATGAAATAAAAAATTAGGGTTAGGCGGGGCCAAAAAACTCCCCAGGCACTCTGCGGAGAACTGCACTATGGCCCACATCAATTAATTAATCGAGGTAGTGGAAGGTTTGCTTGCTCCAAAGACAAAAGAAGTCGAGCATGATGGGGGAGGGGCAGGGGTACCAACAAAAGGTATTATGTCCTTTTTTAAAGAATCTGATAAAAGATCTCTGACTCATAAAGACACCAATGGAAATCAATCTGGTACTCTCCCAGTAGTACACCTTTTCTTAGAAGCCCCCCAAACCATCTGAGGGGTAAATCAAGAATTTGCGGGATTACATGAATAACCTAGGTAAAATTCTGAATGAGAAGCTGGACTTGTTGACTGCTTTAGCAGCAAGACTCAGCACAACCTATAGCGATGTCCCCCCAAATCTCCAACTCATGTGGTAAAAATTATAGCGTAAATAGGTGAGCATATAGAGACAATAACAGTATAGCCAGGGTATGTCACTCCGTAGAACAGCTAATGGCAGCAGTGACAAAGCCACCCTGTCGTAAATCATCTGGGGGGAACGACCAGACCTCCAGAGGAAGTACAAGGCGAAGGGGCTCTGACAAGCAGGAAGCCATAGGCAGACCTCTCAGTTCCAATAATGTGAAAAGGCAGTGTGACTTGTTTTTGACTAATGTCCCAAAACTAACGATGGATGACAGTGAATCCCAAGACTCACTTACTATTAAGGTAATATATTGGATTAGGAAAATGAGGGAATGTAGATTGGTGATAAGAGGGGACACAAGGTATGCCTCGAGAATTAGAGGCCCCGATTCAGGCCAGGATTGGATAGGACTGAAATTAGCAAATCAAGATCTAGTGGATTGCCTAATATCCCTCGAACATAGATTTAGGCCCCAAATGGCATCACAGATAAGGGTCACACTAAACATCCCTCCCACTTTCACAGAATATATGGACAGGAATAATCACATAAGTCTACCCTCCCAACATCCTCCCTGTAGAAACCCAAAACCACAAAAGTCCTGTCAGATATTGATTGAATGAAAGGGTCACAGTTAGTCAAGACGGGTGCAAACACTGCCATTAGTGGCAAGTTAGAAAACTCCGAACCTGTCTGGCCCACTGCGTACAACATGGAGGGGGGTAAACCAAACTGCCAACAGAACTCTCATGGGCATTTGACAACAAAAGAAAGGTTACCAAGAAGTAACCCGCTAAAGGGGGTGGGATTGGAAACATACGATGGCGACCCTATTACATTTGTATCACGGAAAGTGGCGGGTTGAAAGGCAAAGGTGAGCGATCCTGAATGGTGTAATTTTATAGACCAGCACCATATAATTTTGCTACAGGAAACCTGGGCAACATACTCAGTGCACAGAGTGGGTGCCTGGTCTTTAACACACATGCAGTTCCCTCACTGTCAGGATGCGCTTCAGGTGGCCTGGTAATCTGGCTCAAGCAGGACCTATTTCTAACGGCTAAGGTTATTCTCTCTATGAGTAGGGGTGTACTGGCTGTCGAACATAAGATTGACAGCCGAACGAGGTCCAAGCCTATAGCTATTGTAAACATTTATATCAGACCTGCCCCCTCAAATGTACAAGTATCCATAGTAGAACACATTGTGGACATGTTGACCCATTTGTACTGGGTAACCCAGGTAATTATGGATGGGGACTCTATCACTTGTATGTGACATAACGCCTAACACCCATTGTTGACACATTACCTTGAAGGATCAGTGGGTAGATCAGGGCCCGTGCAGGCAAAGGCACCAAGGCCCACGAGAGTGGCAGTCAAACAAGAGAACTTAATTACTAGCATGGGATTAAGGCTGGTTAATGGGAACTCAAGGTCAGACTCCCCAGCCCTACCTACGTTCAAGAGAGGTTCCTTCACGAGTCTCCTTGATTACATTTTTGTTGACCAAATGCTCTAGTCTTCACTCATTGACATGACTGTGATTCCAAGAGCTGATAGCGATCACCAAGCACTTTGTGATGTTTTTGCAGCATACTTGTTTAAAAGTAGCAGTATGACCCCTTGGGTTAGGGGTAGTAACATTGAGGTAATAAATAACAAAAAGAACATAAGGTGGGCCGCAGTGGCAAATGATGTGAAGATCCAAAATTCAATTTACAACATGGTCATAGAGAGCCTGGCCCCATTTGACATCCATGGACCCTCCATTGGTTAATTTTGTCCAGCTACACTGCAACCTGATGGAACAAATGAGATCCCTCTTTACGGTGGTAAGACACAGAGGGGCTGGCAACCACAAAATGCTGAGGTGGTTCTCACAGTCCTGTTGCCTTGCAAAATCCCTGCTACTAGGTGCTTTAGAAAAGGGGTACACAATAGAGATAAGAGCAGCAAGGGAGGGACTTTTACAAAAAAATGCTAAGTGATGCTAAAAAGAAGTGCGAGAGTGATCAATGGGATAGCCTAACTGTTGCCCTTCAAGAGGGGGGCACCAAACTATTTTGCAAATTGGTAGCAGGGTAGCCTTAGAGATGGGAAAATCATTTTGAGGAGCTCTGCAGGGAATGGCCTAGTGACAAGGTTCAGCCACTTGTATTCAAGGGCAGATGTGTTGCTTCCTACCCTCTGGATAAAGTAGTGAGGCCCTACAGAGATGGTCAGTTTCACTAAGGTGGAAACTGCTCAGGCTTTAATCTCATTCCCTAAGGGGAAGGCCCCAGGGAATGATGAGATACCGGGCGATCTGTATTTGTCTCACCCTGAGGTTTGGGTACCATACTTAAACACCCTGAGTAACACCATTGTTAGGGGAGATGTGATCCCCCACACATGGCTGGGAGCAATAATAGTCCCAATCTACAAAAAGGGTGATAGAGATATACCACGGAACTACAGACCGATAAGTCTTATCGATATCAGTCAAAAGTTGTTTAGTAGACAAGTTCTGGCCAGGTTGCACTCCTGGATCAGTGACCATCACATTCTTCTACACTGGCAAGCTGGATTTAAGAAAGGGGTTAATACTGTTGATCAAGTACTTAGGTTTAAAACACTGTGTTGGAAGTACGTAAGCCTAAAACAAGACCACCTCTACATCGCCTTCATCGACTCGAGGGTGTCCTTTGACCTGGTCCCAAGGAAGCACCTTTGGAGAGTCCTAGAATCTTATGGCTTAGACAGTGACCTATTAAGGTTAATAAGATTTCTACACAAGGATACCTATGCAAGGGTTAGGTGGACCTCAGGGGGTGACCTTACTGCTCCAATCCCTATAGCGAGAGGGATCAGACAGGAGTGTGTCTTTGCCCCCACCCTGTTTAGCCTTTATATTAATAGCGCAGTGAACCAGCTAGCCCAGTACATTCATGATGCTCCTAAGATAGCAGAGTCCCTGTACCTATCCTAATGTTTTACAACGATACTCTTCTTATCTCAAAAAACCCGATGGGCTTACAAAATGAATTAGACTCTTTTGCAGCATTTTCTGCAAGGAGGGGTCTAGAAATAAATCCAGGGAAAGCTAACTTTATGGTACTAAACCCTCATAAATCCTTCAGGGGAAAAATGGCCACAGGGGGAGTCCCCATCGAACAGGTTAGACAGTTTGATTATCTGGGGGTAAGGCTGGCGGACAACTAATCCTGGGCCCCTCAAATCGAGATAAGAATCACTATCCTCCAGCAGCTGTCAGAGGCAACTGGGAGGAAATAAAAGATCTTCATGGGAGGGCTTCTCTCTCCTGCCCTCACGTGTATAAGGCAGCAGCCGCATCATATGGTACTGAGCTTTGGAGATATTATAATTCTCAGTGGCTAACCTTAATGGAAAATAAGTTCATTCTATCCTTACTAAACTTACCCACTAGTACGCCTCTTATACCTTTCAGATTTGATTTGGCTCTCAATCAAATTCACTGTGTAATTTCACTAAAGCCGTTACTATTCTGGGTCCGATTATGGGCCTCCAAGGACTTGAGCTCCTATAGGATTGCACTGTAAGAATTATTTACGATAGACACAGCCACATCAACTCCCTGGCTCAAGCACGTTAAGATGCTGTGCCAGTGGATCAAAATGGAGGACATATGGGCTTCCCTTCAGAAAATAATTAGTACAGCATAGTACAGCGTAGAAAGTGACTTTACTGGGAGGCTGTACTATCCCAGATTTTACGTGCTCAGTCAGCAGGAAGTAGAACAGAGCAATTTTTAAATTAGAAGTGTTCTCCTAAGGTTGAGCATTATTTGGATAGTATTCATCCAGTCTAGGCTAAACATTTGTTTATAAATTTGAAATGGGTATTCCTCCGCTGAACTCCATCACTTCCACATGCAAAAATGATGGCTGTGAGAGCAGTACTTGTCCATATTGCCCTTTGGGGAAAAAGAGTCTATTGCACATTTTGTTTTCTTCGGTCAAAAATATCAAAATCCTAGGAGAAATTGTATCATTCCCTTGTGTAAACTTCTTGGCACCCAGAACTACCAGAAGATGTTTCGGATGGTTGTGTGTCAGAACAACGCAGGCATTTACGACACCTGCCTTAAAAACGTGGCCCAAACCACGAATGTGTCCCTACAAGGCATTTCTTTTCCACACAAGTCATCACAATGACTTGCCTTGGGGAAAGCGCTGGAGTTTGGAATAGTATAATTTACTATTCCAACTCCAGTCTGCGCCACTGTAGGGAAAGTGTTGGACATAAAGTCCAACATCAGTCCAACAACACTTTCGTTGTAGTGAATGCGTGGTTAAGGAATGCGTTGTAAAGACATATTCGTGGTTCGGCCTCGCTTTAAAGGCATTGGCCCTCATTCTGACCCTGGCGGTCGGTGATAAAGCGGCGGCCAACCCGCCAACAGGCCGGCGGTCCAAAATATGCAATTCTGACCCTGGCGGGAACCGCCAACACAGCCCGCCACATTAACACTCTGCCCGCCACGTCGGAACAAACAAACAGCGCGGCGATCCCCGCCAACAGCCAGGCGGCAGACAATGTACCGCCCACCCTATCACGACCCACCAATCCGCCACCTTTTCCGGGGCGGGAGCACCGCCGATAAAAACACGGCGGAAACAGACTACGAACGGGAAAACGCTCACCTCCACATACTCCACGCGAGATTCCGGCAGTATGGAACCCGAGTTGCAGGTCATCCCCGCACTCCTATACCTGCTCCTGTACCAGGAGCACGCCCGGCGGCGCGGAAGACATCGGTGAGTACTGCACCTACGACACAGGGGAGGGAAAAGATTACCGGCACACACCCACCCACCCACACCCACTACAACACACACATCAATGCATTCCCACAGATCACTGTCACAACCCACAAACCCCCCCCTCCGAAATAATGCAAAGACCAAAAGAAGAGATCTTAAACGGGCAGATATATTGAAAAATGGACAGCAGTAATCCAAATAAATAAATAAACTATGTACAAAATATATACAGCTACTAAATGTAGTCCAACCACTGTCCGTGGACCACAGGGGTCCTGAGCAAAGGGGCAAGGCCCAGTCCCACGACAAGAACTCCACGGAGAGATCACTGCAGGGGCATCAGAAAGAAAAAAGGACAGGCACCTCAGGGGGAAGGGAAGGGGGGGCACCTCAGCCACTTGAGTACACGACGCCAGATCCACGAGGGGATTCCATGACCACTGGGCCATCCTGGGGAGTGCAATGCCACAGTCCAAACAGTCCATACAGTGGGTGACCTGCCCACTGGGCCATCCTGGGGAGTGCAAAGCCACAGTCCATACAGTCCGTACAGTGGGTGGCCTGCCCACTGGGCCATCCTGGGGAGAGCAAAGCCACAGTCCATACAGTCCATACAGTGGGTGGCCTGCCCACTGGGCCATCCTGGGGAGAGCAAAGCCACAGTCCATACAGTCCATACAGTGGGTGGCCTGCCCACTGGGCCATCCTGGGGAGAGCAAAGCCACAGTCCAAACAGTCCATACAGTGGGTGGCCTGCCCACTGGGCCATCCTGGGGAGAGCAAAGCCACAGTCCATACAGTCCATACAGTGGGTGGCCTGCCCACTGGGCCATCCTGGGGAGAGCAAAGCCACAGTCCATACAGTCCATACAGTGGGTGGCCTGCCCACTGGGCCATCCTGGGGAGAGCAAAGCCACAGTTCAAACAGTCCATACAGTGGGTGGCCTGCCCACTGGGCCATCCTGGGGAGAGCAAAGCCACAGTCCATACAGTCCATAACATACTCCACTGCCACTGGAGGAGGCATGTTGGCCAGAGGACATCCTGCAGCCCTGCCCGAGACAGATCCTGCCCTGCCACGTCTGCCAAAGGGCCAGCGGTTCCTGGCTGGAAGGGCCCAGTTCAGCGGTTCTTGCCTTGAAGGGCCCAGTTCAGCGGTTCTTGCCTTGAAGGGCCCAGTTCAGCGGTCCTTGCCTTGAAGGGCCCAGTTCAGCGGTTCTTGCCTTGAAGGGCCCAGTTCAGCGGTCCTTGCCTTGAAGGGCCCAGTTCAGCGGTTCTTGCCTTGAAGGGCCAGTTCAGCGGTCCTTGCCTTGAAGGGCCCAGTTCAGCGGTTCTTGCCTTGAAGGGCCCAGTTCAGCGGTTCTTGAGACGGCGGTCCCCAGCGGAGCGGTGCTGGAGACGGTGGGGCCCAGTTCAGCGGTCCTTGCCTTGAAGGGCCCAGTTCAGCGGTTCTTGCCTTGAAGGGCCCAGTTCAGCGGTTCTTGCCTTGAAGGGCCCAGTTCAGCGGTTCTTGCCTTGAAGGGCCCAGTTCAGCGGTTCTTGAGACGGCGGTCCCCAGCGGAGCGGTGCTGGAGACGGCGGGGCCCAGTTCAGCGGTCCTTGCCTTGAAGGGCCCAGTTCAGCGGTTCTTGAGACGGCGGTCCCCAGCGGAGCGGTGCTGGAGACGGCGTGGCCCAGTTCAGCGGTCCTTGCCTTGAAGGGCCCAGTTCAGCGGTCCTTGCCTTGAAGGGCCCAGTTCAGCGGTTCTTGCCTTGAAGGGCAAAGTTCAGCGGTTCTTGCCTTGAAGGGCCCAGTTCAGCGGTTCTTGCCTTGAAGGGCCCAGTTCAGCGGTTCTTGAGACGGCGGTCCCCAGCGGAGCGGTGCTGGAGACGGCGGGGCCCAGTTCAGCGGTCCTTGCCTTGAAGGGCCCAGTTCAGCGGTTCTTGAGACGGCGGTCCCCAGCGGAGCGGTGCTGGAGACGGCGGCCATTCTATGGCCAACTGCTCATTGCCTGGTGGTGCCCTCCTGGGCAGCGGGGATGGTGCTCCTTCAATGCCCACCTGGGCTGTGGGTGGTGGGGCCCTCCTGGGCAGCTGGGCTGGGTCCTCCCTGGGCAGCGGCTATGGGGGTGGTGGGCTCTCCCGGGGCAGCTGTGCCGGTTCCTCCCTGGGCAGCGGCTATGGGGGTTGCGGGCTCCTCCTGGGCAGCTGTGACGGGTCCTCCATGGGCAGCAGGCCTGCTGCCTGACTTCTCCGCCTTGCTGCCCTTGCCCTCCTTAGTCGGGAGTCTGTGGCCCTTTCCTCCCTTTGGAGCTGTGGCTGTTGACGGTGGCTGGCTAGTGTCCTGGGGGATATAGAACCCGGGCTCCGGCGGCGGCCCTTCCGCCTTCTGCTCCTCTTCCCAGGGGGTGGGCTGGCTGTCCCCTTGCTGCTGGGCGAAGATCCAGACCTGCGGGCTGGTGGGCTCCAATACCCCTGCACCCTTGTCAAGGGGGCTGCAGGGCTGGTGGTGGCTGAGGTGCTCTTCTTACCCCGACGAGAAGGAGGGGGGGCTCAGGGTCAGGAAAGAAGGTAGCAGTAGAGAGATAGATTTTCCTGGGACAATGGATAGTGGTAGGTACAGTGGGTATGGGAGTGGAGGGAGAGGATGTGGTTGTAGGTGAGACAAGTTTGCTGTCTTTGGGTGCAGGTGCAGGAGCGGGAGGCTGTCGTGAGGTGGATGGCTGTTGGGGGGTGGGTGGCTGCGTTTGTGTGGTGTGGAAGACGGGGTGACAGACACAGTGGGAGAGGACACAGGGGACGTGTAAATGGCAGTGGGGGTGGTGACTGCACGTGTGCGGACTGGACTGGAGGGTGTGCTGGTGATGGAAACACTGGCTGATGGTGAGGTGAATGAAGGTGTGAGTGTAGACGTCACAGGGAGGGAGGAGGGAGACGAGGAGGTGGGGGTCACAGAGGTGGTAGTGACTGTTGGCATGTCTGCATCGGAATGTTGCTTGTGTGAATGTCTGCGTGATCTGTGGTGCTTGTGTTTGGATGAGCTGCTCTTGGGTGTTGAGGTGTGTGCAGGCTGGTCTGATGGTGTGGGTGGGACAGGCAGAGGAACAGGAGACTGGGAGGAGGGAGTTAGTAGAGGGAGGCAGGAGACAGGGACAATGGCTGCCGTCAGTGCTGAGGCCAGAGCCTGGAACGATCGCTGATGGGCAGCCTGACCCGAATGAATGCCCTCCAGGTACGCATTGCTGCTATGAACCTCCCTCTCCACCCCCTGGATGGCATTCAAAAGGGTAGTCTGCCCAACAATGAGCGTTCGGAGGAGGTCAATGACCTCCTCACTGAGGGCAGCGGGGGTAACAGGGGCAGGGCCTGAGGTGCCTGGGGCGAAGGAGATGCCCGGCTTCCTGGCAGAGCGGGCACGGGGCGAACGCTGAGGGGCTGCTGGGAGGGCGGAGATGGTGCGCTGGGTGGCGGCTGTACCTGTAATGGCGGGGGGCACGGATGGTGCCACCCCCGCAAGGGAGCTCCCTTCCGAGGACGTGTCCGTGTCGCTGCAGGGTCCAGTCGTCCCCGTTGTGGAGCTCCCCTCGCCCTCCGTCTCACTGGTCCAATCAGACTCTGTGGCATGGCCCTCCTGGGCCATGTGAGATGCAGCTCCCTCCTGCCCCGATGCCACTTCTCCTCCGCCTGATGATGCTGATGCACACAAGTACAGAAAGACAAACAAAAAGGGGGGGGGAGAGAGAAATAAAGAGATTTTGAGTACATGGATCACCGGTACAGTTAGCGGACATGACAGACACAGATGCCCCCTGCACTAAGTTGCGCACTTGGGGTCCGCTACGCATTCCGTGGAACATGCCCTACACGCCTAGAGTTGACAACTGCACCCATGGATGACACGGCCCAGGGATGGCTGTACTGACACACTACTGAGGGTGGTGGCTGGGGACACAGGGGCTTACGGGGGTGCCCAGCCTACAGATATCGCCCTGGCCTAGGGGGACCCACAGCCCTCCTCCCCCACCCAGACACCTCCACTGCGCGACAACAGAGTAGATAATGCTTGTACTCACCCCCTTGTGTCTGCTGTGCTGCCCTCACGCGCCCATCCAAATCAGGATAGGCCACCGCCAGGATCCGGAACATCAGGGGTCAGTTGACGGCAGGCACCCCGCCTACGTTGGGAGGCCATCCCCAGCAGAGACTCGGCGGTCTTCTTAGTCCCGCGGCGGATGTCCTCCCACCTCTTGCGGCAGTGGGTGCCCCGTCGATGGTGGACCCCCAGGGTCCGGACTTCCTTGGCGATGGCACGCCAAATCCCGATCTTCTCATGGGCGCGGACCTATGTGACACGTACAGGGAGGGAGAAATACCACGTTCAAGTTTGTCTGCATTTTCGTTGCCAGTGGCCCAACGCCCCCCATCCCCGCCAGGCCCCCCTCCAGGCCCCCCGCCATGCCCCCCGCCATGCCCAACATGCCCCCCATCCCCGCCAGGCCCCCCGCCAGGCCCAACATGCCCCCCATCCCCGCCATGCCCCCCGCCAGGCCCCCCGCCAGGCCCAACATGCCCCCCATCCCCGCCAGGCCCCCCGCCAGGCCCCCTGCCAGGCCCAACATGCCCCCCATCCCCGCCAGGCCCCCCGCCAGGCCCCCCGCCAGGCCCAACATGCCCCCATCCCCGCCAGGCCCCCCTCCAGGCTCCCCGCCAGGCCCAACATGCCCCCCATCCCCGCCAGGCCCCCCTCCAGGCCCCCCGCCAGGCCCAACATGCCCCCCATCCCCGCCAGGCCCCCCGCCAGGCCCCCAAGCCAGCCAGTGGCCCCAAATCCATATTGAATTAAACTCACTTGTTGGTCTGGAGGACCGTAGAGTAGCGCATACTGGGGGAGGACCCCATCCACAAGTTTCTCCAACTCTTCTCCAGTGAAGGCAGGGGCCCTTTCCCCAGGCGCAGCAGCCATTGTCCCTTCCAGACCGAGGTCACAGCAACACTTGCAGTATAGGTCCTCTCCTGTGAAAGTTCAAGTCGCAAGTGAATAAGTAGATAGAAAATGGCGGTCACGTCCGCGGCGGTGCGTACCGCGGCGGTGCGTACCGCCACCGCCGGCGCCCTTCGCCATTGGCTCCTGAAACCCATAGGCTTCAATGTTAACCAATGCGGCTTCGCGCCGCGGTCTTCGACCGCCGACCGCCGCGGTGTGCCACGCCAGCGCATTGACCTCACATCCCATTGCCACACTTCACAGGTCAGGCAGCCGCCATTTCGAGGGTCCACATGGCTCAATTTCAACTGCGTCACACAGGCCTAGGCCTTGCATAGCCACTCAGACACGCCATTCACTGCATAGAGAATCATTTACTGTGCAAGCTGTGAGTACGTACCTGTGGGTTGCTTGACTGTGTGCTCCATGTTGTCCTTCCTAGGCACCGTCCGCTGGGTTTGGCGAGGAGACGGATGAATCCTCCCGTGTACAGGCCGCTGGTGGACCTGTCGACAATGGAAGCATGCCACATTATCCTGACCTACCGGCTTGACCGTGCCACTATACAAGAACTGTGTGCCCAGCTGGAGCCCGACCTGATGTCCCCCATCCGCCAACCCACAGGGATTCCCCCTCTGGTGCAGGTCCTGTCAATACTCCATTTCTTGGCAAGTGGGTCATTTCAGACAACAGTGGGAATTGCTTCTGGGATGTCTCAGCCCATGTTTTCGAAGGTGTTATCCAGAGTGTTGTCTGCCCTGATGAAATATGTGAGGAGCTACATCATTTTCCCTGAGGTGGGCGAATTGGCTACAGTGAAGGGTGATTTCTACGCCCTTGGACATATTCCCAACGTCATTGGTGCCATTGATGGGACCCATGTGGCTTTGGTTCCCCCAAGAGACAGGGAGCAGGTGTACAGGAACAGAAAAAGTTACCATTCCATGAACATCCAGGTGGTGTGTTTGGCTGACCAGTACATCTCGCATGTAAATGCCAAATTCCCTGGGTCAGTGCATGACGCCTACATCCTAAGGAATAGCAGCATCCCTTACGTGATGGAACAGCTAGAGAGACACCGTGTATGGCTATTGGGGCACTCTGGGTACCCCAACCTGTCGTGGCTACTGACCCCAGTAAGGAATCCCCGGACCAGGACAGAGGAACGGTACAATGAGGCCCATGGGCGTATTAGGAGGGTGATCGAACGCACCTTCGGCCTCCTAAAGGCCAGGTTTCGGTGCCTGCATATGACAGGTGGATCCCTAATGTACTCACCTAAGAAGGTGTGTCACATCATCGTGGCCTGCTGCATGCTTCACAACCTGGCTTTGCGCCGCCAGGTGCCTTTCCTGCAGGAGGATGGTCGAGACGGTGGTGTTGTGGCAGCTGTGGAACCTGTGGAGAGTGACGAGGAGGAAGACGACGGGGCTGAAACAGACAACAGGGACAGAATCATTGAACAGTACTTCCAATAGGACACAGGTAACAATTCAAACATAATTTAGTAAATGTGAACTACTCTCCTGCATCTCTGCTGCCTGTCTATTTGCCCCAGTGTATGATGACTGAGTTGTGGCTTTTCCCTCCCTATTTCAGATCTGGGGTCCCCACTACGAGTCCTGTGCTTCGTTTCCCCATGGACTACAGCTTTGTGGCAGCTGTTTGTTGACTTCACTATGTACAAGGACATATTTGCACTGTCATGTCAATTACAATATTTTGAAATCACAGCCAGACTCCAGATAGTTTTGTGCAAAATAGGTGTTTATTTCAGTGCTCAAAATGGGATGGGTGGTTTCAAGTGGGTGGGGGCTATGGTGAAGGAATGTCCATGGCAGAGTCCAGAGTAACAGTCACACAGGTGCATTGTCCATAGGCCTGTGGAGAGATGGAGCATGGGCAGTTCAAGGATGGACAGGGTGACAATGTGGGACAGTGGGATGACATCAGGTGGTATCCTTTGCTGGCGGGGGTCTTGACATCCTACTCTGTCTTCTTGCGAGATCTCAGGGCCCTCTTGCGGGGTGGTTCTTCTCCTGCAGGAGGTGGGGGTCTGGTGGGCTGCTGTTGTGCGGGGGCCTCCTGTCCACTAGCGCCGGCGGAGGTGGTTGGCTGTTCTTGGTCCAGGCTAGTGGCAGGGGCCCTTTGTTGTTGTTGAGTGTCCGTCCTGGTGTTGATGAGGTCCTGCAGCAGCCCTACCATGGTAACCAGGGTGGAGGTGAGGGCTCTGATGTCCTCCCTGTACCCCCGATAGTGTTCCTCCTGCAGTACCTGGATCTCCTGGAACCGGGCCAGTACCGTCGCCATCGTCTCCTGGGAGCGGTTGTATGCTCCCATGATGGTGGTGAGGGCCTCGTGGAGAGTGGGTTCCCTGGGCCCGTCCCCCCCCTGTCGCACAGCTGCCCTCCGAGTTGCCCTGTTTCCCTGGGCCTCTGCCCCCTGGCCGGTGTGCCCACTACCACTGCCCCCAGGTCCCTGTTGTTGTTGGGGTGGTGGGTTATCCTGGGTGCCCTGTAGTGGTAGACACACCGCAGATTGACGCGCCCTGGAGACAGAGGCATGGGCCCGCTGGGTGGGAGCTGTGCTGGTGTTCCCAGAGGGGTTTGGGTCTGTAGTGGCCTGTGCCTGTGTGAGGGGAACCGACTGTCCAGAGGTCCCCGATGGTCCGGGCTGGTCATCAGTGTCCAGGTCGACAGAGCTGCTGTCATCGCTGAAGGCCTCTTGGGTGGGGGGTGTGGAGAATTCTGGGCCCTCCGTGGCGGTGTGTTGGCGGTCGGGTCCTGCAGGGGTATAGAGGTATGGTTATAGTTTCAATGTGTGCCATATGGGTGTATCTGTGGGTTCCCTTGTCCCCAAGTGCTGGCATTTGTGTGTGGGGGCTTTGGTGAGGGTGGCTTGTGGGGGGGATGTGTATATGCATTGGGCATGCTTTGGTGATGGGTGTCCATGCTTAGTGGACGCATGCAGGCCTAGGTTTTGGGATGTGTGGGTTGTGATGGTGAGACATTGGCAGGGAATAGGTGTGCTGGGGGTGGGGGTGAGGATGGTGGTGGGGGTGAGGGTGGGGGTGAGGGTTGGGGTATGATTTGGCATGCAGGTGGGGGGGAAGCAGTATTGAAGCTTCAACTTACCAGAATCCATTCCTCCGCCGACTCCTGCGAGGCCGTCAGGATGCAGGATGTTCAAGACTTCCTCCTCCCATGTTGTAAATTGTGGGGGTTGAGGTGGGGGTCCTCCGCCAGTCTTCTGCACGGCGATGTTGTGCCTGGATACCATGGAACGCACCTTCCCCCGTAGGTCGTTCCATCGCTTCCTGATGTCTTCCCGATTTCTGGGGTGCTGTCCCACAGCGTTGACCCTGTCGACAATCCTCTGCCATAGCTCCGTCCTCCGGGCAATGCTGGTGTATTGGACCTGTGTGCCGAAGAGCTGGGGCTCTACCCGAACGATTTCCTCCACCATGACCCTGAGTTCTTCGTCTGAGAAGCGGGGGTGTCTTTGGGGTGCCATGGAGTGGTGTGTATGATGTGTGGGGTGGAGTATGTGTAGTTAAGTGTGTTGAGTGTGGTGGTGTGTGTTGTTTTGTGTGTGGATATTGTGTGGGTGATGGTGTAGTGTGCCTCTGTGTGATGGTATTCTGTGATCGCTGATGTGTCTCTCAGTGCTTCTTTTCGGATTTTGGTCGAAGGGGTTTGTGGGTGATGTGGGTGTGTGTTTTATATTGTATTGTGTTTGTGGGAGTGGTGTGTGTATGTGTATCAGGTGTGTGGAATTCAAATCGTCCAATGTGGCTGAGTTTTGTTCGTTTGTGTGTATTCTGACCGCGGCGGTGTGTACCGCCAATGGAAAACCGCGTTTGAAAGACCGCCGCGTGGATTCGTGGGTCGTAATGGCATGGGCGTATTTCTGTTGGCGTGACGGTGGAGGTTTGGTCACCTCCACTTTTCCGCCGACCGCTGGTCTGGCGGTCTGTTGTGGCTGTCGGATTTTCGGAGGTTTGGCTGCTGCGGGTCAGAATGACCGTGGCGGGTTACCGCGACCGCGGCGGAATTATGGAGGATTTCTAACCGGCGGTAGGCGCCTTTTACCGCCGAGGTCAGAATGACCACCATAGTGTGGTTTGAGCCACGTTGTTAAGGCTGTTTCCCACTTCGGATTCTAACAAGCGATAAAAGCGGAAAGGTAATATTTATAGTCACCCGGTACTTACAGTGGGCCTGGACTGTGTGTACGAAGGAGATTTCTCTTCCTGTTGATTTTAATTCTCTATACCCTGGTACCTAGTTGAAAGGTTAGAGATCCAAACTGGGTTCAATATCCATTATCTCTAGAGATTAACAGCCTTTTTTACCTTATAGTGGGAGTCTACATACTGTAGCTAAGCCCCCAGCAGGGGGTACCTATTTTGTGGCAAAAGGATCATTGCTGTTGAGAACAATAAATTAAAACAATGAACTGTCAGAGGGAATACTGCTACTGAGAATTGTAACCAATTAAATGAGTTCCATGAGTTGTAAACAATTTTAACCCAACTAATGAATTTCACGAGTTGTCAATATGTTTAGGACAATATGTATTTATGATTTTACTGTATGTATGCTGTTTTTATGGCTCACAGCCAAAATAAAGAAATATTTGTACTTGAGACTGAACAAAAGGCAACCTACCACAAATGTAAGTGCATATGTATCACAAGATCATTGACAGAAATAAATGACCTTCACATGTGTTCCGACATACGGAAACATAGGTGGCATTGATATGACTACACAGGCATTTGTCAAAGTCCAACATGTGTCCATGCAGGAAGATAGATCTGTGCGGTTTCATATCCCATGAGAACACCGCTGTGGTCATATGTTACGGAAATGACACTACACATATCTTTACACACACACAGCACATAGCAACCTTCATTGACACGTGTGTACACCATCTCCAACAACTAAGATGCATAGGGAACTATGGGGGTCATTCTAACCCTGGCGGTGCGAATGACCGCGGTAGCACCGCCAACAGGCTGGCGGTGTACCGCTGGGCATTCTGACCGCGGCGGTTCAGCCGCAGCCAGAAACGGAAAGTCGACGGTGTACCGCCGACTTTCCGCTGCACTTGAGAATCCTCCATGGCGGCGGAGCGCGCTCCGCCGCCATGGGGATTCTGACACCCCCTACCGCCATCCTGTTCCTGGCGTGTCTCCCGCCAGGAACAGGATGGCGGTAGGGGGTGCCGCGGGGCCCCTGGGGGCCCCTGCAGTGCCCATGCCAATGGCATGGGCACTGCAGGGGCCCCCGTAAGAGGGCCCCAAAAAGAATTTCAGTGTCTGCCTAGCAGACACTGAAATTCGCGACGGGTGCTACTGCACCCGTCGCACTCCAGCAACTCCGCCGGCTCCATTCGGAGCCGGCTTCATCGTTGCTGGGTCTTTCCCGCTGTGCTGGCGGGCGGCCTTTTGGCGGTCGCCCGCCAGCACAGCGGGAAAGCCAGAATGGCCGCCGCGGTCTTTTGACCGCGGTGCGGTCATTTGGCGGTAACCGCATGGCGGGCGGCGACCGCCGCCCGCCGCAGTTAGAATCAGGCCCTATATGTCACACGTGTAGCAGAGCATCAAGAAGGCTAAACTAACAACACACCACAGAGTGGACACAAATG
This sequence comes from Pleurodeles waltl, assembly GCF_031143425.1. Classification (NCBI taxonomy): domain Eukaryota; kingdom Metazoa; phylum Chordata; class Amphibia; order Caudata; family Salamandridae; genus Pleurodeles; species Pleurodeles waltl. Next base: position 666,048,137 of record NC_090446.1, on the reverse strand, counting down.
CACACACATTGCCAGGAGTAAAGTGATTCCATCCCAGCTGTAGTCCACTGCATCCTCTGAGTACAATTTGTCACTCAGGCTGTCACATGCCTTACCATGCATTGGACATAGCCCATCATATCTATTGTGTTATCGGTATAAGTACATTTGTATATCAGACATAACAATGTGGTACACCCAAAAATATGTTAGAACACATATGTACACTTATAGCACTCATGTGCTAACATGTATGTGGACACAGTCTAGCTATACATGCACATATGTCAGTCATCGCATGCATCACACACATAAACAAACATCTGGGTGCACTATAAGCCTTCCTAATTAATTTCCTCGCATTCCTGTCATGTGTCAAATCGCACTGCCACAGGCCTTGTCAGCCTATATGGGAAGGAATATCACGCATGACTGCCATGCGTCAAAAATTGTGATGCAAACGTCTACACTTCATACTTTCCTATGCAGAAAAAAGACGCCTGACCCCTGAGCGTCAATCACAAGTCCAATCTGCCCCTTTGTGTCATTGGCTAATGCCCTTGTAAGGAAGCTTGATTATGCACTGGGTCCAGACTACTAGCACGTTCCTCTTCCTGTATATTGTGTACCACATAAACACAAAATGTACTGATTACCTCACACACATGTGCTGAATTTGTACTACAGGCCTGTCGCGTCTTACTGACATTACGGGCCAGGCCTGCATCTGCCACAGCACCAGCACATTATTCAGATACCTGCACCAACACAGGCATCTTTGGCCCACAGAGCAAGTGTGTCTGTATTGAGGCATATGTCTATGCGCAGGTAGGTATCTCTTCCGGGAGAATTATTGGAATAACATGGCAACAATGTCTGGCCACACTGTATTGGCAAGACATCCGCAATTTCAATCAGCTATGTGCATGTAGGAACAACTAAATAAACATAAGTAAACTGCCATGGCATTGTAGCTCAAGTGTGTGTGCCTTGTAACGGCACACACATACTGGTAACTAGAAACAAGGATGTATCAAAGCATTCGTCAACACTTTGGAATACTCACACAACCCTTGGGCAGCTGTCGGTCTGTCTGCGCTGAGTTAGAAGTCTTCACCATTTGGAGCAGGCTCAAAAGCTATTGGTGTCACAATGGGATGGCCACTGCAACAACCCTTGCATGCCCCTCAGATGTAGAATACTGTGTCGTACTGCCCCATATGGTCATGGAGGTGTAAAGCTGCAAAACACCAGCATGACAATTCCATGTACATACGGTGCAGTTAAATGCACCACAGGAGTGTCAGAGAAAGTGATGCTTTGTAGGTGCCATGGTCTCCATTATCTAAGACTATGGGGGTCATTCTGACCCTGGCAGGCGGCGGGAGCCGCCCGCCTGGAGGGAACCGCCAGAATACCGCTGCGCGGTCAAAAGACCGCCGCGGTTATTCTGGGTTTCCCACTGGGCTGGCGGGCGACCGCCAAAAGGCCGCCCGCCAGCCCAGTGGGAAACAGCCCTCCATGAGGATGCCGGCTCCGAATGGAGCCGGCGGAGTGGAGGATGTGCGACGGGTGCAATAGCACCCGTCGCGAATTTCAGTGTCTGCTGAGCAGACACTGAAATTCAAAGTGGGGCCCTCTTACGGGGGCCCCTGCAGTGCCCATGCCATTGGCATGGGCACTGCAGGGGCCCCCAGGGGCCCCACGACACCCCTCACCGCCATCCTGTTCCTGCCGGGCGGAACCGCCACGAACAGGATGGCGGTGAGGGGGTCGGAATCCCCATGGCGGCGCAGCAAGCTGCACCGCCATGGCGGATTCCCATGGGCAGCGGAAAGTCGGCGGTACACCGCCGACTTTCCGTTTCTGGCCGCGGCTGTACCGCCGCGGTCAGAATGCCCGGCGGAGCACCGCCAGCCTGTTGGCGGTGCTACCGCCGACCCCGGCCCCGGCGGTCCTTGACCGCCGGGGTCAGAATGACCCCCTATGTGTGACTGACTGATTATAGATGTTTGACAGTTGGTCTGATCTACCACTAGGTTGACTTGTTCACTCAGCCTAACAAGTTGATTTAAAAAAGACATCCATGCACAGAAATGTCCAAATATCACAAAGCTATGTTTTCATTTCATTTATTGCAGGGGGGGCTCCACTGTACACGAGTGGAGAGGTGTCCAGATTTGAAGACCCCAATGCTGCCAGTAAGTGTCACCTTGTGCATCATGTGTGGCAATCCAAGATTTTGTGAAAGACAGTCTGATGTGACCAATGCAATGATATCATTGGATTTAGGATGGTGACATCATGTCTGATGCAATGTTGAGCATTGAGAATTGATTGTTGCACAAGTGGCAACGTGTGTTGCTATGGAATGTGGGTGTTAGGAAATGGTAAGCATGGCCACATATACATTGATGTCAATCATGATAGGTGTCAGAACAGCTGTTTATGTGATTAGCATGTATGTTGACAACAACTTTGTCACGGCTCTTTTGACAGCAGTGTGTGACACACGTAGCTTACAGTTCCTCAGGAAACAGTACAGAGGAAGGAAATGTATAGAGGTCTCTAGGTGGCTTATGTAGGAGGCACTTGCACCACTGGTGCCTCAGTCCCCTTTAGATATAAATTGAGGTAGCAGTCGTGCAAGGATCCATACTGTGCTGGGCAGCAGTTAGTGGAGTACATAATTAGTATACAACCCAGCTCCAGATGGTTGTGGGAAATGTCTATGGATTGTCGCAATCTAGATCTCAGCAGATTTACCAACATGGTCTTGCCATCATGATATTTGTGAGTGATCTTGGTCACATCAAATGTGCATATGATGTGAATGCTGAGTGAGTACCTGGTACTTAGGTGATGTCTGACATGCATGTGCAGATGTTGTTCAATAGATACGTACCCAGTGCAGTGCCAATCTTACTGTGGCCCTACGGGGCACCCATTCAGCCACCACGTGTGTGCTGCATTACACATTTTGCACAACATGGCACAGGGTAGGGTGCAATAGTTACATAATCTGTAGACATCTTTGATTTGTTGTTCAGGTTTTGGCCAAACTTTATGAGGACTTTGCAAGATTTGTACATGTGGGCACACCATGAATAATGGAGTGCCCCCTTGTAATGTATGCTCAGACCAGGTCTTAAACCAGGACGCATGAATGAAGCTTTAACAAACCTTAGAATAGTTGGGGGGGAGCTTCCAGTCCCCCTATCAGAAGACCCCCACATTGAATCTATGATGCCTAGGGATGGCTTGATGTAGCACCAGGGATGTCAAAGTGGTAGGTTGCATACAAAGCCCCTCATATTGACAATGGCACAGGGAATCTAGACTTGTTGGGCCACGTGATCCTCACTAGTTTGTTAGCACAAATGTTGAGTAAGGACGCAGCAGTCCACTCACCTCTTGGCCCGGGTGGTCAACAATGGATAGCCGTTATCCCAGTGACATGTACATGATACCGGAGATGGCTGGTAGGAAATAGTAATAGATTTGGAGCAAGTCATTGTAGTGGAATGTGTGGTAGACTGCATGTGTCATCTGGGGATGCTGTGTACATCACATTTTTGTTCTACCTCCACCCAATGCTGTATTTAATGCTTTATTCTCCTCATTTTTCAGCCGCCAACATGACACCAGCCGAACAACATGCATTTCACAAGAGGGCAGCCAGATACAGGCACATATTGGATGTGAATGCTGGGTACCAGAGGATGGAAAGTAGGTTCCGGAAGGAAAAGGCCACAGGGGCATGGCCTGTTTTCCCACATGGGGGACCTCTGCAGCAGCCACACAAAAAGCAGACCACATTGGGGAAAAAGACTGGGGTCCACGGGGCCTCTGCGGGTCTGACACCCTCCACATCAGCTGCACCTGTCAAAAGCCAGGCAACCGTTCAGCCACCTGCTGCAGCCATCACATCTAACTTTGAAAGAGACATGAGACAGGACATCACCACCATGATGGCCAGATTTGAACGTTTAGAAAAGAGCGCTAAGAACCACAAGTTGTTAAAGTACATTAAGAGGAAATCAAAGAAAATGTGAAGTGGCAGTGCCACAACCTCCCAGTTACTTCCCTTTTCCTTTTACAGTTCATAGTTATGTGTATTAGGCTTCAGATGGGTAGTGTTAGATTAGTGAAATAGTGAAGGGTAGGCATAGGTTAGAGTACCTAAAGTATAGGTGGGGGGTAGGTTGTAGTGTTTTTTTTATTTGGGGGGATTGAGTGTGGGCTATATTGGGGTATATATGTATAAAAAATAAAATAAACAAAATATGTATATATATATTTTTAAAATGTACAAATATATATATATATTTGTTTACAACATAGGTTAAGTAAGTACATGTGTTGCTTTAGATTATGTTGTCCTACTTATATCTTGTCTCTTAAGGGGGTGGGGAGACAATGTTTAGAGTGCAGCGTTACATGTAAAGATTAGTTTAGAATAGGTTATAAAGGTGTGTTGTAAGTTAAGTTAAGTTAGTTTAGATTAGTGTAGTGTAGGGTAGTTTGTATGGTAGGTTTAGGAATGAATTTTTAAATAACTTTAAATAAATCCTGTTTGTATTAGACCATTTTTTCTACATGTTGAGTGAGTGTCCGGGTGTTCTCATGTGTTCACTGGCCAAGTGGGAGGAATGGCTTAGGGTATGCTTATTGTCTTCATTTCCATGGGCTACCATGTGAATCACCTATGACCAAGCAGCTGTCGGATTGGCTGCTAAATGACATCAACTAGTGCATACATTTGTCCTCTACTGTTCAAGCCATTCACATTGTGTATGTATACTTTAGCTTGGCCAGGTAAGTATGGAACTTCTACTGTCATTGGTGGGGTCTTGCAGTATCATTGTTAGCAGGTGTGGCACATATAACAACAGCCAAATTTGCGACTATGACCTACAACACTGACAGGTGCCCATTACTGATTAGGTTAGCTTCTTCTGTACCAAACATATTAGTTGTACTGGTACTCTCATCTGGGGATCCTATGGGTGATTAGCCGCGCTTTACAAATCATTGATTGATTGATTGATTGATTGGGTAAATTACCTTTGACTGGGTTCTGAGCCATACATGCCGTATGTCAACTTCCAAGGATTTCTGTTCAATATATTTATTGAATACTCTGTAAGTTGGTTGTAGCCCACAACACCATCATTCACCTTTCTCACGTTGGGTTCCTAGTGTATGGCTTTGTGTCTGACAGTAATGCACTCATGTAATGATGTTCTGTACTCATTGACATAGATTCAAACAATGAAATCGTTCCCGCCTCCCCCCTCCTTCTCACCTCTTCGTTTAGCCTTTTCCCCACTGCTGCGTCCCCTGCTGCCCCTCCCGCCTCCCCCCTCCTTCTCACCTCTTGGTTTAGCCTTTTCCCAGCCGCTGTGTCCCCTGCGGCCCCGCCCCCCAGCTCTCTCATTGTACAGGCCCTCCCGCCTCCCAGCTGCCACTCCCACCCTCCCCTCCTCTTATGGCAGCCGCGGCGCACTAGCAGGGCTCAACCTTTGACCCTGCTTACAGGTAGGTCGCTCCCCGTTCCGCCTTCTGCGCACCTCCTTTCCCGTTTCCTTTGTGCACTTTGCCCCGCCGCTGCGTCCCCTGTGGCCCCTCCCCCCTCCTTCTCACCTCTTCGTTTAGCCTTTTCCCCGCCGCTGCATCCCCTGCGGCCCCTCCCGCCTCCCCCCTCCTTCTCACCTCTTCATTTAGCCTTTTCCCCGCCGCTGCGTCCCCTGCGGCCCCTCCCGCCTGCCCCCTCCTTCTCACCTCTTCGTTTAGCCTTTTCCCCGTCGCTGCGTCCCCTGCGGCCCCTCCCACCTCCCCCTCCTTCTCACCTCTTTGTTTAGCCTTTTCCCTGCCGCTGCGTCCCCTGCAGCCCCTGCAAGCCCGTTTGCGCCCGTCCGCGCCTGGACTGTGCCCAGCGCCAGAACCCCTGGCCCTCTCAGACACACCTACTTCCCTCTCACCCTCCACTCTCTCAACCCAGACCCCCGCCCTACATGCACCACATCTAGCCCCACATACACTTATGGCCCCTTCACCTGCCACACCTGCCACTTCTCCTGCTCGTCATCCCTCACACCACACACCAACCATAGCGACCCCACCTTCAACAAACACAACACCCCCAACATAAGACTCACCCACCCTGCCCCCACCAACCAACCCGCAGCACACCAGCCCACAACCGGAACACACCCCACAACAACACCCTCACGCACCACACCAACGCCACCACCACAACCACCTGATCTGCCTGCTCCTCAACATCCACTCCCTTCACAAACATGCCATAGAACTCTGGGACCTCATCACATCACACTCACCTGACATCGCCTTCCTCACAGAAACCTGGACCAACCCCTCCTCAGAACTCGACATAGCCATAGCCACCCCCAAAGGATACAAACTCCAACACAAAGACCGCCTCAACAGGCCAGACTGTGGCATCGCCATCCTACACAGAGACACCATCAAAGTCACCACCAGCCCCCAAGACACTATCGGCAACGCTGAACACATGCACTTCCTCATCCACATCAAGAACAACTCCACCCTCAGAGGTACACTAATCTACAGACTGCCCGGACCACGCCCCGCCTTCTGCAACACCATCGCCGACAGCATCAGCCCGTACGCCCTCACCTCCACAGACTACATCATCCTCGGTGATTTCAACTTTCACTTAGAAAACCCACAAGACCACAACACTACCTCCCTCATAGAAGACCTCAACAACCTCGGACTCAAACAACTGGTCACCGCCCCCACCCACTCAGCAGGACACATGCTGGACGCAATCTTCACCTCAAGCCAACACATAGCCTACACCCACACCACCGAACTCCTCTGGACTGATCACCGCTGCGTCCACTTCTCCTTCACCAAACCCCCCACACACTACCATCAACACACCACACCCTACTGCATGTGGGACAAGATCCCCACAGAGCGACTAAACTCCCAACTGGCCCATAACCTCCCCCACACCAACGACCCCAATGCAGGAGCACACAACCTCTCCAAATGGATCACTACATGCGCAGAAACACTAGCCCCCCCAGAAAATACATCACCACCCGCTACATCAACAATTGCCCTCACAAAGTGGCAGCAGCATGATAGACAACAGGCTGGAATACCCTGGAGTCCATACAGCGGGAAGTGGCCTCCGTCAGGGAAAACATGGCTGCCCACCACTGTGATGTAAATGCAGTGTTGAGAAATCAGCAGATCCTTCTTGCTGCAGTGAAGCCTTCTGTGTTCCCACAAATTACAGCTGCCGGGTCCTTTTCCTCCACATCTCTATCCCCTGATGTGTGTGTGGCCCCCTCAACTACAGCACCAAGCACAAGAACGCCCCATGGTTCACCCCTGAACTCCAAGACTCCAAGCGCAAATGCCGCCAAGCTGAGAAAATATGGAGAATAGAACCTTCCTCAACCAACTTCTCCACCCTCAAAACCACCATTCGCACCCATCACCAACTCATATGCACCCCCAAAAGAGATCACTACAAGACACACCTTGACAACAACTCTCAAAACAGCAAAGAACTCTTCACCATCATCAATGAACTTGCCAAACCCAAAGCCAGCAACATAGACCCCACACACACACAGCCCCTATGTGACGCCCTTTCCAACCACTTCCTCCACAAAATCCTGGACATCCACAACAGCTTCATACCACACACACCCACCACACACACCCCTTACTCACCCAACTCGACCCCCACCCAAGACCCCCCACCACACTATCCACATGGACCCCCACAACACACGAAGAAACCACAGAAAAAAACGCGAACTCCTCCACTCCGGTTCCCCCTCCAACCCCGGTTCACACCGCATCTACAACAAAGCTAGCCCTACCATCGCGCCCATACTCTACAACATAATCAACTCCTCTTTCAACTCCGCCACCTACCCAGACCCCTGGAAGCACGTGGAAATTAATACTCTCCTAAAAAATAAAAAAGCCGACCTGGAGATCCTCTCCAACTACCGCCCCATCTCCCTCCTCCCTTTCCCCACCAAGGTTGCAGAGAAATTAGTCAACACCCCCCTATCCCACTTCCTCAAAGCAACCAACACCCTTGACCCCTCACAATCTGGGTTCTGCAAGAACCACAGCACAGAAACCACCCTCATCGCATGCACTGACGATATCAGGACCAAAGTCGACAAAGGCGAGACCGTCGCACTCATCCTCCTAGACCTCTCTGCAGCTTTTGACACCATCTGCCACCACACACTCCACACACGCCTCCACAACATAGGAATCCGCCACAAAGCCTTAGACTGGCTCACCTCCTTCCTAACCGACCGGACCCAGAGAGTCCGCCTCCCACCCTTCCACTCCAACACTACCAAGATCACCTGCGGAGTCCCCCAAGGGTCCTCCCTCAGCCCCACACTCTTCAACATCTACATGATCCTCCTAGCCAACATCCTCCGAGCACACGGAATTGCCATCCTTTCCTATGCAGATGACACCCAACTCATCCTCTCCCTCACCCGCAACCCCACCACCGCCAAAACCAACCTACACGCCGCTCTTCTCAACACCGCCAACTGGATGACCACTAACCACCTGAAGCTCAACTCAAACAAAACCGAGATCATCATCTTCGGCCCCAACAAAACCACATGGGACGACTCCTGGTGGCCCACCGCCCTAGGCCCCGCAACCCACGCACGCAACCTCAGCATCATCCTCGCCCCCTTCCTCTCCATGACACAGCAAATCAATGCTCTAACTTCCTCCTGCTTCCACACACTCCGCACTCTAAAAAAATCCTTCAAATGGATCGCCCCAGAAACCAGAAAGACAGTCACCCACGCACTCATCAGCAGCAGACTGGACTATGGTAACGCCCTCTACGCCGGAACCACACTCAAACTCAAACGCAAACTCCAAAGAATCCAGAACACAGCCGCGCGCCTCGTCCTTGGCCTCCCCTGCCACGAGCAAATCTCACCACACCTCAAATCCCTTCACTGGCTCCCCATAGACAAGAGAATCACATTCAAGATCCTCATCCACGCACACAAATCCCTCCACAACACCGGCCAACCTACCTCAATGAAAGAGTTAACTTCCACACTCCCACACGCAACCTCCGATCAGCCGACCTCGCCCTAGCCACAGTCCCCCGCATCCAGCGCACCACCACAGGAGGCAGGTCTTTCTCCTACCTCGCCCCCAAAACCTGGAACTCCCTCCCCACCGACCTTCGCAAAACCAAAGACCTACTGGTCTTCAGAAAGAACCTCAAGACATGGCTGTTCGATCAGTGACCCTCCCTGCCCCCCCTGGTTTCCCCCCCTCCAGCGCCTTGAGACCCTCACGGGTGAGTAGCACGCTCTACAAATTTCTTTGATTGATTGATTTGCTGAGTTGGTGGGTCACAGTAAACGTAGAAATGCTACATGTGAACAAAGTGCTTTATTTACAGGTGCAAGTGTAATTTCAAATGCTATATAATGTTCACAGACCCCATGAGAGTGTAGTGTGGTTAGTTTTACGTATTCATTGCGCTTTAGCTTCAGGCTTTAGGCCTTTGTGCATTTTGCCCTGAATATATTTTATTCATTTGCTGACGGCTTAGAGCCTCTGTGCACTCTGCTCTACATGCTTTTTATTAGGCTTCGTACTGTTATTTTTCAAATAGCCAGTTCTACGGTGTTGTTTTTTATTCATATCACACTGTTTTGCCTACTTCAGCACTGGAGTTCTCCATAACATATTTACTCTGTGCTTCAGTCAAGGATACAGTCTGGTACATTGCCGATAGACGTGGTAAGAGTTTAGACTTGACTTTCCTGCGTAGGGACATTTTGTGATCACGGTGACATGTTAGTAATAAAATCACTTCCTTGTCCCAATACATGCAAGAGGGAGATTCCGACTAGGGAACCACAACTTGACGCTGACTGCCTCGTTGCAGATGCTGAATCAAGATCACAGGTCTTTGCTCAGGTATGAGGGCTGATATCTCCACGGTGATTCTAATAGGCAAGCTAGAAGCTTAACATGCTGTGCTCTAGATAGAACAAGCAGAGGGAGAGTAGAAACTGTTTGACAATATGATAGCTTTGTTTTTATGTTTTACTCTCCTGGTAACTATTACAATCCTACTGTGTTGTATCGTCCTGGTTATTGCGGCTCACGCCTTAATATCTAAAATACAGTCGTTTTATTAAAACATTATATAAAACTTATACTGTCTTTGTCATTTGTATATGAGATCATATTGGAAATAAGAGAGTTGGTTTGGATCTGAGTAACCACGACTTCCATGAGAAGTTCCAAAGATGTCATGCGCTCGGCTGCCAAATCATTCCTTCCACATGGGAGAAATGAGGCACTGCTAGTTAGCCGGAGCAAAAACCGGATTTAGGGTGACAGAGTTCTTTACACGTGGGTCAGACTCAGTCCCCCACACCGTTATCGATCCTGCTACCTAGAAATCCAGTAGTCTCATTTAGAATAATGAGAGCCCACGTGACAAGAGAACCTGAGTCCAAGGGTGAGGGACATGTAATAAGACATGGTTAGGAAAGTGTGCATTAGTAGGAGGTGTCACAATTGCCAATAGGTAAGGATTGAGACAATGACAGTACATAGCAGACAAGTCAACAGTGTTTGAGTAAAGAGGGCACATTTCTTAATGTCACAATACTGGCATGATTTTAAGCCCAGAACTAAGGAGATACTGTCCAAGTGGCACAGACTGGTGTTACTGGGTGGTTTTCCTTGTGAATGTTCTTCCTTCCACATCTTCATCCTCTCAAATGTGTGGTGCCTCCTGTGCCTTGGGTGGTGCTGTAGTTGAGGGGGCCACACACACATCAGGGGATAGAGATGTGGAGGAAAAGGACCCAGCAGCTGTAATTTGTGGGAACACAGAAGGCTTCACTGCAGCAAGAAGGATCTGCTGATTTCTCAACACTGCATTTACATCACAGTGGTGGGCAGCCATGTTTTCCCTGACGGAGGCCACTTCCCGCTGTATGGACTCCAGGGTATTCCAGCCTGTTGTCTATCATGCTGCTGCCACTTTGTGTGGGCAATTGTTGAAGCCTCTGCCTCATGACAGCAGCTATGTCGGCCAGAGACTGCTGGAGTCCATGTATCGGGGAGTGGGTGCCTCTGATGGCAGCTGAGTTGTCCTTAATTGGAATGAGGCACCTCTTCACTCCCTCTAGGCTGCCTGTCATGATCTCCATCCCCACCCCCACCTGCTTGGCCAGCGCTGCTGGACTCCTGCCACTGTCCTCTGGAAGGTAATGTCTGGGAGCTCGGAGTCCAGGGCTGAGTCAGTAGTTGCTGGTGCTGAGTGTTGTTAGCTGGGTGGTTAATGTGGAGACCCCTCAACTCTGTGTCTCCTCCCTGCAATGGGAGGTGGTGTCTGGAGGGAACCTAGGACATGCTAGAGAGTCTCTTCATTGGTGGTTGGCATCTGGTCATCCATGTCCTCTGTTAAATCCGGGACAGGCAGGTTGGCAGGAGGTAAGGCATTATCCAATGCAATGAGATAGTGAAATGTCAGTCTTGGATTGTGGTGGCTGTTGACATGGTACATCATTTGCTTGCTACTGGAGGCTCAGTGGCATGTCACAGACCCAAGGTTGTAGTTGAATTTGATGTGTAGGGTTGTGCATCACACATGGGTCAAGCTCACAAGGTAATTTGTGGCATATTTTGGTGCTCCTAGCAACACCTGAGCGTTACTTTTTAAGATGCTCGGGTGACGCAATGGCGTGACGGTTTTACAAGTTGGCGCTAAGCGACTTATTGTGGCTTAGGCCCATCTTGTAAAAAAGGCCCCTTCACACGCAGCACTTTGCATGGTAGGGACGTTCAATGGGGTGTTACTGTGGGCATGCTACATAAACACTCATTGCATTTTGACAGTGCTTCAGATTTACAAGTTTTTGTAAACCAGTGTCCTTGCCAAAATATTACACCACCCCAGGGGTGGCATTGGCATGGTGCAATTAAGTTATATGACATCTTTTCTCCTCATTTAGAACTTGTTCCATGTGTGCTGCCTTTTGCAACACACACAGACATGACTACTGGCCTTTTAAGAATGTTTTGTGTAGAAAGGTGTGCCTTCCTGCACAAAAATAATCTCCCCCTCAATGCAGCCATCCTTGCACTTTAGTGCAAGGCTTGCTGTGTTACCCCACATCAGCTAATTTAGCCCTGGCACAGGGAGTGACACAGGGTGCCCTGTATTCTAGTAAATATGGCCATCAGTGAGTTTTGACAATGAAGGTGTGCAACGCTGCCAAGTTTGGGGAAGCGTGGCACACCATAATTTCCTATTACATCTGGCCCTTTGTGCTTTGCTAACACACCACCTATTTCCTTGGAGGCTCCTTGTGCCTGCCACTGACACCATAGTGGCATGTAGTTAGCCTTCCTATTCACCATGGTGGACATTGCCACAGTTGTGTAAAGTGTGCTGTCATTCTTTTGGTGCACCATGAATGACGGGACTAGTGCAGCAAAGCACAGGTAGGTCCATTGCATACAATGGTTTTGTTACATTCTCATCTGCCTGTAGCAGGCCCCACACATGTGCAAATTGAAAGGGAAAGTGCAATCATTATGGATTGTCTGCACCATTAGATTGTCCCTCCCTAAATTAGGAATATTACCTTGCACTCAAGATATCAGCAACAGGCATGTGTTGGTGTAAGCATGTTGAATATGGATAAATGAAAGCATTTTATGACTTTGCAGATGTGGCAGGAGGGGAATGTGCAGTTTGGTGCCACATGGGCTATTATTAGAATGATGATACATTTGCATTACAGGCTAGTGACATAATGCTGGTAGTGCAACATTAACGCCACTTGTCCCAGTTCTCAAGCATTTTGATTGTACCATTAAGCAGTAGATCAACCATTCATAAAAGCCACTCTGGCCCTCATTACAACCCTGGCAGTAAATGCCACCTACCGCTGTGCCGATGGCTGCCAAGATACCGTGACCCTGGCGGTAATCCGCCACAGGTATTATGACCCACACAGAGAATCCCGCCACAATACAGACACCCACACAAGTCTGCCACACCAAAGGTCAGTGATAAACTGGCGATAGCAAAACTCACACAGTTACGCCAACAGGAATACTCCCACGGTATCATGACCCACGAATCAACGCGGCGGTCATTCAACCGCGGTAATCCATTGACGGTACACACCGCTGCGCTCAAAATACACACACAATTACAAAACCACACCACATTGGACAATTCAAAATACACACACCTGACACACATACACACACCACACCCTCACACTCATACCACTATAAAACACATACCCACATTACCGACAACCCCTTACAACGAAAAAAAGAGACCAAGCACAGAGAGACAAGTAAAGAGCACCCACTCAATCAGAGGCACAGAACACCATCAGCCATACACCATCCACGCACATCACAGTATACACCCCAACACATCACCCCACACATCACCTCACACATCCTCACACATATCACTCACACCACATCCATGGCACCCCAAAGACACCCCAGGTTTTCAGAGGAGGAGCTAAGGGTCGTGGTGGAGGAAATCATCTGGGTAGAGCCACAGCTATCCGGATCACAGGTGTTGAAGACGTCCATTGCAAGGAAGATGGAGCTATGGCCGAGAATTGTGGACAGGGTCAATGCCTTGGGACAGCACCCAAGAACAAGGGATGACATCAGGAAGAGGTGGAACGACCTACGGAGGAAGGTACGTTCCGTGGTTTCAAGACACCAGATTGTTGTAAAGAGGACTGGCAGAGGACCTCCACCTCCTCCCGCACAACTAACAATATGGGAGGAGCAGGGTCTTGGCAATAATGCATCCTGAGGGCCTCGCAGGAGTAGCAGGTGGACTGGACTCTGGTAAGTCAAATATTTACTATTATATCCCCCACCCTACCTGCATGCCAACACATACCCCCACCCTTTCCCTCACTCCCATCACTCCACCAACTCACATATATCCCACTATCACAACCCACCCATCCCAATACCAAGCCCTGCATGCTAGAACAATGCATGGACCCCCAAAACAGACCTGCATGGACACCCATCACCCCAGCATGCCCAATAGAGAGACTCACCCAGCCCACAAAATCACCACTCACACAAAAGGCCAAGCCGACAGGGAAAGCACAATCATACAGGGAAACACACCCAGTGCACAAGGTGGTACACACAGATACCTTAACAATTAATTTGCATCCCAACAGGACCCCTATTCAACATCACCGGAGAGGAGGTGCCAGCTCCATCCAGCCCCCCCACCAGAAGAGGCCCACAGTGATGACAGCAGCTCTGCACGCCTGGATCTGGATGACTAACCTGGCCCATCTGGGACCTCTGGACAGTCAGTTCCCCTGCCACAGTCCCAAACCACCACAGAACCTCCCACCTCAGGAAACACCAGCACAGCACCGACCCAGCGGGCCCATGCCACTGTCCCCAGGACATGTTAATCAGCAGTGTGTCCACCACTACAGGGACCCCAGGCAAACCCACTAACCTAGGAAGATCAGGGACCTGGGGTCAGTGACAGTGGGCACACGGTTCAGGGGACAGAGGCACAGGACAATAGGGAAGTTGGGAGGACTGCTGTGCGACAGGGGGAGGACAGGCCCAGGGAACCGACCCTCCACGAGGCACTGACCAACATCATGGAAGCATACCACCATTCCCAGGAGACCATGGGCACAGTACTGGCCAAGTTTCAGGAGACCCAGCGGCTGCAGGAGGGACACTACATGGGGAGCAGGGAGGACCTCACCAACATATACACCATCCTGGTCACCATAGCAGGGGTCCTGGCTGGCATAGGCAAGACCATGAGGGAGGTAGTGGCACAACAAAGGGCCCCTGACTCTGACCAAACCGAGGAACAGCCTTCCACCTCCGCCGGCGCTAGTGGACAGGAGGCACTGCTGCAGGAACAACAGTCCACCAACATCCCACCCCCTGCAGAAGGAGAACCACCCCGCAAACGGTCCCTGCGATCCAGGCAGAAGACAGAGAACATTGCCAAGACCCCCGCCAAGAAATAAGACTCTCCTGAGTGTGACCCTTCTGTCCCACTATGTCATCCTGTCCCAATTGAACTGCCATTACTCCCCTTCCTATGCCTCATTGGGCAATGCACCTGTGATACCAAGAGACTGGACTCTACTATGGACCTTCCTCCACCATCACCCCAGCCCCTTGCACATACCCCTATGCTCATTAGCCCCTAAATAAACACCCTTTAAGCACAAACCAATCTGGAGTCAGTCTGATCTTTCACAAATGTATAACGACAACATTAGTAACAAATAGCAATGCAAATGTTCATTTACTCATACCAATGTATGACAGTTGTTGCCCAGCAGTACATATAGCAGAAGGCAGAATGGGGTACCCAGATCTAAAAAATGGAAATTCAAAGTGAAAAGTCAGTGTCCATACACAGAGGTTAAGAGGCTGACTTGTACAATGTCCTACATTGTTCTGAAATGTGAGGAGGAGTCAAAGTCTCTAACCAGTGTGTCACTGGAAGTACTGCATGACGATATTCATTCTGTTGTCTATATCTTCTTCCTCTGCCTCCTCTTCCTCACTGTCTGCAGGCTCCACCACTGCCACAAGACTATCACCAGGCTCATCCTCCTGGAGAAAAGGCACCTGGCGTCTCCATGCCAGGTTGTGCAACATGCAGCATGCCATGAATATCTGGCACACCTTCTTCGGTGAGTAGCATAGGGAGCCACCTGTTAGATGGAGGCACCGGAATCTGGCCTTCAGGAGGCCGAACGTCCTCTCAATAATACGCCTAGTTTACCCATGTGCCTCATTGTAGCGGTCCTCTGCCCTTGTCCTGGCATTCCTCACTGGGATCAGTAGCCATGAGATGATGGGGTAACCAGAGTCACCTGCAAATGTCGACAGATACCTGTTAGACACACACTAACCCTTATGGACTACCCCATACCCAGACACCTACTCATACTGTGTGGGGACCTTGGGCTCACCTATTAGCCACACCCAGTGCCTCTGGAGTTGGCCCATCACATAAGAGTTACTGCTATTCCTCAAAATGTAGGCGTCATGCACAGAGCCTGGATACTTGGCATTCACATGGGAGATGTACTGGTCCGCTAAACACAACATTTGCACATTTATCGAGTGGTAGCTTTTTCGATTTGTGTACACTTGTTAATTTCTGCGGGGGTGGACAAATGCCCCATGTGTCCTATCAGTGGCACCAATGATGTTGGGGATATGTCCCAGGGCATAAAAGTCAGCCTTCACTGTGGGCAAATCCTCCACCTGGGGGAACACGATTTAGCTGCGCATGTGTTTCAACAGGGCAGACAACACTCTGGTCAACTCGTTAGAAAACATTGGCTGAGACATCCCTGATTCCCTGGCTACTGTTGTTTGGAAGGAGCCACTCGCTAGGAAATGGAGCACTGACGGGACCTGCACTAGAGGGGGGATACCTGTGGGCTGGCGGAGAGCAGATATCAGGTCTGGCTTCAATTGGACTCACAAGTCTTGGATTGTGGCACAATCAAGTCTGGATATGATTGTGATGTGTCTGCCTTCCATTGTCGACAGGTCCACCAGGGGTCTATATACCGGAGGATGACGCCATCTCATCATCTGCCCCAGCGGTTTTAGCCTATGGAGGAGATGGTGAGCAGAGGGTCATTTACCACACAGGTTGCAAAAGTGTGTCTGCAGTATTGTTAGTAAATCCATGTGTGACGTTGTTAGTCCGTATATGTGCCCAAATGTGCTGTGACGCAGTTAGGTGCCATGCCATGTGCCCCCCTGAAATGGCAGCTGCCTGACCTGTGAGGAGGGACAAGGGGAAATGAGGTAACTGCGCTGGTGTTGTTCTCTTCGTGGTAGGCAGTCGAAGAACGCAGCGCAACTCAGCATTGGTTATCATTTGACCCTATGGGTTTGGGGAGCCAATGGTCATGTACACCAGCGGTGACCGCATGCACCGCCGTGGACGTGACCTTCATTTTCCATCTGTTCACTCACTTGATAACTGACCTTCAACAGGAGAGGACCTACACTGCAAGGTCTGCTGTGACCTCAGTCTGGAAGCGACAATGGCTCGAGTGTCTGGGGAAAGGGCCCCTGCCTTCACCGCATAGGAGTTGGACAAACTGGTGGATGGGGTCCTCCCCAGTACACGCTACTCTACGGTCCTCCAGACAAACAGGTGAGTACACTGTGAGCATGATGCGTGGGCAATGCCTGTTTGGAGTGGTGTGGATGGAAGACACATGTTGGGGGGGCTGAGGGCTGCATGTGAGGATGGTCAGTGTATGTGGGTCAGGGCATGGATGGGAACTGGTGGGCAAGGAGTTTGACAGTCCGGACGGGTGAGTAATTTCCTTTCCTCCTGTACCTTTCCTCTAGGTCAGCGCCCACCAGAAGAAGGGTGTTTGGCGTGCCACCGCCAATGAAGTGCAGACCCTTGGGGTCTATCACAGACGGAGCTCCTACTGCCGCAAGAGATTGGAGGACCTGCGCTGCTGGAGCAAGAAGACGGCGGAGGCCCAGCTGGGGTTGGCCTACCAATGTGGAAGGGGTGCTCATCGGACCATGACCCCCCTGATGTTCTGCATCCTGGTGGTGGCCTATCCAGAGCTGGATGGGCGCTTGAGGGCATCACAGCAGACACAAGGGGGTGAGTAGAGTGTCACACAGCTGACTCTGTATGGTTTAGGAAGTATCTGGGTGTGGTATGTGGGCTGTGGGTGCCCCTAGGCCAGGGCAAACATGGCAGTGTAGGTCCCTTGTTGGGCAGGCTCTGAAGCACTCCAAGCCCAATAGTGTTAGTGGGCATCTACTACTGGGCAGGGTCCTGTGGGGTACAGGTGTCCAGCTAATAGCATTAGGCATTGTACCCCATGAGCTGGTGACTTTCTTAGTAACTGGTAGTGTATGGCCTAGTACATAGGGCTGTTCCCAGTGTGTTGTGTCTGCCTGTAGTGGTGTTGCTGGCATTGACCATGTGTGTCCTCTGTCTTTCCCCCCTTCTTGTCTTGTCACCCTGTCCTTGTGTGCATTAGCATCATCTGGTGGAGGACCAGAGACACCGGCGACGGAGGGAGCTGCATCCCACAAGGCCCAGGAGGGTGAATCCACGGAGGGTGAAGGCACCAGTGGGATGGTGGGCGAGGGGATCACCACGACAGGGACATAAGGGGATACCAGCGACAGCGACTCCTCCTCTGATGGAAGCTCCCTGGTGGTGGTGGACACCTCTGTGCCCACCCCAACAACAGGTACAGTCGCCACCCCCCCTACCAGCACCCCCTCCCAGCAGCCCCTCAGCGTGTTTCCCGTGCCTGCTCACCAGGGGGGGGGCATCTCATTCACCCCAGGCACCTCAGGCCCTGCCCCAGTCAGCCCGCTGCCCTCAGTGAGGAAGCTATTGACCTCCTGAGATCCCTCACTGTTGCCATCCAGGGTGTTGAGAGGCATTTGCAGCAAACAAAGCATACCTGGAAGGTATTCATTCTGGCGTGGCGGCCCAACAGAGAGCATTTTAGTCTCTGGCCTCAGCACTGATGGCAGCCATTGTCCCTGTGTCCAGCCTCCCCCCTCCAACTTCCACTACCCAGACTCAATCCCCTCTACCTCAGCCTATCCCAAGCACACCATCAGACCAGCATGCACACACATCAACACACAAAAGTGGCTCAGGAACACATAAGCACCACACATCCCACAGGCGCTCACACTAGTACCATACCCATGCAAACATACCAAAATCCACTTCCTCCACCTTGTCCCCCTCCTCTTCTTCGTCCAACTCCCTCCCAGTCTCGTCTCCACTCACACCTGCATGCACTACATCATCAGCCACTGCCTCCATCAACAGCACGCACATCACAACACACCTCTCACGTGCAATCACCACCCCACTACCATTCACACGTCCCCTGTATCCTCTCCCAGTGTGTCTTTGAGCCCTACTCCCAAACGCAGGCACATACCCACTCAACAGCCATCCACCTCACAACAGCCTCCAGTCCATGCACCTTCACCCAAACTCAACAGACATACACCTGCAACCACTACCTATTCCTCCACTCCCACACCGTCTCCATCTTCCCATCCCAGTGTGCCTGAAAAACCTTTCATAGTTAACATTAACCTCTTCCTTACACCTCCCCCTCCCCGTCCTTCCTCTAGGGCCAGGCTGTCTAGAACCCACCCCAGCACCTTAGCCACCAAATCTGCATCCGCTGTGGTCCCTGCAAGTCCGGGAAGCTCGACGGGGGCACCCATCAGAGCTGCCAGTGTGCCACCTACAGATATGAAGGACCACCCTATTCCGCCACCTGCAAAGGTCAAAAAGGGCCCGGCTTCCAGCAGGAGAAAGTCACACCACCCACCCAGCAAGGTCTTGCCCAAACACAGAGAGGACAGTGCCAAGGACCCTGCAGTGACTGCCAAGGTGGGGAAGGGCCACAAGACAAAGGGCAAGTCACCTCAGGGTACGATGCCTCCTGGTGAGGGGCTGGTGACCACCATTTCATCAGGGATGGCAGCGACCTGAACCACAGTCATCCTCTGCCGCTCCGACTGCCACCTGCACTGCCACCAACACTGCAGCTGCCACAATGTCAGGCTGCAGCATTCTGCCCAAGGCTGTGCCATCTGAGGCTGCCGGAGATGGTATGGTGTCTCCATCCACCACAACAGACACTTGCACCACGGCCAGCAGCATCTCCGCTGTAGCCCCTGCCACCTGCACCACCATCTGCTCTGCCACGTGCCCAGCCGATACCACTCTGTCCGACGTCAGCAGCATCCCCGGTGGGCAGCCGTCCGAGTCTGCAGGTGAGATCCTGGACCCTGGACACGCCACTTGAGGAACCACCTCCAGCACTAGCACGACCAGCAATTGGCAGCCTAAGTCACAGCAGGATTGAGTGTGGCTCTGCCTCAATGGAGTATCATGCTACCTGTTACATCGCGTGGCTCAGACACCCAGGTGAGAGGATGTGAACTGCCACCCCCCAGGGGCAGCATCACTGGGAACAGAGCTCCCTCCAGAACCAGTGGACAAATGCACCCACTCACTCAGTCCTTTTCCAGAATGAAACACACTGGGCACAAGGCCCCCTCCAGAACCAGTGGATAAATGCATCCACTCACCCACTCCTTGGCAGGATGAAGCACACTGGGCACAAGGCCCCCTTCAGAACCAGTGGAAGAAGGCATCCACTTGAGAGACTGTGGCTTTGCACGCCCCAGGACCAAGCAGTGGGCAACCCACCCATTTGAGAGACTTGAGAGACTGTGGCTTTGCACTTCTCAGGACCAAGCAGTGGGCAAACCACCCACTTGAGAGACTTGATAGACTGTGGCTTTGCACTCCCCAGGACCAGGCAGTGGGCAAACCACCCACTTGAGAGACTGTGGCTTTGCATTCCCCATGACCAGGCAGTGGGCACGGAGCCCCCTCAAGGAGCAGTGGCGTAGTACCATCTTCCGGCTGAGGTGCCCCCCTTCCCTCTGAGGTGCCTGTTTTTTTTCGACCTAATGCCCCTGCAGTGTTCTCTCCATTTTGAGGCAGGTGTCATGTGTGGGCTTCGCCCATGCTTTTTGGGGCCACTGGTTCCCGGACATTTACATGGGATAGAGTACGGACTTGTATACTTGATGTAAATATCTGTGTATACTGATTATTTGCTTTTTTCTTGATATATCTGATTGTTCCAATATAACACTAGTTATACTCATTTTCTTCGGTCCTTGCATTCTTCCAGGGGGTGACGGGGTGCATCTGTGATGTTGTTAGATATATATGTGTGTATGTCGGGGTGTTGTGTGCCGCGTGTGTGTGTCACTCTCTTTTCCCTCTTTCCCTCCCCTGTGTGCTAGGTGCTGTACTCACCGTTGTCACCGCCGCCGCCTTCTTTCTACTTCGTGGTGTATTAGTAGATACACCAACATGGGTATGATCTGCAATTCGGGCTCCATGGTGTTCTGGTTCTTCGTGGAGTGTCGAGAGGTGAGTGGTTCCCCTTCGTTTTTCAGTTTCCGCCGTGATTTTGATGGTGTTGGTACCGTCCCGGAAAAGCTGGCAGATTGGTGCCTTGTAATGGGGTGGGTGGTACATTGTCTTCCGCCTGTCTGTTGGCGGTGACCGATGCAGTGTTTTCTACCGCTATGGCGGTCGGAGTGTTAAAGTGCCTGTCTATGTTGGCAGTTTCCGCCATGGTCGTAATCCCATTACCGCCGCTTTAACACCGACCACCAGGGTTGTAATGAGGGCCTATGTGTCTTCAAGAACTGTAGAATAATTTTAAGATGTAATTTAAATGTTGACAAGGGATTGGTAAATGATGCAATTAGTAAAATTCTTGATTTTAATAATTTTCCTAACCATGATGAGATTGCATTCTTAGCTGTAAAGTTTGATCAGGTTGAAGTTGTGAAGAAAATTGGAAGATGTGTTTTACACTTTTTGCTTGTGAAAGATTTGTATGTCCGACGAAAACTTTCCAGTTTGTTTTGTGTATGCTGTAACAATGCACAAGTCTCAAGGCTTAAGTGTTGATGCTACATTTATTAATATCAGAAGTATAGTTTTCAAAGATGGAATGTCGTAAGTGGCATTGACACGAGTTCGAACATTAGCTGGTTTGTTTCTACTTGATTTTGATGAGAAGGAGCTAAGCACAGATGTAATTTGAGTGAGAGAGTAAAATAGATTAAGATGTAGATAGGCTCCTAATTAAGAACAGTACCCTGTTTATGAAAAACAGAACTATGTCCAAATTGAAACTGACAAAACAGTCAAAAAGGATTAGATAGAAGACGCAAAACAAAACTAAAGAAGAAGGTGCGAAGAAAAGAAAACTGGAAAAGGATGCAGAGATTATTGGTTAACAGTTGGATAACACTAGTGGTGTTAATTGCTATGCTAATGTTGTTCTCAGTGTTTTCTCCATCAACCACATGTAGTAAATGCAATCCAAGAAAAACCATGGAACACATTGGGTACAGCACTTTTTAATTGCCTTCAGCGGTTAACTTGAAACAGAAATAAAATACAATCTGCTTCAGGAACTCGCAAACTAGCTGGAAAACACCTTCTTGCAGAGAATGCAAGTTACTTTTTGGCATTGACATTTTTCTCTCCTTGTGGGATTGTAAAAAAGGTCCATATAATGCTCTCCTTCCTCTTTCTCGGAGGCTCCTGGTCTTTAAAGGGACTGCTATGCAGTTTTTGTGATGGAGAAGCAGATGCCATTATTGACAGATGCTGAAAAATGCAGAAACACCAAAAATAACCTAAAACAATATTGTGGCAAACCAACACACTTGTGAACTGCCTGAAGGAAAGTAAAAGGATGGATACAAAATGGATGGGGTCTTCCTGTGCAAGTAACTGAAATGCCTTCTGCCAATCAAAGTCTCTTTTTTTGAGTCACATAATGTTCACAGCGGCAATGCGTACACGCTAGATCTGCATTGCGGCTCCGCAAAATAATATGAAAACATACATTCATACTGACATATTTATATATATTTGCTTTTATGCTACCATAGTAATAACTGTACTTATACTGCAATTTGCATTGTAATAAATACAGTGGATCCCCATCTCCATCGTAATTCTGGTAATAATTCACAGCACAAGTCATGTATGCATCGCAACTTCACAAAAAGTAGGAAAACCATCACAAAAATTACTTTTCCATTGAAAATTGTGTTTGGATGAGAACAATAGTTCGAAAGCGGGTTTAAATATATTTTGGTGATATTGAGAAGACGATAAAGACTCAAAATAAACGTGATTATTCACGATGGGTACACAACTCCTAAAAAAGTTTCAAAAAAATAATAAAGCATATCTTAATGAAAACAGCATGTGCAAAATGTCATTGCCCATACAAAAGTTTTTTTTTTTTTTTAAACTAGTAAATATAATTTAAAAAATTACATATTTACTTTAAAAAATATCAATTATAATAGAAATGTTATACTATAGAATTTAAAACTTGAAAGAATATAGCAGCGTAAAAGAAAATACAATTACATAAACATCATCATTATTTACTATATCTTAAAACATTATACATGAATATTGAAAAAATATTAATGTTCTAGGGATGTTGTAGTGAGAATGTAGTTTTTAAAAAACCTTAGAAATTCACTGAAAAACCAAAGGTTGCAGGGACGTTATAGTTAGGAAATAGAATAAAAAAACTGAAATTTACTGAAAAAAACAAAGATCACAGGGACGTATAAAGTTAGAGTGACATTTCATAATAACAAAACCATAGAAATTCAGCAGTTATAATTAACTCCGGTGTTTTCTACCGCTGTGGCGTTCGGAGTGTTAAAGTGGCTGTCTATGTTGGCGGTTTCCTCTATGGTCGTGATCCCATTACCGCCGCTTTAACACCGACCGCCAGGGTTGTAATGAGGGCCTATGTGTCTTCAAGAACCATAGAATAATTTTAGGATGTAATTTAAATGTTGACGAGGGATTGGTAAATGGTGCAATGAGTAAAATTGTTGATTTTAATAATTTTCCCAACCATGATGAGATTGCATTCTTAGCTGTAAAGTTTGATAAGGTTGAAGTTGTGAAGCAAATTGGAAGATGTGTTTTACACTTTTTGCTTGTAACAGATTTGTATGTCCGACGAAAGCTTCCCAGTTTGTCTTGCGTATGCTGTAACAATGCACAAGTCTCAAGGCTTAAGTGTTGATGCTACATTTATTAATATCAGAAGTACAGTTTTCAAAGAAGGAATGTCATAAGTGGCATTGACACGAGTTCGAACATTAGCTGGTTTGTTTCATCTTGATTTTGATGAGAAGGAGCCAAGCACAGATATAATTTAAGTGAGAGAGTAAAATAGATTAAGAAGTAAATATGCTCCTGATTAAGAACAGTACCCTGTGTATTAAAAACAGAACTATGTCCAAATTGAAATTGACAAAACAGTCAAAAAGGATTAGAGAGGAGACGCAAAGCAAAACTAAAGAAGAAGGTGCGAAGAAAAGAAAACTGGAAAAGGATGCGGATATTATTGGTTAACAGTTGGATAACACTAGTGGTGTTAACTGCTATGCTAATGTTGTTCTCAGTGTTTTCTCCATCAACCACATGTAGTAAATGCAATCCAAAAAAAACCATGGAACACATTGTGTACAGCACTTTTTAATTGCCTTCAGCAGTTAACTGGAAACAGAAATGAAATACAATCTGCTTCAGGAACACGCAAACTAGCTGGTAAATACGTCCAACATGTAAATCAAATGTATTGTCTAGATTGCTTACAGAGGAGTGTTAAATACATTATAACAATGTTTCAATGATTCAGAGCAGATGGAACAAAATTGGATACTGAGAATACAAACTTTAAAGCTGGGCAGATATAAATTTTCTGTAAGAACATATTGTACATTGCTATAATCTTCCATAAAGGATTAAACAATACTTCTGAACATTATACTGTGTATATGAAGAGTGAAAGTGGATGGACAGAATGCAATAATAACAGTCTGAAATGTAAACAAAAACAACCGTTCAAACTTTATAATTCCTACTTATTGTTTCTTCAATCAAAGTTCTAAGGAGGATTAGTAGTATTGCATTGGATGTAGTCTTCTTTGTATGTGGATCATTACTATCTCAAATATCATTTGGGCTAACAAGGTCAATGTCTTCAAGAACATGTGAAAAAGTCTCATGTGCTTAAAATGTATTGTAATACTTTTCAGGGGAAAAAAACGGGTACACAGTCTTCTCTGTTTGTCAGTCATCACTGGTTAAGGTGTCATTAGACCTATCAAGGGTGATGTCAACAAAAGTTATGGAAAAATCAACTGTGGATTAATTTCTTAATGTTGCTTGCATGACA
Source organism: Pleurodeles waltl (assembly GCF_031143425.1). Classification (NCBI taxonomy): domain Eukaryota; kingdom Metazoa; phylum Chordata; class Amphibia; order Caudata; family Salamandridae; genus Pleurodeles; species Pleurodeles waltl. The sequence continues at coordinate 666,023,193 of NC_090446.1, read as the reverse complement.
AAAATGTACCAGATATAATAATTATCAACATTTCTGTATGATATGTACTTTATTTTAGTGCAGTAATTATAAGATGAGTAAATGTTTTTCAGCAATTATAGTGAGTGCAATTTATAGTTATTTGAAGAAAAATATCTAGAAAATGCAAGTTTAATGCAAAGTAGTGTTAATTTTAAGTAACATACTAAGGGGGTCATTCTGACCTTGGCAGGTGGCGGAGGCCGCCCGCCAAAGTCCCGCCGCGGTAATTCTGAGTTTCCCGCTGGGCTGGCGGGCGACCGCCAGAAGGCCGCCCGCCAGCCCAGCGGGAAACCCCCTTCCATGAGGATGCCGGCTCCGAATGGAGCCGGCGGAGTGGAAGGGGTGCGACGGGTGCACCCGTCGCGAATTTCAGTGTCAGGGGCCCGCGACACCCGTTACCGCCAGCCAGGTTCTGGCAGTCAAAACCGCCAGAGCCAGGCTGGCGGTAAGGGGGTCAGAATCCCCATGGCGGCGCTGCCTGCAGCGCCTCCGTGGAGGATTCCCCAGGGCAGCGGCCCGCCGGTTTTCCGTTACCGCCGCGGTCAGAATGCCCATGGATGCACCGCCAGCCTGTTGGCGGTGCATCCGCGGTCGTTGGCCTGGCGGTAGTCTACCGCCAGGGTCAGAATGACCCCCTAAGTGCTTCTGTGTTTTATCCATATGACTGTTTTTCCCATCACTGTTCAGAGATGAGCTGTCATACACACTTTGTTTATAGTGGCAAAGTATAGCAACTGAGACTAGTGGACAAGGGAACATAACATGTCTACATAATGTGTGTAATTGCTGTATTTAAAAACAAAAGGTGCTTGTGCTTTCTTAATAATAATATATTTGATATTACAGGTTAGCAGGTTTTAATAGATATAATAATTATATCAAAATATAACTTTTAATTGTCTTCTTTCTCTTTCTATACATATCAAAGGACAAATTTTTGTCACTAATGAAGGTAAGTAATCATATGTTTTTTCATTAATACATAATTCATACATATTCTTTCACATTCAGTCACTCACCTTTGCAGACTGTCATCCTCTCATTCAACCACCTATTCACACTCTCATACACTCAGTCTCTCACCCATGAATCCACTCATAAACCCTAACAGTAATCCATACAGGCACTCATGCACCCAGTTACTTAGCTATACTGCCACTGATTCATGCAGTCACTCAACCATACATCCACTATATCACACACTTAATAGAGCCAATCATGCACTCAGTAACTAGCCTATACAGGCAGTCATGCACCCACTGCCTCACTCACAATAGACAGTCATGCACACATTCAGTCACCTACTGTATACAGCAACTCATACACCCAGTTACTCACCCATACAGCTATTTACAGACCCAGTCACTTACCCATTCAGACATTGATGTATCCAGTCTCTCACCCATTTCACCCACTGATTCACCCATAAGAGACACTCATGTGCCCAGTTACTCACCAATAGAGTCACTCAAACACACACTCACTCACTCATACATCCACTCACACATCCAGTCACTCACCCATACAGCCACTCACACACCCTGTCACTCACTCAAACACCCACTCACACACCTAGTCACTCACCCATACAGCCACTAACATAGTCAGTCACTCACCTCTACAGCCACTCACATACCCAGACACACACCCCTTCAGGCACTCACATACCCAGATAATCACCCATTCAGACACTCACACACCCAGTCACTCACCTGTACAGCCACTCATGCACCCAGACACTCACACATTGAGCCACTCACATAACTACTCACTCACTCATACAATCAGTCACACAGCCAGTCATTTACCCATACAGCCACTCACATAGACAGTTACTCACTCATACATCCACTCTCACAGCCATTCATACACCTATACAGCCACTCATGCAGTCAGTTACTCACCTACGCAGCCACTCACATACCCTGTTGCTCACCAATATAGCCACATGTGCACCCAGTCACTCAGCTATACAGCCACTCACACACCTAGTCACTCACCCATACAGTCACTCACATACCCAGACACTCACTCCTTCAGTTAATCACATACCCTCAAACTCACCCATTCAGGCAGACACACACCCAGTTACACATCCATAGAGCCACTAATGCACCCAGTCACCCACCCATTGAGCCACTCACATATCTACTCACTCACTCATGCAACTACTCACTCAGCCAGTCATTTACCCATGCATCACTCACACAGTCAGTCACTCATCCATACAGCCACTCACATACCCAGTAGTCACTCATACAGACACTCACACAGCCACTCACTTACCTATACAGTCACTCACACTCTGAGTGACTCACCCATAGAGCCACTCACATACCCACTCACTCATCCATCCACTCATGCAGCCAGTCATTCACGCATGAAGCCACTCATGCAGTCAGTCACTCACCTATACAGCCACTCACATAACCAGTTACTCATCAATACAGCCATGTACGCAGCCAGTCACTCACCTATACAGCAACTCACAGACCCAGCCACTCACCCATACAGTCACTAATGCAGCCAGTCACTCACCTCTACAGCCACTCACATACCCAGACCCTCACTCCTTCAGGCACCCACATACCCAGACATGCACCCATTTAGGCACTCACACACCCAGTTACTCACTCATACAGCCATTAATACATCCAGTCACTCACCCATTGAGCCACTCAAATACCCACTCACTCATACAACCACTCATGCAGCCAGTCATTTACCCATAGAGTCACTCAAGCAGTCAGTCACTCACCCCTGCAGCCACTCAAATTACCAGTTACACACCCATACAACTAGTCACGCAGCTAGTCACTCACATATACAGCCACTCACACACTGTCACTACCCATAGAGCCACTCACATACCCACTCACTTACTCATACAGCCACTCACGCAGCCAGTCATTCAACCATACAGCAACTCACACAGTCACTCACCCGTAGAGCCACTCACATACCCAGTTACTCATACAGCCACTCACACAGCCAGTCACTCACCTATTCAGCTACTCACACACCCATTAACTCATCCATACAGTCACTCATGCAGCCAGTCATTAAGAGTTAGTAGTAAGCCAGTCACTGACCCATACAAGAACACACATACCCAGTTACTCATCCACACAGCCACTCATGGAGCCAGTCACTCACTCATTGAGCCACTCACAAACCTAGTCACTCACCTCTACAGGCACTCACATACCCAGACACTCACCCATACAACAACTCACACAACCAGTGGTTCACCCATGCAGCCACACAAACACCCAGTTACTCACCCATACAGCCACTCACACACCCAGATACTCACCCATACAGCCACTCACGCAGCCAAAAAGTCACCCATTCAAGCATGTACACACAGTCATTCACTGATAGAGCCACTGACCCAGACACTCACCCATACAACAACTCACAGTGCCAGTGGTTCACCCGTACAACCACTCACACAGCCAGTCACTCACTTGTACAGCCACTCACGCATCCACTCACTCACTGATACAGACACTCACACACCCAGTCGCTCACCTCTACAGCCACTGATGTGCCAAGACACTCACCCATACAACTCATGCAGCCAGTGGTTCACCTATACAGCTACTTACACACCCAGTTATGCACCCAGTCACTCAGTCATACAGCCACTCACACACCCAGTCACTTACATGTACAGCCACACACATACCCAGTCATTCCCTTAAACAGTCACTGATGCAGGTACACACTCACCCATACAGCCACTCATATACCCAGTCAAACACATGTACAGCCACTCACACAGAGAGTCATTCACTCACACGGGTGGTTACACACCCAGTTACTCACTCATACAGCCAGTTACTCAGGTACTTACTGTTACTCATGCAAACTCTCAGTCATCCACTCAGGTACTCTAATAGGTACAAAGAGCAAACAAATATATAACATATACATATGCTTTCTTTAACCAGTATAGTGCTTCTGGGAAGAACCATTTTTGGGGGGATTTTTATTTTTGTGTGTTTTTTTACAACTTTTTTTTTTTTTTTGGATTACAATTCAAACGGTAGTTTTACAAAAATGTAACACAAACTTGGTTTCTAACAATAAAAAACCTAGCATTTGTGTGATTTAATTGCATTAACAATGCTTTCAGTTGTCTGCTCTCCTACACACAAAGTGCGGTTGCACTTTATACAATGCTTCTCAAATGCAGCGAAGTCCAGCACTGTCAGATTTGAAAAAGATGGAGTAGCAGATGCTGTCGATGTTCTAGGTTGACCATCTTCGGTTCCAGTAATGCCAAGGACGAGGTCCCTTTTATGCTGAGCACGTGCTAAGCGAGCACTATTCCTGCTCTCAAGGTGCTTTTTCATCAATTTAGTTACGAAGGAATATTTTTGGGGGAACCTCGAGATAACACCTTCTTGCAGATAGTGCAAGTTACTTTTTGGCATCGACATTTTTCTCTCCTTGTGGGATTGTAAAAAAGGTCCATATGATGCTCTCCTTCCTCTTTCTCGGAGGCTCCTGGTCTTTAAAGTGACTGCTATGGAGTTTTTGTGACGGATAAGCAGATGCCATTATTGACAGATGCTGAAAAATGCAGAAACACCAAAAATAACCTAAAACAATATTGTGGCAAATCAACACACTTGTGAACTGCCTGAAGTAAAGTAAAAGGATGGATAAAAAATGGATGGAGTCTTCCTGTGCAAGTAACTGAAATGCCTTTAGCCAATCAAAGTCTCTTTTTTTTTGTCATATAGGGGCATATTTATACTCCGTTTGCGCCGAAATTGCGTCGTTTTTTTTACGCAATTTCGACGCAAAACTAACTCCATATTTATACTTTGGCGTTAGACGCGTCTAGCGCCAAAGTCCATGGAGTTAGCGTCATTTTTTAGCGTGGACACCTACTTTGCGTTAATTATATGCAAGGTAGGCGTTCCCGTCTAAAAAATCGACTCCGAGGCATGTGCGTCGGATTTATACTCCCGGGCAAAAATCACGCCCGGGAGTGGGCGGGTAAAAAAAAATGACATACGGCCGCTTTTGCGCCGTTTTTTAGCGCCTGCAAAAGGCAGGCGTTAAGGGACCCGAGGGCTCTGAAGGAGCCCAGAGGTGCCCTCCCATGCCCCCAGGGACACCCCCTGTCACCCTTGCCCACCCCAGGAGGACACCCAAGGCTGGAGGGACCCATCCCAGGGACATTAAGGTAAGTTCAGGTAAGTGTTTTTTTAAATTTTGTTTTGTGGCATAGGGCGGCCTGATTTGTGCCCCCCTACATGCCACTATGCCCAATGACCATGCCCAGGGGACAGAAGTCCCCTGGGCATGGCCATTGGGCAAGGGGGCATGACTCCTGTCTTTGCTAAGACAGGAGTCATTTCTATGGGGGTTGGGAGTGAAAAAAAAATGGCGCAAATCGGGTTGAGGCGAAAAAATTGCCTCAACCTGACTTGCACCATTTCTTGACGCCCAAGCCCCATATCCCCCTACGCCGGCGCTGCCTGGTGTACGTCGTTTTTTTTAACGCACACCAGACGGCGCCGGCGGCTAACGCCGGCTAACGTCATTCAATAAATATGGCGCCCGCATGGCGCTTCAGAATGGCGTTAGCCGGCGCAAATTTTTTTTACGCAAAACTGCGTTGGCGCAGTTTTGCGTCAAAAAGTATAAATATGGGCCATAATGTTCACAACGGCATTGCGCACACGCTACATCTCCACCGCGGCTCCGCAAAATAATATGAAAACATAAATTTATACTGACATATTTATATATATTTGCTTTTATGCTACCATAGTAATAACTGTACCTACACTGTAATTCACATTGTAAAAAATACAGTGAATCCCCATCTCCATCGCAATTCTGGTAATACATCACTGCACGAGTCATGTATGTATCGCGACTTCACAAAAAGTAGGTAAATCATCACAAAAATTACTTTTCCATTGAAAATTGTGTTTGGATGAGAACGATAGTTCGAAAACGGGTTTATATATATTTTAGTGATATTGAGAAGACGATAAAGACTCGAAATAAACATGATTATTTGCGATGGGTACGCAACTCCTAAAAATGTTTCAAAAAGATAATAAAGCATATCTTAATGAAAACAGCATGTTGAAAATTTCATTGGCCATACAAAATCTAGTAAATATAATTAAAAAAAAGACATATTTACTATAAAAAATATAAATTATAATAGAAATGTTATACTATAGAATTTAAAACTTGAAATACTATAGCAGCCTAAAAGAAAATATAATTACATAAACATCATCATTATTTACTATATCTTGAAATTTTATACATGAATATTGAAAAATATGAATGTTCTAGGGATGTTGTAGTGAGAATGTAGTTTTGAAAAAAAACCTTAGAAATTCACTGAAAAATCAAAGGTTGTAGGGATGTTATAGTTAGGAAATAGAATTAAAAGACAGAAGTTTACTGAAAAAACAAAGGTCACAGACGTTTAGTTAGACTGACATTTCATAATAACAAAACAATAGAAATTCAGCAGTCATAATTAACTCACCAAATTATAACGTGCGCCTCTGTAATGCACTGCTTATTACCTCACACATTACATCACTGATGACATGGTCAGTGACATCAAAGATGACATCACTAATGATATCACTGGTGACATCACTGATGACATCATTTATAGAAGCACTCCACTTCCACTTATAGACTCATATAACCTTTCATACATCCACACAAACACAATCAAATACTCACATACTCATTTACACACCCTTGAAAAGTACCTACATATACACCCATACTTACTCAGACACTAAGGCCCTCATAATGAACACGGCGGTTGAAACCGCCGTGTTCATGCTGGCGGTCAAAACACTGACCGCCAGAGTCCCCGGATCCCTGCCGGCCATATTAGGAACATTCCTCTGGGCCGGCAGGCGGAAACATTGTTTCTGACCACCAGCACAGAGGAATGCCTGGCCGGGACATTGACGGCGGCTCCACATGGAGCCAAAGCCTCTGTGCGGCAGGTGCAGCTGCACCTGTCGTGCAGATCACTGCCCGAAAATTAGGCAGTGACCTGCGCGATGGGACACTGCACAGGTGCCCCTGCACTGCTCATGCCAAGTGCATGGGCAGTGCAGGGGCCCCCAGGGGTGCCCCAGGCACCCCCTCTGACAGCCTTTCCCTGGCGGGTTTCCCCACCAGGGAAAGGCTGAAGGATTAGGGATCATTATCTGAGGTGCAGCACCCCTGCATTGTCAGTTAACGTTTCGACCACCGCCAGGCTGCCTGACGGAGGCAGCCTGGCGGTCAATGAGGGCTGCCGATGGTGGCCCTCAAGGTGTTCTTTATCTGGCGGTGTAGCCCGCCATGCCAGCTGGCGGGTTTTCCCGCCACCGCCCGCATGGTGGGCCACACCGTCAACTTCATAATGACCACCTAAGATTATGACTGACTTACTAATATTTTAGTAACTAATCTAGTTGGATGCTATCACATCAAGTTATAAATTCCATCACAAAGCTCTACTGACATACCCATTTATACACTCATACAACCACAAATACACCCACTCACTTGACTTCACTTGACTGTAAACACACTGACATATCCACTCACTTACCTACACACAACTAATTCACCCAATCCCTCACTCATAGACCTGCTAACAAATGCAATCACTCACTAATACAGTTTCTAACACATTCATACACTAAATCCAACAACTCATACACCCATTTGCTCACATATACACTCCCCAGCTCACACACTCTACCAGCAATACAATCATTGATCTTATCTAATCAGTAACCCATACAGTCAGTCACCCACCCACACACTCAACGAAGGAGCCACTGACACACTGAGTGTCTCACTCATGCAACCACACACAACAATTCGCTCACTGACATAAGTATTGACAGAAACATGCAAAATTCCATATATTAACTCACACATCCAAGCCCATATGCATACAAGGACTCATACACCTGTTGAGACACCCCTACACTACCTAAGTAAACAATGCACTAACTGCTAAAGTCGCAAACACATAGATGATCTATACAATATGAACAGAGACACACAACAACTCATCTGCACGACCAATTCCAAACAACTCACTCATGTAATGCACCCACTCATAAACCAAGTCGTTTAATTTTACCAGTACTTAGATATCCACTCTCTGTCACAAAGACTAACCAACACAACCACTCATACACCTATAGAACCATTTACAATCAATGGATGCTGTCATCAGTCATGTCATCATTGATGTAATTTATGATGTCATTAGTGATGTCATCAGTGATATCATTGACCATGTTATCAGTGATGTCACTGACCATGTTATCAGTGATGTAATATGTGAGGTCATAAGCAGTGCATTACGGGGACGCAAGTTATAGGTAGGTGAGGTGACTATAACTGCTGAATTTCTATAGTTTTGCACATAGAAAATGTCAGTCTAACTATAATGTCCCTGTAACCTTTGTTTTTTTCTGATTAATATATATATATATATATATATATATATATATATATATTTGATTGATTACCCATGTTATAAAGTGCGTAGCTACCCAACAAGTTTCCAGCGCTCACCAGGCGCTTTTCCAAATTAAGACAATGAGAACAGCCAAGTTTTCAGCAACTTCCCGAATTCCAACAAGGAATTACAGTTTCTCAGATGTAACAGTAGAGAGTGCCATAATTTGGGTCCCAGAGTACGGAACACTGGTCCACCTTGCTGGGACCTCTTGACTCTAAAAACAACGACGAGGTGCTGGCAACTTGGTCTAAGGATCCGTTGCGGCGTGTAATAGGTAAAACATTCCGTGCTCAGGTAGGAGGGTGCGCTGTTGTGGATGCATTTAAACATGACACACAGTGCTTTGAAATGCACCTGTTTTTCTACAGGCAACCAATGAAGAGAAGTTAATAAAGTGGCAGAGCTTACAAGCTGTGCTGGGCAGAGAAGAAGATGTGCTGGAGCATTCTATACCACTTGGAGCTGTTTTAGTAGGATTTTATTGACACCAAGGTAAAGAATATTTCCATAATCCAGCCTTGACATGACTAAGGCATGGACAATGGTGCACTGGGCTGCAAAAAGTATACAATTTCTTAGCCATTTTAGGATGCCGAAACACGTGGCAGCCACCATCATTATCAGTTTTTTTAATAGACAGATCCTAATCAAGCCACACTCTTCTGCTCTTTACCGATGTGTCAGGAGGTTGAGGAGCACCCAAGGAATCTGGCCATAGGTGTGGGCCCCATAATGAAGGGGATTTCCCAACCAACAAAAGTGTGGTCTTGGCCCCATTCAGTTTCATAGAATTAGCAAACATCCAATTTGTCACCTGCTGAAGACATAGTAGAAGTGCAGCCACGGTTGATTGATTTTCAGAAGTCAAGGAGACCACAATTTGGGTGTCATCCGCATAAGAGAATAGAGTCAGACCAAAACTCTCAACAATATTAGCCAATGGTCTTGCATACAGATTAAACGGTAGCGGGCTCAGAATAGAACCCTGAGGAACTCCAGACGTAATTGCTTGTGGCCTAGATCTAGATTGGTCAGAATGAACCTGAAAAAAGTGAGCATTCAAAAAGGATTCTATCCATGTGAACGCTTTGCCTCTTATAACCAAGCAATCAAGTCTCCGGAGTAATGTATCCTGATTAACCGTGTCAAAGGCTGCGCTTAAGTCTAAGAGCAGGAGTACAGCTACCCCCACTTCATCTAAGACATATTTCAAGAATTCCGTAACCCTGAGCAGAGCTGATTCAGTACTATAACCTGCCCAAAAGCCTGACTGAGAGGAGGGAAGTAAATCATTTAACTCTTTAAGATATGCCAATTGAAGATTCACATGTTTTCCTAACAGTTTGGAGAAGCTAGATAGAAGGGATATGGGCCTTAAATTGGATCAAACCTGTGAGTTGGGCTTAGGCTTTTTCATCAGTGGTGTAACTACAGCTGTTTTCCAACAACTAGAACTTCCCCATTGGAATGCATATTTAGGAAATGGACAATTGGCTCTAACTTTCATTGTGAGAGCTTACTTAAGACATCAGGAGGGCAGAGATCTGAAGGAGAACCCGATTTCAAGGTTGATAATGCCAGACATACAAACGGCACATCAATATGCTCAAACTGGGTTATTAAAGGGCTAATGCTAAAGGTGTCTATAAAATCGCAGGTCTTACCTAAGGATGAAAAGGAGTCCCTAATGGCTTCAACTTTATTAATATGGAAGTCTGATAACTCCTCACATTGTGGTTGTGAGAGAGAGATGTTGGGTGTTCGCTTTGGAAGAGTCTGCTAAAGACGTCACCACCTTATAGAGGGTCTTAGGACAGTTTTTGGCTTCAGTGATTTTCTCGATAAAATGAGCGGATTTTAGTTGTCTACAATTACTCTGATAAGGTCTTAATGTGTTTTTGTAAATTTGTTTATCATCTTAATTATATGTCTTACTCCACTGTCTCTCTAACTTTTTGCAAATTTTCTTCTCCTGATAAAAGATGTCCGTGAATCATGGGGCTGGGGGTAGGGATCTAGGAGGGCCTTGCTGTGCCTGCTCAGAGATGCAGCCTCCCTGGCCCCTGGTCCCGTTCGGGCATGGACGGGCGCAGATGGGCTTGCCTTAGGCATGCCTTCGGCGTGCATGCGGCGCATCCGCACCATGGGCGCCACTAAACAGGCAGGACAAGGTCAGGTAACTGTGACAGGAGGCTAGAGCACTAACCGCTCAAGCTTACAAAGTCCTTTTCTGCTCGTGTTTTAGTCATTATTGTAATTACTTTAAAAGTACAAAAAATCCACTAGTTTCTCAAAATTCCCAGATTTCCTTTAAAATAGGAACATTCCAATTTTCAAAAATAAGACTGTAAAACTGTGACAGATTCCCCCCATCACTTGTGCAACAGAAATAAATTTAAAAGGTCACCACGATAAAAAATAGCACCAAAAACCCACTTTTCCCAACACAAAACTAAGTAAAAATCACAGTGTTTCAATGTTGTAAACATGTGCCTAATACTGTGACTCTAGCCATTAAATAGGCAGGCCGAGGACAGGAAACCATGACGGGAGGTTAGAGCATTAACCACTCAAGCTTACAAAGTCCTTTCCTGTCCCTATTTTAGTCATTATTGTAATTCCTTTCAATGTACAAAAATTCTCAAAATTTCTTAAAATTCCCCGATTTCCTTTAAAACAGGAACATTGCAATTTAAAATAAAAAAAACAAATATATATATATATATATATATATATATATATATATATATATATATATATATATATATATATATATATATATATATATATATATATATATATATATATACATATATATATATATTGTGTCCACAAGGATTCTTCCCACTTACATGAAGTACAACACAAACTCAGCAGCACAGTGCAAACAGTAGTTTAATCAATTGTCATAACCACCAAATGGCACCAACAGGCACACCAAACGTGTTTCGACGTACAACGCCTTGCTCACGGGTACACTCTTTTGTGTTCCCAGCACAGTTTAAAAACCACAGCGAAACAATGAAAATAGACAAAGGACTAAAACAAACAAACAAATAGTGTTTTTGTGGTGGCCATCTTTAATCATGCTATCGTCAAATGTCATGTTGCTTTTCTCTTATTTCATTATAGTTCAATTAATTACTGCATCACAGATCATGTGTACAACATTTCATAATGGTATCAATTACATCCATACGGTCATACTCCACTTCTCTACCACATTTCTAGGATCCCCTCAATTATAATTTCATATAATATACGCAATATTTGCAATATTATCAATAAATTCTACCCAAGTGGGCAAACAGTTACTGCCTCAATACTGTCATGATCATAATGATGGTCTATAATACTCACACATATTGTTCATACTGGAAATAGTCTACTGCCACATTATATCCAAATTAAGCATTTGAAATAAAGACATTGCCCCCCAACACACACCAGATGCCCCCCTCCATCCAAACTCCCCCCAAAATTCCCCCACCCTCTCCGATCTTCACACTAATACACACACACACACCCGCAGACACGTACCACCCTTACCACCCTCACCCCTCCCCTGTCAGAATCTGGACTTACCTTTGTCGAGGAGGTCTTTCAACAGGGAATGGGAAGGGGCACTGCAACCACCAGCAGCGCCCAACCAGCAGAACCCCGCCAGGCCGTATCACAGGTCATGATATGGTCTGGCAGCTTTCTACTGGTGTGGCGGTGCTAGTGGTAGCAGTGCCAGCTTACTACCATCCGCCAGTATGATCACTACCTCATTTCCGACGTTCTTGTGGTGGAAGTCCAGCAGTGATCATAATTTGGTGGATGGATAGTAGCCGCAGCCATCACCGCGGCAGTAGGCAGTTTTTACTGCCATTGTTATAATGAGGGCCAATATTTTTTCAGGAGCCTGGCCTGTACACAAATCGCTATCGGTTAGACTGAGGGGCATCAGGATGAACTGTGGATGTGTATGCAGATATATTTATATATAATGCTGGCAGCCATCTTGGGACCAATATACATGATAGCACCCCAGTGGAATGCATTGCAGTGAATGGCAGGTTTTAAGGTTCACAAAAAGAAGAATTAATATAGGGTGATAACAGATTTTAGTTACAATATAAATCATTTGGTGATGGGACCATACTAATTTTAGGAATTGTGGTGTGTTCTAAGTAGGCCCGGGTGCAAAACTCTGCTCCGCTGGTAGAGTTTTTGGAATTCAGGCACTAAGTTCTACGCAGGGTAGCGCGGTGTTCCTGAATTCCACCATTCGGTGCAGAGTGGAGTTAGTTTGTGTGCATAAAATTTGGTTTTGGTGCTTGCTCTTAATTGCCATAATGCTCTTGGGATGCTAGTGAGCATGCACAAAACTGCACACCCACTGGAGCAGCTTCTGACTGCAACAGTGGCAAAAACAGTGCCGCTCGTGAGCTCCACCACACCTCAAGTAGATTTTCTAATTGAGATGCATCTAAATCTAGTGAAAACGAGGTTATTGAGTGGATGTTCTTCTCCAATGGACCATTTAAGTTGCTTTTTAATGTGAGAAGCCTTTTTTTCAAATAGAGTGGAAGTGACCCAGAGACTCTAAGTTCATGTTCCTGTCCAGAAGGCTCCTCCCTGTGCTTTGTCCATCTCCTGGTCACGTTTCACTTGGATTTTGAGGTGGAAGGATCACTTCTTTGACTCCTGGATTTTTGCCTTTGGATTCAAGGGCTTTGTTTTTATGATATCACACAAGTATGATAAAAAACTATTGTAAAATGAGGCAGTTTGTTTGGTTGGGTATGCACCAGTATTTATTTGTACTTTAATTTTTTTTTTTACATTTTATCGTGGTGTATGGCCTGGTAGGAACCTGGGTATTTATTTGTATTTCATTGATTTTTCATCTTTTGTAAAGGAAAATTGTTGCACAGCCCAGTACCTTCTCTCCATGTGTGTTACATTTGCAATATTCTTAATTTTACTATGTGGCCTAGACTTCCAATGGGCCATTTAGCCAGTAGGCCCAGTACTAGTAGCTATCTGTTCATGAAATAACTGTTTCTGTTGCATATGGTTTGAAAACTTTATTTAGGGCAGGGGTGGCATTGGAATAAATAATAAATGTTGCCAATTGTTTGCAATTGCGTTAAATTTTTTTTTGCAAAACTTGTATATTTTGCGGGGTAATACTTGGTGGCATAGGAGGATGTGTTGTTGTAAAATTTAAAAAGCTCAGTTAATGTTTGTGTTTTGCATTGCTGAATTAATATTAGAATTTTCTTCACTGTTACCACAATGCCTCCTTTTTCTGGCCTGTGTGTGTGTGTTTGTCATTGTCCACCATTTGTCTTTGTTCTCCATGTTGTGTGGTCTGGGGCTATTTTATGTAGTCAATGTCCATAGATTTGCATGTGTTATTTGTTCTCATGCCTCCCTGCTTGCTTTTGTTGCTTAACCATGTGGCTGGCAGCCATTTTGTGCATCCAGCCAGTGTGTCTTTGCCATAGGTTTGCATGTGTTCTTTGTTCTCCATGCCTCCTTGCTCACTGTTGTTGGGTGACCATGTGGCTGGCGGCCATTTTGTGCATCCAGCCAGTGTGTCTTTGCCATAGGTTTGCATGTGTTCTTTGTTCTCCATGCCTCCTTGCTCGCTGTTGTTGCTTGACCATTTGGCTAGAAGCCATTTTGTGCATTCAGACAGTTTGTTTTTGACATAGGCTTGCATGTATTGTTTTTCACCCATGTCTCCTTGCTCACTGTTGCTCTTTGACCATGTGGCTGGCAGCCATTTTGTGCATCCAGTGAGTGTTCATTTGCCATTGGCCTGCATGTGTTCTTTGTTCACCATGTCTACTTACTCTCTGTTGTTGTTTGTCCATGTGTCTGGTAGGCATTTTGTGCAGCCAGTCAGTATGCCTTTGCCTTAGGCTTGTATGTGTTCTTTTTCCTCCATGGCTCCTTGCTCCCTGTTGTTATTTGACCTTGTGGTTGGTGCTGTTTTGTGTATAAATTATTAGTTAGTATTGGTATACTAAAAAATATGATTCTGATGATTGCTAATATCATTTTATTAAATTTTTGCTTTTTTTTATTTTGCAACTCCTTTATTCACAATAGGATTATTTCTCCTTTTCATCACATATGAACATCAGCAATTATTGACACTTTGCTTAAATTAAGGTCTTAATTTAATTTTAATTCTATTTTTTTACTTTTTACTTTACATTTTTCTTTTCATTCTTCCTTTTCTTTTTTCTTTACATATTTCTTAATATTTGTTATAGTTTTTATTTCCTATATTAATTTGAGACTTTTTTTAAAACAAAAATTGGTATGCTTTCAATTATTTATTTAACATTTTGCCTTGGTCTATCAATCCATCCATTTATCCACAGGCGCACAGCCACAGTACAGCATTCAGTTTCTTTAGGTGTATAATTCCATCTCCTCCTGGACATCCTGACTGCGGAGCACTGCAGACACACTGGCCGCATCATTCATTTTTTTAATGATTATTCAATTTCTCCTGGACCACCTTGGCGCCATAGTTTTTTTTTTAACGATTATTCCATTTACCCATGTACCTCTCTGACTACCACAGGTGTCTCCTTTAAAATAGTTGGAGATAAAGCAAAGAGCTATATCTGCATCTTGTGTTGTCTGATTTGAAATGAACATTTGTGATGTGATAGTGTGGTTTGACATTACAATCTTTGGAAAAATCGGTGTTTATCACATAAGTAACCAAGCACACTAATATTGCGTTTGTCTATACTATTGCAACCTGCAACAATGTCATGTTTCACTAATTACATGTTTTTCTTGCTTTTAGGTGTACAGGAGAAAAAAAGGCATCACCAGCAGTTTTGCCAAAGAAAAGGCCTGTACAGTGATTTCAGTCTTCCAATCTCTTCCACTTGTAAAGCTTAGTGCCAAAGCCACCAGAGAGATTTAAGATGGCCCCAAAGAAAGTTGCTACCATGAAAGTGGTCAGTGAGAAGAGGCAGCTGTCTACCAGTGGAGTGCCGACCACAACCTTTTTCAGGAGTCTGTGCTTGCCACCCCAGCCTCTCTGGAAGAACCTGAGAGCAGCACTCCCGCATCAACAGCCCCACCCCAACCTAAACCCAAGATCATGTCTGTCAGTGAGGCAGTCACTGCAATCATGGCAACTCCGACGAGCAGTGATGTTGAATTGGATTTGTACCTTTCACACAGTAGTACCCAATCATTTCAGGAAACAGAGCAACATGGACAGCAGCCACAACATGCAATAGTAGATCCTCCCAAAGTTGGAGCAGAAGAGGAGGTCAAGCTTCCTGCTGAGCAAGAACCTCTTCTAGAATCAATGGCTCCGAGATCTCCAGCAAAAAAAAGAAATGGTACTACTCAATCATCTTCTCCAAGCACCACTTCTGAAGACAATGATAGGGACATGGAGTCGACCCTGGCAAAGTTCGAGATACTCCAGGAGAGGCTTGTGAAAAGAAAAGGTCCTGAAAGCCTTAGAATCATAGAAGGGAATGATAAAGAGGATGACAATGATGAGCCAGTCATTGTGAAAGTTGGCACAGAGGAGTCCGACATTACTATTATACCTGCTCCAAAGGATGTGTCATATTTATAAAGTCACATCTGAGAACTGCACCAATCCCTACCTCAGTAGAAGTATGCACTGCAGAGAGGCAATCAATGACACATTACCCACCTACCTCTAATTCCTCTTCAGGCATTAGCAGTGGCCCACTAAGAAAGCACTCCTGTCCAGTTTGGGACTTTTTTACACTTAGCAAACAGGAGGAAAACATTGTAACATGCTCAATTTGCCATTCAAGTGTTCATTGAGGTAAGCATGGTACACATTATGGTACTGTAGGCCAAACAACACATATGAAAAAGCATCATGCAATCCAGTAGGAGAAGCACCTTAAACAATTGCTGGACGTGGTTGTGGTGGTCAAGGTGGGGAGAGCCGGGCGACATCAGACACAATTAGTCCAATCACAATGGGAGGCAAGGAAGAAGGGGGTGACATCCTCATGCAAAGTAGCCCTGTCCCCAGCAGTGCTCCAGAATCACCTGCCTGAGTAACCTCACAATGGCACAGGAAGACTGAGGCCCAGATTTAAGGGGGCCTAGGGCCATTCCAACATGACATTAGCATCATTTTTTTATGCTAATGTGGTGTTGGAAGGCCAAAAACTCAGTGCCATATTTACAAAGTTGCACAATGCTTGCTTTGCACCACTTTGTAACCACTTGCCTGTTCCGGGCATAATGTATGCAAGGGGGTGGTCAGATGCTGGGGGGGGTAAAAAAATGGCACAAAGAAATCTAGCAGATTTCTTTGTGTCATTTTTATAGGCATTTTTAATGCCTGCGAAGAGCAGGCAGCAAAGAGAGGCTCCAACTGTAACATAGTCAAGGCCATGTCAGACAGTGGCTATTTCAGGGTCCTGTGTTTGGTGCAATGCATCAACCTGGTTCTTCAAGAGTTTCTCAAGAATATACCGACCACCTACAGACAAATCTGCACTCACTTCAGCCATTCTTTTAAAGCCCGGAAGCAGTTGCAGATTATTCAGCAAGCTAACAGAGTACAGTTAAAGACCTGATACAGGGGGTGCCAACATGTTGGAACTCAACCTAATATACTTTGTAACGTCTATTTGAGCAGTACAGACAGATCAATGACTATGTCATTCAAAGGGGAGGTGGTGCAATTGGGAAAGTTATGACCATGGATGCAGACAAATGGGGCTTTGTCAAATGCCTGACTCAGATGCTGTTCTCTTTTGAGGTTTTTATGCGTGAAGTGATCAAGGAGGACAATAAAATGGGCCAAGCCATCCTGCTGTTGCATCAGCTACAGGACAAGCTAAATAAGGTGTCTGAAAAGTTTGCACTCAGAGGTGTGAACAAAAACCCAGAAGCACATGCCTTGGTTGAAAGCCTAAGCTATCACTTGACTTGTAATGGAATGCTGCAAAATGATATTCTATCATCCAAAGACTACATCAGTGCTACCTTAGCTGATCCACACTACAAAAAATTATTCCCACTTTCATTCCTTTTTCTGAAGGAAATGTTTCAAAATACAATAGGTAGATTGTTGAGCAAGACAGAGAACTGGAAGAATAATGGCTGGAACTTAGAGTCCACTCCCCAGTTCTGGGGTGCTCCCTTCAACTTCCAGAGAGGGCAGTCTTGTCTCACAGCAGCCAATACCGCCAACATGAACACTGACATCAACAACAGCTGAAGAGTCTGATCCCACCTCTTCATTGCCTTGGTTTCACATGGCAGGTATTACGTGCAGTGCAGAGGTGAAGGCAAGAGAGGTTGAGCAAGTGGCAGCACCAATGACCATTCAGAGGATGTTCCAGGAGTATTTAGATGACTGAAAAGAGGTGTATGTGAATCAAAACCCACTGATGTATTGGTATGGGAAGATGGAACAATGACCAGAGCACGACAGGCAGGCTATAAAGTATCTGGCTTACCCTGTAGCCAGTGTGTCTGTGGAATGTGTGTTTAGTGCATCTGGTGCAGTTGCTACAGTGAGAAGGATTAGTCTCTTACTAGTGAAACATTATGTTC